>NC_140191.1:5967565-6412565 GCF_965226575.1 Pagrus pagrus
TAGGGATGCTAACGATTAATGACTAATTGATTCATCTGTATTAAGAAATTAACCGATTAAAAATGTATGAAGCAACAATCAGGCTCGGCACAAATACTCAACAAAGAAGTTCTTATCACATATATCAGAATAAACTGCAAAATACTGGTATGACACAATATATAAAATAAAATTAAAGAAAGACATACCATCAAACATACATACTCATTTAATGACTTATTTAGTATATTATGAATAACCAATAATCGATTGTTAAAGCAGCCGACTATAAATTAAAGAAACTGCTTGGGATTTGCTTCCCTGCTGTCAGCTGCACTCTGTTTTTGCATAGACAAGAAACAGAACCACAGTTTGGACCATCGTGTGTTATGAAACCTTGTCAAACCCTACAATTATTTCTTTCTCAAGGCTCACCCTGTTCCCATTTAATGGCACGCTGCTGTAATAGTTAAGAAATTGAACAAAATGTTTGAATAAGATTGGGTGGCAGGGTTGTGTGTCTATGTCCATGCAGCTGAGGTCAGAACAGCTTCACTGTGCCACAGTGGATACCAACTTGTAGCCAGTAAGGACATCTGGTAGCCTAGTGGTTGAGACGAATACTGAACAACCACAGTGTCCTTGGTTTTATCTGTCCAGGGACCTTCGTTGCCTCTCATACCCGTCGCTTTCTCTTTCTCTCCCCACATGTCCGATCTGTATCTCTGTTGTCACTATGATTGGAAGGCAAAATGCTCAATTATTTTAAAAAAATGAATAAATAAATAAAATGAAGCAAAATAGGACGAATATCAATATTTACCAACAAGATACTCCGAAGAATTTGTCTTGTGCAGAAATTATATGTTTGCTTCTTTTTTTGCGTGCGACCAATTTCTTTTATCTTGTTGTTATTATTACTGTTAGAGCAAATATATTCAGAAGGCACAGCTGCCACAACAGTTTCTTTTAAAATGAAAGAAATTATTTAAAAAGTCCTCCAGAATTTAAAACACGCTCATCGGACGGTCGGTATTTCGATCTCCGGGTCCAGCTCCCGATGATTCTTCCATGGATGTGATGTGTGTTGACAAGATGCAGCCCACTTACCATATAATTTTAAAAACAAAGCTTCACATAAAATGAGTTATAAATTATTAAGGACATTTAAGAGGAAATTATATATGGGCTTATTGACATGTAAGGGCAGGCCTATAAAAAATGTTAAAGCAATAGCTAGTAGCTTCCAGTCTCTAAAGGTGGCCAACGTCAGGCAAACCGTACATCCTCAGCGTGTCGCAAGTGTGTCACGATTTCATAATATCATACAGAGCAAGCAAGCTCGAGACGTTTGTCATGTCCAAACTGTTTATTGATTTATAGACGAGCAGTGAGATTTGTAATTCTGTGAAACACGTGGACCATTTGTGGCTGTCGCAAATGTCACTTTCATCATCCTGTGCATGTAGAGGAATTTGCCTTGAGGACACTGGTGCAGAGACAGACATATAGTGCTGACATATTATTGAGTTTAAGGACAACAGGGACGGGGATATATATAAAACATACCAGCCGAAAACAGGCGATATCCACGCTGCATGTATGCGTTCAACATACACTCTGGTTTTAAATGTAATTTGTGGGTAAACGAGACGAGTAAACAGCCAGGCCTCCTCTGTTCTGTAACTGTACGTGTACATTTACACTCCCACCGTCATCCATCAAGCGTAGGACAGGAGTTTATTCCCTTACTGACCAATTCAGTGCATTAGGCACCGACTCGCTGTCAGAAGTCAATAAAGGCTTTGTTTGTTCAATGTTCGCTCCTCTCTATCCATGCGTCTCCCGGTCCCTCCCCTCAACATGCACGCTGTTAACATTCGCCTCATCTGATGTCCAGACAGGAAATCCATCTCTCCAATAGTCTCTCGCCCACTCCGTCAACCTCCTCCCCTCCATGGACGAAGGTGTATTTAAGTCGATGTGTACGGTGTGTGTTTGTGTGTCTGTGTGTAGCAGTGGGAGCAGCAGCAGTGCCGGTGGATGGGTGTGACCCTGCACGGTTTTATTTCTGCCTCGCTCACCTTTGACATCCATCTAGCTCTCATATTCCTCCCTGCCCTCTTTCATTCCTTCAGGCAGACTGTCAATAACAGCTCTCCCGCCGCTGTTGATTTCCACAATGGCCCCGTCTTTCTCTCTCCTCGTCCTCTCGCTCTACCTGCGTCTGAGCACTGCAATTTTTTTGTCCTGTCCTTATTTTACCTCTTAATGTTTCACTTCCGCCGATGTGTATCAGTGTCTTACCTGTTCGACCCCCTCTCTTTGTGTCTGTTAGATCATCGCGCCCGGCGGAAGAGCATAGCCACCGGGAAGCAGCCCAGCATGGAGGTCCCTCCCACTGCCCCCCTTCAACCCTTCCGACAATCCGTGAGTAACCCTCCCTGTTCCCGGCCTCGCTCGCTGCCTCCGACCCTCTCGCTGTCCCTCATCCCTCATCCCGCCCTGGGCCCGCCGCACACCTGCGGCCGTCGGGCCAGCGGCACCCCGCCTCACCCTTTCCCCCTCTCCCTGGCTGTCTCCCCCTCCCTCACCTTTTGCCAGCAGCAGCAGCGGCAGCCGCAGCAAAAGGGCTCCAAGAAAGGGCCCGGCACGCCCCCCTTGCCCCGCTCGCTGCCCCTCTCCCCCTCCCTGTCCTTCACCCTGCCCCACTCGCCTGCCGCCTCCTCCTCCCCCCCCTTCTTGTACTGGGGCGGAGACTGGAGGGCTGCTGGTTCGAGTCCAGTGGCAGGAGGACCGTATATTGCACCACTGCCCCCTTTTGAGGTATGTTACACAAACATGGCTGACGCAGAGACACTGGCTACGTTAACATATAAGTTCATATGTTTAGATAACTGGGCGAGGAAAAGGTTGAAACATCTCACTTCTTTTAGTTCTGTTCTCCAAAGTCTGTGTTAACTCATATTTACAGGATTATCAGGACAGCTCATCTAAAAGAGCCATACCAGTGTGTCTGCAAAGTTTTAGCTCCTCAAATACAAACTGACAATTTATAAAAGCATGCCACAAATTATTATCCTACCACTCAAGGCTGCCATTGGTCTCCATTAATTTCCCAATGGTGTGAAAATCAATTAGCGGACGTGCTCGAGTTGTGTAATCTGCATTAATGTTTGTCAAAGTTACTTCATAAATGTGTGGTAATGCAGTTTAAGTGCACGATGTTTGCAGAAAACGCTGCGCTGCATTCTGTTCATTTGTTTGCTCGCAGGTTTAAAACCTCGTCATTAATGAGATGAAATAATGGAGCTTCATGAATATGTACAACGCAAAAAAACTCAATTTTAATCCAGTGAAAGCAGACGAGCTGAAAACATCAAGACAAAACGAAACTGATTATCAAACACTAAAAGACGATACGGAATAAATGGCGTTATCTTGCCTTTTAGATCCTGTTGTTATGCCGAAAACCCCACTTGAATTATTTATTATTTTATGGTGTTGTGTGTAATTTTAATCTTTTGTGTTCTGTTCTTATTTTAAAGCATTTTGTAACTTTTGAAAAGGGTTGTGCAAATCAAGTTCATCACTATTATGTAGCAGAAGAAGAAACAAGAGTAAACACTGTGATGATCAACACAACTCAGCCAAGTTTCACAGTGTACAATTAGTATCTTATCTCACAGAAATGAATGGAAACCAATGGAGACCTGGAATGACAGCAGCATGGCTAACAAACGGTTAGCGGTGATTTAAAGTTAGTGTGACTCGTAGTAAGTGGATAAAAACGTGAAATGTCAAACACCTGGTATGATTCTTTAATGTCAACAAAAGAGAAGAAATACAAAAAAAAGAAAATGCTGTCACTGTTACTCCTGGGATCATCATGTCTGTTTTTTTTTATATCAGAGACGACTTCAGTCAAAGAGGGAGAGAGGAGCTGGCAGCCAAACACGTTCTTTTGCTCTGTGGACAGAAATAATCTGTTTATTGTTTTATTCATGGCAACAGAAACTGGATCACAAGGTATCAAACATGCACATAAAACGGCTTAAAGGATAGATTGGTGTCTTATTAAGTTTGTGCCCGGTGGTCTGTGTTGCCCATCTCCTTTCCATTATTTCTGCTGCTGTTTGCACACTGTCCCCGTAGCTGGAAATAGCAGGACTTGTGTTCGTCTCTTCGCAGGAGAAACTATTTGCTGCCCGTTCAGTGTTGCGGTATGAGAAACGGCTTCGAAAGACTTTAAAATCACAGAAGCCGGATCATCCATTTGAGTTGATATGAAGCCTCGGCGTTTTCATATCAATATTTCAGGTTCTCTGATTGGATGAGCAAGACTGAAGGGTCGGAGGAGTTTCATAGCACGAACGGGGAAAAACATTTCTCTGACTGCCTCTGTGATTGTCCTTCATTTTCCAGACTGTAAGTCCCCTTTAAACGAGGAAATGGACATTTGGCAAAGAAATAATCCCTAAAAAGTGGACAGAGGTCTAGTGGTGCCTGTTTAAAACCCATGTGAGCAGTTTGATTTACTGTATACCTCCGTAAAAAAAGCCAAATCCCAACCAATAACCAAATACTAATCAGTGCACATTTTGCACGTCAAGACTGAAGCCAATCATTTTATAGTACAGCTGCAATGTTAACTGCCTGCGAGACACTTCTGATCCCTGACTTTAGTTTTTAAGGATGTGTCTCCTCCAATATTTAGATCTAACATTGGTAGCATGCTAGCTGCGTGATATATACACAGTGCATGCATTAGTTTAATGGTTCATACGTCTTTAAACAAAAATATTTAACAAGCGCCGGCACACTGACCTGCAAGAGCCAACAAGAACCAGAAGCTACAGGATCACACTATTATTATTAATGCATTAATGTGTAAGTAGCAGTTTACTGTTGGTGGAACTAGTTCAAACGCCTTGACGTACTGTTTGGTGATTATAATGTAATTTAACAGGTGAATCACGATCTCTAACTGAAGCTGTAGTGGAGTAAACAGTATGATATGTTCCCCCTAAAGTGTAGCAGAGTGGAAGTCTAAACCCACAAATAAAATCACACAGACAGCACCCAGCAGTTGATTTCCTTCCATGTTTGACAAGTAGTGTTTTAAAATTTAATATCTAATTACACCCAGCTACTTAATGTGGACAGCAGCAGATGGGCTCAAATACAAAGAGACACCAGCACTCTCCTTTAACCTGAAACGAACCCAAAGGCGACGAAGCGGCAGAGAAAACGCATCCACTGAAGATGGAGCTGATGTCTCCCTCCCTCCTCACTATTACCTCACTTCATTGTGCTTTATTGTGATTCAGGCTTTTCACTCTCTCTCTCTCTCTGTATTGAATACTTTTACTTTTTGAGACGTAAAGTGTCAGACGGAGCGGCTAATCAAATCAGATTTAGTCATGCAGGCTATTAGCTGAGAACCAGCAGATGGAGCCAAGTCTTTTAGTCATATCCTCAAGACAGGCTTCAAAGCCACTTGAGTCATGCCAGATGACGAGGTGTCATATCCCACCAGTTATTCTCCCGCATAATAATGCTGTTATGCTATAGGTGTATAAATGGCATTACTCTCTGTGAGTCTTTAGGACGCACCTGAAAGCTGAATGGGTGAATCTTCTTGAGGGCACAGTGGGAACATAAGAAAGAAAAAAAAAGTGGTATTTCATGCATATTTTGAGCTCCGAAGTTACCTTCCCAGCTAACATTTGAAGGTTTAAAGTGTGAAAACAGCTTTGAAATTTGACATTTATGGTCTACAAATGTGACAATGTCTTTGTTTGGTTTTTTAATGTGCTATTATTGGACCGAAAAAACTCATTTGGGTGAGAAATGTCACAACTTACAGATCATGTTGAAATCTTAATTACTAATCATGACACAAAGTAAAATGCATTTCTTTTTACAAGTGAAATTAACCTTTTTTTTTTTGCAATTTTCTCACTTGCTGTCAAAGAATATCATTAAAATTGCTGTTTTTTTTGTACATTTAAAACAAATGTCTTGTTTCCCTGGATCAGTATGAAGTGTTGTAAGAGCTGGTCACCGTTAAAGTCGTGGTTAAACTCTGTCCAGTCAGGTTTGTTTTTGGCAGGATGATCCTGCAAACCAAGGGTCGGTCCCAATGTCTCCATGTGCAGTCCTGAACACTCAAGTGCACTTCCAAACGCCGCCAGGTAGTAGACGAGCGCGTCCTACGTCGACTAGTACACACTTATTCCGATGCAGCTTTGATGTTGCATTAGAGCTAAGTGTTTGTGACAATTCACCACAGTCTACTGCGCAATATCAGTCCAGACATAGGCGGTAGGCTGGTTTTAGGACCAGCAGTAATCAGCAAATATGAAGAGTTTAAGTTTATGACAGGTTGGATTCAGCGTGAACAGTACTGACGTCCAAACTCTACAGAGAGATAGCCAAACCTCCACAGATGGCTATCCTGTAATGTAGACAATCTGTTCTTCGAGATGGGATTGATGGAGAATAATATTGCATATTGGACTCTGTCAAGATAAGTGTTAAATATAATTTCCTTTTATCAAAGATTTTGAATAATATATTGTATTCTTAAAAAACTTCCAGCAGACAGAAACCATCAGAATGATATCATGTTATCTCCCTCTTGTACAGTAGAGCGACAGACCAGTGGTTCTCAAAGTGGGATGCCTTGAGGTCCGAGTGCCGCAAGATTTATCATTTAACGTGTTGCCACATTAAAAAAATAAAGTGCTACATTTACTACTAACCCCCTAACCCTAACCCCCCAAGTAAGACAAACAAACTGAAAGATTGAGGCAGCGGTAGACAAATAACTCCCATTTGCTGCGAGGTAAAATTGCTGTTTTTCTCAAAGGAGTCTGGTGCCTTTAAAGAGAGCCTAAATGTATATAACAGCCTCAGTTTTCCCATCTGAAAGGGCTGTCTGACGGCAGGTAAAGTGGTGAAAATATTCTAAATATAGTCTACACTTAAACTGATATTGATTTTTTAGGTGGCAAAAATGCATTTTGCTGCTTCCCTTGTCCGCAGCAGTGCATCACTTAGCTTCTGTGCTTGTATACCTACCTACCTACCATCTACAGCAGGTGATACACTGACTCATACAGCCACACTTCAAAAAAACCCTGCACTAATCCTTTAACTTCATTTTATGTTATGTTTCTAACATATCGAAATAAAAGGATAAAAACAGAAAATGAAAACCTCTAAGTTGAAAACTGTTTATGATGCAGTTGCGCCGCAGCTGATGACATGTCAGCGCATGGTTGCCAGTTGTCATAGCAACGCAACACACTTTGTGACGGGACTTTTTCAGGAAGTCAGCAGTGAGATTAAACAGTGAAAATCAGAGGGGAGATGTGAGATATGACACAGTAAACAGAGTTCAAAGAAACGCTGCGACATCTCTGCCCTCAACACAGTCTGACAGGACTGAGTCTGAGCTGACCAACAGAAAGTCAGACTCGGTACCACTCGGCTAACAGCCTCACAGATAAAAATGTGTCTGCTTGTGAAAGCGGATGTCCGTCCGTATCTGCTTCACCATGCCATTTCACTTTCTCGAGATCATGTATGTGTGATCTGGCTCCCGAATCCCCATTAGACATGAAAACAGGACGAGAAACATGTCAGCGCACACAGACCTCCCCAAAACCTTTCATTTTTATTGTCAGAAATTGAATTTCATCTTACAATAATGTTTCCATTGGTGTATAAAGACCTGAAACTAAGAATTGTTTTTAATTACCTTAGAATGAGCCTTTTATACCTACAACAAAGTCCACCATGTTGCACCATGGTTGCACCCTCAGTTGGTTGCAATCTGCAGCCAAACCTCCTCAGATGCCCCTAAAGTCTACACACTGCAGTCTAAACCCATTTTGATAAATATAAGAAGAAAATATAAAACATAAACTATAAGCAAGGGGAGTGTAAAGCCAATGTAATTCTCTGTATCTGGAGAAGAAACCAGATTATCTGGTAACGTGAGGGGTTTACAGATTAGGTCTTAAACCTCCCGAACATGAGTTTCTGGATGTATGTTCCTGATGTATGGCCTGTATTGTTTCACTTAATATTGACATAACCTTAAGATATTAAATCTGAAACTATAAAAACCTAAAAGCGTGTCCTTAAATACATAATATGTTGACGGGGTTCGGGTGTCTTCCTTTGAAGAGGTGTCTGTGGTCTAAACATTTTGGGATCCACTGTTCTAGATATTAACTCGATTCAATTGCGTTTTCTGCCATTTGATTGCGACTGTAATATTAGTTATTAGTTCCAACAAATCATCTAAATGTTCATTGATTTCACAGCGCTCGTTGTTGCAGTCTGACCAGGCGTCTCTGCACTGTGGAAATTACCACAAATTCATCACACGGGTCGGCACTTGACTCCTCTAAAATCCTGCGAGCATGGGTATTGGGACTGACCCCGAGTCGTGTTCTGCCTTATCAGTGAACAATTTCCTGTTTCAGTGTTTCAGATTGTGTGATTTGATCATGTAAGGGAGCTCGTGTAGGACAAACTGCACCCCCTGTCTGAGACTGTACACTGCCGAGCTTGTTGTTGGACTGTACGGCACACCACTGCCCACCACAGGATCTGTGTCAACACTGCAGCTCCCTGTGACAAGTGGACATGTGTGGGTGTTTGATTTCTTGTTGATAATAAATGTACCTTGTGCTCTCCCCCATCACGCATCATGTGTTTCATTTGTGTGTGTCTCCATCTGATTTTTGTGTTGCTCAAAAAAAACATCCTACACAAACCACACCAACTCCATGGGAATCTCTCTTTATTTCACACTAACCACACGTCAATCTTTTCTAACTCGCATCGACCTCTTCCTCTGTACCGCCGCACCATGCACGTCCACCGTCTCCTCCTCCATCTGTCTGCCCCTGTCGTTGCTCTCGTCCTCCTCCACCCGCTCCAGAGTTTCCTCAGTAGAAGGTTGAAGGGCTCGATCAAGAGGGCTAAGAGTCAGCCCAAACTGGACCGAACCAGCAGTTTCCGCCACATGATCCTCCCCCGCTTCCGCAGTGCCGACCAAGACAGGTCAGTGAGTGAGCGAGTGTGTCGCAGAGACTTCGAGCATCCGTGTGAGGATGGATCTGCTGTGTTAACACTGGGTGGTTGTGTTTGTGCAAATGTTACAGCATCTTTTCAATCTACTTCTACGATGTCGGGTTGTAGAAATACTCCAATACATTGTATATTAATTACTACATGAGTAAAAGTACAGAAGTGCTATCAGCAAAATGTGCTAAAAGTATCAAAAGTAAAAGTATTTTGTGTGTAGAATGATAATATATGTTTATATGTGACAGTATTAGATTGTAAATACTGATATATTAATGTTTAAGCAGCATTTTACATCATGTAGCTGGTTGAGAAGGAGCTAGTTCAAGCTACTTTATGTACAGTTGAAGTACTCAGAACTTGTGCTTAAGTAAAAGTATCAAAACCACAGTGTTGAAATACCCTGTTACAAATCATCAACATGATTTGTAAGCTGTTATTTTAAGGTTAAAAAGTTACATAATGTTGCTTTAACTATTTTTTATAGTGTAACTGATAGGTAGCTGGAGAATTTGCCTTCTGGGATCAATAAAATGTTATCTTAATCTTTAATATTACATTGTTTTATCATTTATTTGTTGGATCTACTTTCTGTTTTTTAAACTTAATCTGCAAAGTCACTGGTAACTAAAGTTGTCAAATAGATGTATCTGAGAAAAAAGTAAGATATATTTTATTTATTTAACTTTTATTTAACCAGGAAAAAGTATCAGCGAGATTAAAAATCTCTTTTTCAAGAGAGTCCTGGCCGAGACAGGCAGCAACACGGCTTCACTGACATTAAAAAAATACTTATATCAATGGAAAAGAAGACAGATACCAATTAGTGAGACATTACTATCAAAACAATCATCAATGTTTAAAACATCTTCAGGCGTACATCCTTTCTTCAAAGTCATTTAGAAACACATCCAGTAAGATCAGCAGTATTTGCCTCTGAAGTACAGCGCTTGACTAAATGTGCTTAGTTACTTTTCACCACTGTTAATCTGAGAGAAAAGAAAGATAGCACACACGTCTGCTACACACTCTTAAGGTCATACATTTGACTTTGTCTCGTCTTTACTTACGTCTTAAAAATATTGAAAAATGTGGCCTCTTCGGGCCTCAAGCAGTTATTCAAATAAAGCTCGTGTGAGAAGTTAAAGGGGAAATCTCTCTTTGGTGAAAACGCTGACGATCGAAGACATCTGAAATCCCAACTCTGCTTTTTTGAGAGCCAAAAAGGTTGAAAACTGTTTTAACAATGTGTTGAATTCGATAAGCGTATATGTCTTTTATTTAAAATCATAATCTGCGATGTTAATAGTAAAGGTAGAGGTAGAAAGTAGCAGAAAATAGAAATCTTCAAGGACAGTCTGCGTACCTCAGAATCAAATCCATCTTTATCACTGTCTCTAAACCTGTTTCTGTCTGTCTGAGTCCATCCATCTATCTCTATCTCCATCCATCACTGTTATAAATTGTTGTTTATTTTACACTCTCGTGTCCCACCACAGTGTCAGTTACAATTAAAACACTCGGCACCGTCGCTGTCTCTCTGCCGGGGCCATGAAAAAAAACCATCCTCCCTCCTTTTCTCCATGGCAACCAGCAGACAGCCATATGGCAGCTGCACAGACCATAATGAGTCAGTGGGAGATTTGCTTAATTATACCTCCTCTGTATCTTGTACGTAGTTGTTGCAGCACTGGCTCTCTTCAAGCAGAGAAGCTCGAGAGGTATACGACTAATTTTAGACGGAAACTTGAGATGAGAGAATTTACTGGTGTAAGTTTGCACGTACAGTACATAATAATGCACAAACGTCAGCCCTTTATGAGCTTTCTCCCTGCAGTTTTAGCCTCTTTTTGCACAATAAAACAAATGGTCTTTCTCTCCAGCTCCACCTTGAAGGATTGTAGGGATCAGTAGATGATTTAATGGTGGATTAAGGGGTGATGCCATCTCCCTTTCTGGCACAATGAGCAAAATGGATCCCTGTTAACCTGGCGGCAGAGAGAGTGCCGGGGCAGAGGGGTTGTTCGGTTGAATATGCTAGTCCGTCTGACTCGTGGCTCTGACTGAAGTTTGTGTAAGTTAGAAAGTATTAACCCGACCATGGCTCTGAAATATCAGCAGCCTGACTGTGCTGTTAAGTGATAAATGCATGGCGCTGTCTGCGGTGCTGAAGTAGAAGACAGCTTTGTTGCGCTCTTTTCTTCCAGTCCTGCCCTATCATTTTCTCTTAACTATACCAGACACGTCACTCAAGTCTTGTGCAAGTCAAATCAAGTTGAGTCCTTAGTCCAGGCGAGTAAAGTACCGAGTCGTGTCATTTTCCTTTCCCAAGACACGTCACATCATTGACCGGTTTATGTAACCTGTCCAAGAAGTGTGACGGTTAAATGGATTTCTGTTAAAAAAATATTCAGTCCCCGTCATTTTAAAGGGGGAAATGAACACAGTCGAGTCATTCTAGTCATCATGTCTCAAGTCAAGTCTTAATGTCGATGTCTAAGTTGAGTCTCAAGTCATTAATTTCTGTCGAGTCAAGTTACAAGTCGTCAAAACAGCGACTTGAGTCGAAATATCTGCTATATATTTACAGATGTAGTTTTTCCTGTATCTGCAAATACTGGCTACAGATACTGTGTAGTGGTATCAGCGTATGTGTTTTCTAGAGACTACAATGCAGAAAACGACGCTTAGGTAATTTCTAATCATTAAATTCCCAGTAAAGTTGACTATTTCATTGCACTGCTGTCATTTTAGACGTAAAGTTTACTGTTAAACTGTAAAAAAAAAAAAAGTGTGTTTTTATCAGTGGACAGACCGATAGCTGAATTTGTTTTACTCCAAAAACTGAGTATCGTTTGGGCTGTAGTGTTTACAATAGGGTTAAGTTTAAGGTTTAGCTCATCCCTCTAGTTAAAATTACCAAATCATCCCACTGGTATATAAAAACCTAAAGAAAATAAATGAGGGAGGATGTTTTTACATAAATTTGCCTAATTAATAAACAATAACTCATTAGAAAAGGAGGTGTCTTTGGTATTTTGTTTAATGTTGCAACTAATTATGATTTTCATTATTATAGTATTCAACCTTTAAAATTAAACACAATACACAGTTTTGATTCCCCAAAGCCCAACACGACGTCTTCAAAATCACTTTTCAAACCAAACCAACAGTCCAAAACTCGAAGATATTCAGTCTTCTGTTACACAAGAAGAAACATAACAAATCATCACAAGCGATAAGATAAAAAATGTTTGGATCTGTCTGGAAAAAATGACTTTAATAATTAATAGATTGTCAAAATAGTTACCAATTCATTTTCTGTCCATCAACAAATCAATTAAATAGACAAGTTGAGTCGCTCTGAGCTTTAACTTTGTCCTCACAGTTGATCTATAAGCTCCCACTCGACACATACAGCCGAGACAAACTCAAACTTCTCATGTGAAGGTCATCCTGGTAATCTAAACATCTAAACGCTGGGCAAGAGTGCACTCAGGAGAGCGCTAAAACCTTTTCTGAGCCAGGTGTCTGCCAAGGTGCGTTTCCACATGATTTATTCATTTGGGAAGCTCGTGGATGTCTATTTTCTCCGGCTGGTCTGAGGAGACACGCAACGGACGAGAAAGTTGAGAGCCCTGTGAAGTCAGGCTTGTTTCCACAGCTCCTGGTTTACTCTGGATGTTTTCTGTCAGATGTTGGGGCAACATCTGCAGCTTTGTTCATTATTATTTTCTCTTTTTTTTTTGTCTTTATTTTTTCGGGGATGGTTTTCTGAGAACACATATCCTTTTTCAGCCTGGACTGAAATTCATGCAGCCAAAATATGTGCCTCTCAGCTCCCAAACAGGCTCTAAAGCTCGCAATAATCTAAGTTTCTTTCAATAATTACTTTTGCCTAATGGGTGCTTGAGTTTCCTTCCCTTACAATACTGTAGGTCATATAACTCCTATACCATTTACATGAAAACACTGTATATCTGAGCCTGTTTTTCAGCAGTTTCAGTGCAATTTGATTCAATTTAGAGCCGTTTTATTACCTGCATAGTATTATGCTCTGTATATTTTCATTATCAGTTATTCTCTTGAGTGCTTTTCCAATGAAAAGATACATTTTTTGCCTATAAAACGTCACAAAATCCTAAAATTTGGCCTGTAAATATTTTCAATAGCCAGTTTTCAAAGTCCAAAACCTGAAAATATAAATTTGCAGTCATATTAAACAGAGAAAAGCCACAAATCCTCACACTTAAGAACTTTCAAATGTTTTGTATTTTTTTTTAGAAATCTATTTTTTTTTTTCATTTACTTGTTACTTTTCAACACATAAGAAACATTGATAAGAAAGTACAGAAAAAATAAGAACATGACAAGAAAAATAAGACAAAATAATTGCATTTAACAACTAAAAGAAAGAGAGAAAGGCAAAACAAATGGTTAATAAGAATTAGTAAATCAGCTATGGTCACATATGTCTCCTTACACAAAAGTAAATCATGTCTAGGTCAGAGGTCCATAAGAGGTTCCCATATATACTCAGTTCAGCAAGATGCATTTCTTTGCTAAACAGGATATTATGTCAGTCCTTTTCACAGATATGGGGTCCAGCGTCCTGTCCAGTTCTGTACCAAAGAGGTACCACGTCGGTGTAATGTCCAAGGAATTTAAAATACCTAACCAGTCAAAAATCAAACATTTTTGCAATTATTTGGAGTCTTTGTATCCCTCAGTTAGCCCCACATTGCTGTAACATTGGTTAAATCTTATAAGAGTTGCAACTAAAGCTTTTTTTTTGTACATCTATGAATATTTTGTGAAAGAAAATTGTAAAAATTGTCACAAAAGTCCTGAAAACCCGTCTCAAAACGTCAAAATCAAAGATGGGAGCAAAGCAGAAGCACTTTTTGCACTTTTTGTTTGATTAAATTGCTTCAAAGTTCGAGCAGATTAATTTACTACCATTGCGCTCCTTGACTGATCGTTCCTGCTTCTCTTCAGTATTGATTAGTTCAGTTCAGTGTCTTTGTGTAGTGTCGGTTGTCAGACTCATTCTGCTTTAGTTCACTCAGCGATGCACAAAACATGTTCTCAATATCACAAAGTGCATCTGCTGATTGAATCTTTGTCTCGAGTCCTTTTTTCTCAGACGTGTGCTCCTTCAGTCGTGACGTGTTAAATAAAATGTGCAAGGTGTGTGTGTGTCTGAGCACGCGTGTGTGTGTGTGTGTGTTGTCTTTTCATGTTTGACTCTCCCCGCTGAGACCTGGCGTAGACCTCCTTTTACCTCCAGCACTCTTACTCTCTCTCAATCCCTCGCACATCCTCCTCCTCTCTAATCCGTGCTCTCACTTTCTTCCTCTCCAAAGGATCCACTGTTTACATAATCAACGTGATTTCCTCCGAGAGGTCTTCTCTCTCTCTCTCTCTCTCTCTCTCTCTCTCTCGATCCCCTTCCCCTCTGAGCCTTTCCTTCTCTCACATCCTCTCATGACCTCCCCCCACTCTCTCTTTCTCTGTATTTCCCTCAATCTGACTCATTCCTATGGGTCTATTTTTATCTCTCTCTCTCTCATTCTCTCTGCGTGTCGCTCTCCCCCTCCGTCCCGTACATGCAATCAGTTTTCTGTTGATGAACGTTATGATTGAACGTAGACAAAAGCAGTGCGAGCGCAGGGGAAGAGCTGAGAGTCGGACGCAGCGCGGAGGATACACAGCACCTTTTCTTTCTTTCCTTTTTCCTCATTTCCATCCCCCTTTTTCTTCTGTGAGGGTCTTCGTCACACCTGACCGTCCCTCCTCGCTCTCCGGTTAGACTCACTGTGTCATCGTACGTTTGTCTGAGCGGCCGTCTGTGATTTTTACATGCATACATCCGTTTGTGGGAGTGAGTGTGTAGGTGAGCGTGACTTCACCGGAAAAAAACCCTCTTCACTTGTTCGTGCGAGCCGTTTTGCATATGTGTGTCAGGATTAATGATGTTATTAAGACTCATCTTAAGATATTTTGTGTGGAGTTGAAAATATTTTTGCCCGGAGGGAAGAGACGGGGATAAATCCGGACTGACAGCTACGTAAACACTAAAAAAAAACAGACAAAACTGTGGCGCATTGTGAAAGTTAATCCTTTCTGATTGTGTGTAATAGCTGACGTGATACAAACAAGTCAAACAAGGTTAGAATGAGCGTTTATGTGATGCGCTGACTCATTAGTCTGAGTCAGTTTGCTGTCTATTCAATCTGGATTTTCTTAAAAATTCAACTAACGAACCTCGTGGCGTCAGTCAGTCAGTCCACTTCACAGCTGCCTGTTAAATAATTCAGAAAATTTTCATTATTTTTCTTGGCCTGAGATGTAGCGTCTACTCTGTCTCTGTCTTTGCCTCTTAGCTATGAGGCGATAATGGCTTTGACTAAAAGATAATTACTTGGCGTCGACAGCCAAACCAGCTAAAATGTTGAAACATCACATGTGATTTAAGTTGGTGTTGACAACAACTGTGTCAGGATTTGTCTAAAAGGATACATAAATATGTGGTTTAGGTAGAAATGTGTGTTATTTTGAACAAGGAGACTTTTACTGGTTGTTCTATTATGCTATAGTATGAACAGTGGATATTTTCTCCATGTTTTATGTTGAATATCTTATGTAATTTACTTAAACTCAACTTGGCAAACAGACGTCTTGTGTTGCCAGCTGGATGTCTTTTTATTGGCTCAAGATACTCGTAACATAGATAGCAACAGGGGTGTTTTAATAGCCCAAGATCCATATAGAGATCGATAGATATGGTTGTTTCAGGGCCGATGGCGATACCAGTCATCAGTAATCAGGGAGACGGATAATCGACATTTGGAGCCGATATACATTTGCAGTAAAATAAAAGTCTTAGTGTCAACATAGCAGGGGAACAGACTTTGACACGACACAAACTCTTGTTTTACCTCGGTTTCTATCGCTCTCCTTCTTCACCCTCGTTGCCTCCTCCATCAGCAGGATTCATTGTTTTCGTAGTTGTCCCGGTTGTTCCACTGTTACCTGAAAAACAGTGCCTCTTCCTGTTTTGGTTGCGGAATAATATAACCTTCTTTGATGGGTAAAAATCTGTACTTTACCTTGAGTATTTCCATTTTCTTCTACTCTATACTTCACTACATTTTTCTAAAGCCATAAATCACTTTTAAAAACTCATTTTTTTAATTCGGTCTGATTAAATTTCCTCTTTTTTCACAGCTTTTTTTTTTATGTTTTCTGTTATGAAACTGGTTTTAAACTTACCTGTGCAGAATTTTATTTTACTTCACCGTACAAGCGCCTTGTAACCTTTTTAAGAAAGGTGCTATATAAATAAATGTGATATTATTATTTTATTTGATATCTTTAGTTTCTAGTTTCTATGCAGATTCCAGTTTTGTGTATAAAAAGCACTGTGGTTTAGGATTAACACATCATTTCTATACGCTGAAGGACAGATATTTTTCTTTAGTTTCTCGTACACAGAGCTGAAGCCACCTTCAATAACAGAGCCTCTCCCTCTTGCACATCTAACCACAACTATCACTCCTCCCAGGACCCGTTTGATGCAGAGCTTCAAAGAGTCCCACTCCCATGAGTCCTTGCTGTCTCCCAGCAGCGCCGCCGAGGCGCTGGACCTCACGCTGGACGAGGACGCCATCATCAAACCTGTTCACTCAAGCATCCTGGGACAAGAGTACTGCTTTGAGGTGAGAGCCGAGCTGCACGCTGTGGACAAAACAACAGCGCACTCACACACAAAGTGCAGTGTACAGAGCAGTAAGTAGCAGCAAAGATGTTGTTTCAGCCTGACAAGTGACAGTGATGTGATGTGAAAGAGACTGATGTGAAGTGAAAACATATTTTTTTTTTTTTTTTTACATGTGAAAAAATGAAAGCAACAAGGACACTGAAATGCGTCCCTACATAATTTGCTGCAGGAGTCTGTCAGCTTTTTCCATCACCTTTTCCATTAGTGGAACATGACAGAGGTTGAGAGTGAATACAAGACATTTTTTTTTTGCCGCCTTTAGTTGCAGTCTCCATAGTTACTAATGGCTGTGGTTGTTGAATTTACCATTGGCTATAACCTCAGGTGACTACGGCATCGGGAACCAAGTGCTTTGCGTGTCGCTCAGCTGCAGAGAGAGACAAATGGATCGAGAACCTGCAGAGAGCTGTCAAGCCCAACAAGGTGAGGGGAGAGAAAGGGATGCGGTAGAGGAAGCAAAAAAAAAGGATGATCCCTCTGTCTGTGTGTCTCTCTCTCTCCTCCCCGTCTCCCGTTGTTGTTGTCTGTTTTCAATAAGAGCGCACCGCTTCATTTCTCTGTGTGAACTCCATCCTCGTGTCTGTGTGTGTCTGTGTTGAACAATTTAGTCGCTTCTCCAAGCAAATATTAAAGCTGCACGAGGTAATGTTGCAGGGCGGAGGATCCAAACTGCTGCTCTCAAAAAAAACTTTGATATCCGCGAATCAGGTAATGTGATCTGAGTAAATTATACGCAGCGGGCTCGTGTTCACCGGAGCAGCGTGACTTCGATACTTGATGTTAAAGGATACCGAAGTGACAATATACAAAAGATCCGGGTCTGCCCTCGCTGTGAGCCTCATGCAAGAACAGTGTCAGTCTGATTCTTTATCGATTGAACAGATAGACTGTTGTAACGGACATGCTGGTCGCAGTCCAGCATGTTGCTGGTGTTTCCACCTTTGCTTCGAATGATCATTTTACAGACATTACAATTGGCACTGTTGTCATCTTGAAGCCACACTTCGGACTGTGACTCCTTGTTGTTCCAAGAAGTGTCCAGCTGTGCAGACTAGGGATGAGCGAGTACCCCATCATCTTCGTCTGCGTCGTATTCGGTATAGGTGGGGCTGAAACTGGGAGGTGGATGGGACTGAAATGAATATGTGCTGAACATACTCCCAAGAGTAATATATCTACTTACAAAACGAGTTTTTTATAAACTTGGATGAAAAGTCTACCCAAAGGAAGATTGTTACGGACATTGACACATTATCACTCAGATTTCAGCTGAGGACTCGCTAAACCCTCGGGTTTAAACATTCAGTCATTAATAAATCAAATTGATAATCTCGGAGGCGTACCATTCCAATCAATCAAACTATCAATCAGTTGTGCCATGTAAAAGTAATTTCAGAGGTTTGTGGCTCCAAGTTTCTTGTACTTTACATTTTCTTTCAGTTACAAAGAAAATTCAGAAGTGGTCTAGACCTGTTGTATAAGTCATGAAGTCATGTACAGATGGTCTGCTCCACTCATGTGACCTGAAGTCATGATACCTTTAAATTTGTCATGCAACAGCACAAAACTTAATATATAATATGTAACGTTTCTACATAAAACGGATAAAAACCGACTAGACCTTCGTTATAAATTTTGTGAGTTGTGTATCTGCATTATCCCAAATGTTTCCAACAAATGCTCGAAGAGAAATACAAAATTTACTCAAGATAAGAGAGATAACTTCTGGGGGAAAATCAGATGTCAGAGAGAGAGAGGAAGTCGTTGAACCTTATCTGTGGCCATGTCTGCCTGAGTCACGTTAGATTTATCCTCAGTGATGGCAGGATGTCAACGATGACGACAGCAACTCAGATGATCCCACATCATCGGACCACGTCTTTTGTTTTCATAGTTTTAATTGAGAGACTCCAAGCCGAGAAATTACATACTGGAACAACTCTTTCAACCATCTCAGGGTCTTCTCTGCAGGTCGCTGTCCGCTGTCGTCCTCTGTGTCACCCGACAGCGTAACTTCAGCCATTGTAGGCTTTAACAAGCTGTGTAATATCTCTGACTGTCATGTCCCCTTCACCCCGTCTAACCTCATGTTAAATCATCCCCTCTTTATTTCTGTTACAGTTCAGAGCTGCTCGATACCACCTTGTCCGCCACTAATATATTCTAGTACTTGTCAGGGACGGGGGGGTTCGGTGAATCCAATTTAAAACACTTGATAAAGAAATAAAGTTCAGAATATGAAAATGTTCTTGCATGAAGCCCAATGTCATACCTGACACCAGACTAAAGTTCAAGAAGTGCACAGACGGGATCCTCTACTTTTATGCAGATCTACTGAGAGATTTAAGCAGATGTGATGGTGTGTTTCCACATAAAAATCTGTCCTAGTGCAGCTTTAAGGTGCTGTGATTTGATTTCCATCCTCGCAGCTTTTAAGAAAACAACAAATCTCAGCCTTTTACATCAGCTCCGAGTAAAACCAATATCCTAATTTTCTACCCAGATTTCATAGTTCTTTAAAATTCTCCCATATCTCCTTTCTCTGTTATTACAAGCAGTGAACAGGCATGTGAGATATGCGAGCTTTGAAGGCAACCGGGGACGCAGAGTTATTAAGGCAGACTGAGATGAAACATCACCCGAGTTGTACTCCGTCGTCCAGATGCTCGGGCCGCGGGGGTCCTGGCTGAGTCATGGAGCTCCAAGGACTCCACACGGGGGCTCTCTCCAAAATTGTCCCCCCCCCCTCCTACCCGCAAACAACTCGAAACTGTGCAGCTCAAACCAGATGCATCGTCGGAGATAAGACTCACCGCAGAGACGAGGATTATCATTATGCTTCTTAACTTTTTTTTTTTTTAATTCCCTCTTTGAGCTTTTGGTTGTTTGTTGTTTCAAAAAGCAGAGCAGCCACTTCACCCCGCTTTAATTTTTTTTTAGCCTTTTTTGTAGTAAAAAAATGTGACAGAAACTCGTGAAGATGTAACACGATATCAAGGCGGAGAACCGGAGACCCATGCTGGTGCTGCTGCACTGTATGTGCACCGGCAAACTGAGCCACCAGATGCCCGGCGCATTCAAACTCAGAGGTTTGGAATTAATTATGCCCCGTGTTTGGCGCCGGTTATCAAAGAGCATACAAATGGAGAACTTAAGAGCCTTGGATGTGGCTGATGCTCACGTATTGAGGCGTCTAAATTAGGACCTAAATAGTCTGAAGCAAACGGGGGGGCTAACAACAATGGCATTTGAGCCCGATTGAAATGACTCAGCCCCCAGTTCGCTGGAACGTCACTCTGCAATCAACACGGCGCTCTCTCCTCCCATGGGGGATGTCAAATATAGCTTTGGTCTTTGTGATCGTGATTAGGAAGCGTAGCTGTCTGCAGAAGCATTCCCACCATTGTTTGTCCCTCGTCTTCGCAGCACATGTGCTTTGTGTCATTTGTGTCTTCTGCCTTATAGTGGATTACGTTTTTCATCCACTGTCCTCCTCTTTTACTTCACATCTTCTGTTTCCTTTCCTCTCTGCGTCGCTGTCGTGCTGTCTTCTGTATTCGAGAACGATCTATCACATACAGTCTACAATCTACAGTCACCAGCCATTTCTCTCCTGTCATTTACTCTGTTCTCCTGCAGGCTGACCTGCTGTCGCCCTTTACCCACACACACTGCCTCTCTTCCCACAACTTTTTTGCTTTGCTGTTTCTCATGTATCATCTTCTCCTGCATAGCTTTTTTTCAGTGACTGCATTATTAGCTGCACTTGACCTTGTCTGACCCGACTCCATCTCCGCGCAGGACAACAGCCGGAGGGTGGACAATGTGCTCAAACTGTGGATCATCGAGGCCCGCGAGCTTCCAGCCAAGAAGCGCTACTACTGCGAACTTTGTCTGGACGACATGCTGTACGCGCGCACCACCAGCAAGCCCCGCACCGACACCGTTTTCTGGGGCGAGCACTTCGAATTCAACAACCTGCCAGCCGTCCGCAACCTACGCCTTCATCTATACAAGGAGACGGACAAGAAGAGACGCAAGGTAACAAAAGAGGTTTGTAGAGCAGGGAGGTCTGAGGATGTAGTTTGTTACAACAAAGCAGAGACAAAAGCGCTGCTGTGATATTTGATTTATTCCAGCCTTCTGTTTCCTAAAGGTCCAATGTGTGGGATTTATCAGGATGTGTTGGCAGAAGTGGAGTGTAGTTTTTTATATTTATGTTTTCATCAGTGTGTAATCACCTGGGACTGAGAATCGTTGTGTTTTTGTTACTAAGAATGGGCCTTTATGTGTCCTCTTCCACTGAGTCCGCCACGGTGCAGTGACATTTAATACAGAAGCCCAGAATGGACAAACCAAACACAGGACCTAGAGGGGTAATTCGATGGTTGCATGCCACTAAATCCTACACACTGGACTTCTGTCGGATTGCTACAGCTGTGTTATGATTTTATGGGAATAGAAATACTCAAATATACCTTAAGGTGAATTCTCAAGTGGCTTTAATTGATATTATTTTCATACGATAATTAATTATAATAGAAATAATCATATGAGAGTCTGAAGACAGTGTGAAAGGAGTTGCTGAACCCAGCTGATTTAGTTTCAGCTCATTGTCGAGCTCTACAACCCGCCACTCCACTGCTTAACCCTCGCGGCTCTCACAGCATCGATAACAGCAACAGCAAGCAGCTGTTTTGTGCCACAAAGCGCTACAAAGCCACTGGACGCTACCTGCTCAGCACCGAGCAGCAGACAGACACAATTAGTGACTAGCTGGTGACGATAAGCCCTTTTTACACAAAGGCCTCACAACGCAGCTGCAACTGAGCCACCTTTGTTTATTCATAATTCACACAGTGACACATTTGTGTGATTTTAGCTAGCAAGAAAAAGAGGCATGACATGCAACACAAACGTCTGACATATACGTCCAAAAACAATGTCATGACATGGCAATGAAAGTCGTGTATGCCTTTGTTATATGGAGGTTAATCTGAATGTACCATTCGGAGAGGAAGGACATCCTGGACCTCACGTTGTCTCTCCAGTTCTCCAACATTTTGGTTGCTGGTGATCTTCTTTGAATCGGTTGCTAACTGCTGCCAGCGGCGGTTTAAATCTCCCACTTGTGGGTCGCACACAGATGCTGTAACACGTCGTCTGAACATCACATCCTGCCGGCTTCCTACCTTTTATACAGAACGGTGAGGCAGAATATCAGGGCAACATTCCCACCTTCAACAAGCTTCATGACAGGGGCTAATAGTGGAGCTTTTAGCAGTTAAAGAGCCAGTTATTTCCCTCAGGAGTTGGAAGACACCAAAACAGAGCTGTGAGAGAGTGAATGTTGGACACACGGCTGTGAATTAAGATAATATTGCTCCATAACTCCGCAAATAAGAAAATGTTTCACCAGATAAAAGAAAAGAGAAAATCTTTACCAGCCCTCCGTCTCCTTTCCCTTCTCCCTTCCAACATTTTAACAAAAATGTGCCTCTTCAAAGCATAAAATAATTCACTGTGAGAAAGTAACATGATGCAAAATTCTTGCATTGTCATTCAGCGGCTTTATAACACAATAGCCAATAGGGAAAGGGAGGTCTCGTCTGTCTTGTCTTTGTCATTTTGCTTCAAAAACAGTTACGGTTATACAACGTCCGTAGTTCTGGCTGGAGGGAAAGAGGAGTGTCTTCAAACTGCAGTGAGTCAAGTTCAAACCCAGAAAGACAGAAAAGCAAGAAACAATCACAGCTGATAAAGTAATCATTGTGTCACTGCCGTGGATCAACAGTCCTGTCGGCCTCCTGCAGATACACAACGTTATTTGCCTTTTGTTCTGTTTTGCCCCCTTTAGGTTTTGTCACTTTTGAAAATAATACATTTATTAACAAGAATACTGAGTCACAAAAAAAGGATAATTTCTATTCTAGGAGCAGCACCACCATAACAAAACAACTGATGTCTAGCTTCAAACCACACTCCAGGGATCCAGTGTTAGTCTTGCTGCTCATTATTTATTCAGTGCTTAAGCTTTAAATGAACTTTTTATGCCATTTTACACTTTCAGATTATTGTCAGAAATTTCCTACAGATGTTATGAGAGACAACTTCCCTCTGAAACATGCTTATCTCCACTAAAATCAACTTTTTTCCCCCCTCTCTCAGGAAAAGAGCACATACTTAGGACTCGTAAGCATCCCCATCTCAAGCATCACTGGACGTCAGTTTGTGGAGCAGTGGTACCCGGTCATCCAGCCCAGCGTCCTCACCAAGGGGGCTGGGGTCGGAGGGGGGAAGATCATCAACGCATCCCTACGCCTCAAATCCCGCTTCCAGACCATGAACATCCTGCCCATGGAGCTGTACAAGGAGTTCGCGGAGTACGTCACCAATAACTACCGCACCATGTGTGCCGTGCTGGAGCCCGTGCTGAGCGTCAAGAGCAAAGAGGAGGTGGCCTGCGCGTTGGTGCATATACTGCAGAGCACGGGGAAGGCTAAGGTAAGGGACGCCTACGTGTGGCGTTCAAATACGTCAAACTGATGTAAAACTTTATTCAGAGCTTAATCTTTTTCTTCCTTTTGTCCAGGACTTCCTGTCGGACATGGCGATGTGCGAGGTAGACAGATTCATCGACCGAGAACACCTTATCTTCAGAGAGAACACTCTGGCCACCAAAGCCATAGAAGAGTACCTCAAACTGATCGGACATAAGTACCTCAAGGATGCTATAGGTGAGACGACGCTTGAGTTTCTCACTCTGTGAACTAACTGCGCGATTTAAACACCAATATGAAAATTATTTAAAATTCAAGGGATGAACTTTCGGAGGTTTGGGAAAGAGAAAAACTTTTAATCAAAGAAAAATTCTCCCTTAGAAAGACCCACTTTCTCCGAGCCTGCCTCATTGTTTTTTGCTTTAAGGGATGGTTCGGTTTTTGTGAGGGAACGTTTTAATTTTCCACCAAACTCAGAGTTTTTATATCTGTGAAAATCTTAACAATTAAATTGTAATTCGGATCTGCTGTGCTCGACATTTGACACGAAACAGGAAGTGGAAAGGAGGCAAGATAATGTAATTTAATAGTATAAATGAAATAAGGATTTTTATAGAACATTTAATGCATAAAACTTAGATGAAACTGCTACACATCAAATTGTATAGTTAAAAAAAAAATCTATTTAAATTAAAAGGTGGCAAATATACATATAAAATAAAATAATTAGATTATAAAGTAGGGTAGTTGGTACATTTGCTGCCGTACTGTTCGATAACCTCGACAGAAGTATAGAGGGAGAGACAGTTGGCAAAATATGGAGGTGCTAAATCATTTAAAGCTTTGTAAACAATACTGCAATTTTAAAATCAATCCTTAAAGAGACAGGAAGCCAATGTAAAGGTGCTAAAGTGGGTGTATTGCTCTGTAATTCACCTTCATCTGCTAAATCTCTGGCAGCTGCATTTTGAAAAGCTGAAGTCTGTTCAGCGACCTTTTTTTTGGTAATCGAGTTAAAACATCGCTGCAATAATCCAGAAGAGAGAAACACCAACGCACTCATACTTTCTCAATCAATTTCTTTGCATCAGGAAGAGCAAAATATGAGATTTGATTAAATTTTTGATAACATTTTTTATTTAAACATCTTGTTTTTCGAGACTAATTGCTCCGCCATTGTTATTTGCAAAGATCAGCAGATCATTGGGTTTACTCACTGACATTTTACATTTTTTCTTAAAAAGACAGGAAGGTATCGCAGGTATCAAGTGTGATATAACCGCCACATTTTCTTTTTATCGCACTGAGGCCACACGGTCAAAACTAAATCATTAATTCAAAATGTCATAACAGTTTTTCAACTGGGAACACAGAAACTACAAGACGAGTCAGGTGATCCAGGTATACGGTACAACATGTTGAGTTTCCTGTATATGTCGCAGTACATACAAATGCTGCAGGTGTTGTTTTTGTCTTTGTCGGCGAGTGCCAGACGCCCGCACTTACAGCAGGCGAGGGTGGAGTGAAAAAATATAATAAGATAGGAATAAAAATAGAATCGCCGGTCCTGCTTTTGATTTCGGTCATTGAAACTGAATGCTCATTTCAATCTAATCTAATAAGTAACATTTAAACCATTCCTTTATATCTGATAGTCAACTTTCTCTACACTATATGAACATTTCTCTAGTTGCTTGAAGGTTTCACCCACATTTCCCAACTTTCTCTTTGGTTTACGGTCATGCTTCCTTCACCAAACAGTTGAATTTGCTGCTGCTGGAAAACTCTCCTACTCTCCCATAATGCATTTCTTTTCCTACTCTTCGTTGCTCCTCTATATAACGAGACTCAACTGATCTTGGTGATCGTTTCTACCATCTTGCTTTGACTCTGTGACTAATGAAATGTCATTTGTAGGGGAGTTCATAAGGGCCTTGTATGAGTCAGAGGAAAATTGCGAAGTGGACCCCATGAGAACACCACCCTCTGTGCTCCCAGACCACCAAGCCAATCTCCGAATGTGCTGTGAACTGGCACTCTGCAAGATCGTTAACTCCCATTGGTAAGTATGCAAAAGAAAAAAAAAAGTTTGTTTATTCCTCTCTGCTGTTTTAAAGATTGATGAGACTTCAGATTCTTCTTCAGGGAGCTGAAGAAAGTCTGACAGTCTCCGCAGTTTGTTTCTGATCCTGTAGTATATCCTCTTTGCAGTGTTTTCCCTCGAGAGCTTAAGGAAGTGTTTGCCTCCTGGAGAGTGCGCTGCGCTGAGAGAGGTCGGGAAGACATCGCCGACCGCCTCATCAGCGGTTCCCTCTTCCTGCGCTTCCTGTGTCCCGCCATCATGTCCCCATCGCTCTTCAACCTCACCCAGGAGTATCCCGACGAGCAGACGTCACGCACGCTCACCCTCATCGCGAAAGTAGTGCAAAACCTGGCTAACTTCTCCAAGTCAGTTTGATTTCCTTTTGCTTACAGCCTTTAGACTTTACACGCCCCTGGTAGTCCGATTGATGATTAAAATAATAATATCTGGAGTCATCTTAGAATAAAACAAGAACATAAGCTGACATTTAACCTACCGTTTCTACTCTTTCTCTTTTTTACCCCTCCACCTGTTAATCTCCTCGCCCGCCCTCCTCCCTTTTCCCACCTGCAGGTTCGGCAATAAAGAGGAGTACATGTGTTTCATGAATGAGTTTTTAGAGATGGAGTGGGGCTCCATGCAGCAGTTCCTGTACGAGATCTCCAACCTGGACAGCGTCAGCAACGCAGGCGGCTTTGAGGGATACATTGACCTCGGCAGGGAGCTGTCCATACTGCACAGTCTCCTCTGGGAGGTCATGGCTCAGCTCAGCAAGGTAAACACAAACGTGAGACACCTTCTATTTTACTATAAAGTACAATTTTACACTTGTTATCCAAAATATGACATGTTTTTGTACAAATCTTCTCGAGAATATTTGTTTTTTGGCATCATTTCACTGTATCTCTTTGGTTTTTATCGGTTATTCGTTTATCTTATTTACTCGTGCTCCATTTTTATTCATGCGATACAGGGGTTAGACAATGACATGTATTGTATAGATAACAAAAACGTCATGTTTATTTTAGAGCTGTTGCATTAAAAAGCATTGTATCGTTGAGGTCGTCATGTTATCGTGTCCATCCTTTATACATCCCTGCAAGTTTTATTACCGTAGAGACAAACTAGCCCAAACTAACACTGGTTATGTCATCTCCGGGTTGAATTTCAACATTTTTGTCTCACTGTTCTCTTACCTCAAACCTTTTTTTTGTTAAATGAGGCAGTCAGTCATTAATCAGGCTTGAGCTGTCATTAGCATTGCACGCACCAGGTGAGTGGAGGTGGATACATGGCATTTTAATGAAAGATTAGATAACTCAGAAATAAATGATTTTTTTTTTTACATCCGGAACAAAAACTCAGTTTCTTTATCCCTTAACCACAGGACGCCATCATCAAACTGGGTCCTTTGCCTCGCCTCCTGAACGACATCAGTATGGCCTTGCGTAACCCACACCTCCAGAGGCAGCCCAGCCATCAGACAGACAGGGTGCAGGAGAGGCAGATAGACAGGCTGCTGTCCCGGCCGTGCTACTCATCTGAGTTGCCAAACCAGATGATGAGGAAGCTCTGGTAAACAGTCTGTCACTGTGTTTTCTGCTTCAGATAACTTCATCATCCAATTCTGAGACTTTCATTTCTCTGTTTTTGTTTCATGTTATGAAACTGGTTCTTGTGACGAATTATCTTCAGGGAAAATTGTTTTATTATTTGCAAACTGTTGGGCTACTTACTTGCAAACTCATCAAGTACTGATTATACTGTACATTACTCATCAGAAAACGCATAACGCATGAAAAGTAATGCTTTAGATTAGTTGCTTTACTTTCGTCACCCAGCAGAGCTCTGCCCAGGTGCCTTTAAACACCTTCAGGTCCACCTCAACCACAAGGATGGTCAGTACATTTTGCACACGTCAGCTGCTCTCCAACTCTGAAGGCTAACATTCAAGACAACTAATTCGACCCACATGAGTAGGACAGCTTTGGAGTTAGCAGAAGCCACGTTTTATCCTTTTCTGGCAGAGCAGAGAAACTGAATCACTCCTGAGTCAAGCCAGCCCGTCCCAGACCAGTTTAACAGTCACTGATCGCTGAGAGACCAAACTGATATCAAAGATCCAACAATCCTCCTCAGTGTCGCCACAAAATGTCTAAATGACTAAGCAGTACTTTGTTTTGGAAACTGTATAACATGTTATTTTCATAATTTATTAATATATTGTTATTTCCCATATTAATTAATGACTTTGCTAGTTTTATTTAGTTTTATAAAATGTCAGAATATAGTGAAAAAAGAAACGTCTTCAGATGTCGTCTTTTGTCTGCCCAACGCTCCAAAACCAAAAGAGATTCGGTTCATTGTTGCACAAGATGATGGAAGACAGAAAATATTCACATTTAAGAAGTTGCACGAAGAGATCTTCACTCAAAATCATTCATCGATTATTAAATATGTTGCAGACAACGATCATTGCAGATCTTCAGCTACTGTTGGCCTGACTCTGTACGAGGGTTGGATGTTATACAAAAAAAATGAAGGTTTATAGACATCAATTAAATTTAGATTTTAAATACAATATAATTTCATGGGAGTTAAATATGATATAACTTTTATCATCCACATCTTATATTCTCCCTGCTGTTCTCCAGCTCTGTAGATATCACTCGCTTGCCTTCCCCCACCTCCACCGGAGGGGTCATGCCATCCCGCGCCCAGTTGAGTTTTCAGGACCGTGACCATCCCCATCGAGCATCCTCCAAAGACATGTTTTACGTATCACGCCCTCCCCTGGCCCGATCCAGCCCGGCCTACTGCACGAGCAGCTCGGACATCACGGAGCCCGACCCTAAGGTGAGTTTTATCGTACTGATTTGGGGAATCATCATCCCATCCACTAGGTTTATCCTTTCCAAAGTGAGGTTAGTATGACGTGCATGTTAGTCATACTGAATTAGAAGTCTGCCATCGTGTGATCGAGGCTGTAGTTTATCATGACATCTGCTTTTTTTCCACTGATTCACCACGCAACTCATCCTAGCGGTATTTCCTGGGAAATACTTTGAGGCATTCCGATATCCAGGCCTCGCGGTAAAAACACCCGCACCACCCTCACCCATATCATCCGTGGCCACCTAACATACATAAAAAAACAGGGGGCACACTAGCCTCTCATGTCCCTAATAATTTAGGTGCTCAGTGTCAATAAAAGCGTATCTATGATGGACCTCCAGGATTCCCGAATGAACAGCGTGTCTAACCTGCAGTCGGTGGACATGCTCAACTCCTCCCAGGCCTCCATCGCCGGCATGGGCAGCTTCGGAGGGCTGAGCAGCGGAGGCGGTGGCGGCCTGGGGTCGGGCCTGAGCAGCCAGCTGCGGGCCGGTGGGAGGTTGTCAGCTGGCTCTGGCGGCTCCAGCATGTCCGGCGGCCTTCGGCTGAGCCAGCTGAGCCAGATGGGCACCACCACCGACTCGCTATCCCAGCAGCAGCAACAGCAGGCCGCCGCCATGCGCTACCCGCTTTCCTTCCAGAATCCACTCTTTCATCTGGCGACTGCTGATGGGCCTCAACAACAGCTCCATCACCAGCACAGCCGAGCTCAACCCCCAGCACCCCTGCTCCTGGCCCCAGACCCTGAGCCCTCTCACCAGGCCTACCTTCCACAGTTCGCCCATGGGGGGTTCTCTCGCAGTGAGGACCTGTCCACCCTCAGGACCAGGGACGGGCACCTGGGCCAACCCAGCATCATCCACTCTCACAGCTACAGTGACGACTACAGCAGGGCTGACTATGGACGCAGACAGATGTCCATCCAAGTGCAGGTAGATGCATTTTTATTGTATTCTCATGAAGACTTAAAGCCTCTACCTGTCGATTTTTGTGTCTCTTAAATTATTCAACCATCGGCACTTCTACTAATGTTCATTTTCATTGTTATTTGATTGATTGTTTTTTCATTTCATGAGAAGTTTTAGTTTGCGAAATGGCCATCAGAAAATTCCCATAGTGACATCCTCAGGTCCGACTAATGGCCCCAAAACCAAGGATGTTCAATATACAACAGCAGAACTCAAGCAGAACCAGCAAATCCTCACATTTAAGAAACTGGAGCCAAACATTTTGTAAGTTATAAGTTATATAATTGAAAAAGTAACTTGACAGAAGAGCTGAAACTCAAATATTCTACTAGTTGATCAACAGTAAATTAATCAGCATTTTGATTGGCAACTAGAATGACACCCAGTAGATCACATACCTCCCTTTATAAGCAAAAACTACCAAAAATGATCTCGTTCCAGCTTCACAGTTGTGAGGATTTGCGGGTTTTCTTCAGTAAATGTGATGGTAAACTGAATCTCTATTGGTTCTGTACTGTTGGTCTGACAAACAAAGCAATGGAAAATGTCACTTTGGGCTTAAGGAAGTCAACATTTTTCACCATTCTCTGACGTTTCATAGGCAAACGATACTAAAAATGGTGAGTTGCGGCCCGCATATGAAAGTTAGTTAAACAGGAGACATGGGGAGAAAATGACGGCGATGACATGAAACTAAAAAGACATCAAACTCATCTATCCATCAATCACTTCCTGGATTGTATTTCATTGTCCAATCCAATCAGCTCAGCCTCTCGCATTTTCTTGACGCCAGGCTGTTTTCAGTCTAAATGCCCACGAAATGTAAAGTAGCACCATCTGCCTCAAAAATGAAGAGAAAGAAATGAAAATGCTAACTTAATATTTACTTGTTTTCTTCTGAAGGATAACCTCCAACAGCAACAACAAATGATGGGCATGACCTCCCAGACGGGGACCTCCCACTCCTCCCTGGCCGCCACGCCCCCCTCCACAGTCCAACCCATGCGCCAGAGTTCTGTTGCCCCGCCTCCCACCCAGCGAGTCAAATCCCAGACCTCCCATCAGCTGTCGGTCAGTGCGGCCGCCGCGCCCTCCGCTCCCGGCAAAACACGACCGCAGAGCGGGAATCTCCTCCAGTCGCCGGAGTCCGGCTACGGCGGCAGGCAGCACGGCGGCCGGCAGCTGTCCGTCAAAGACAACACTGCCCCGGGCCTGCCTCACCAGCAGAGCTCTGTCAGGGAAAGCCAGAGTCCACAGGGAACCACGAGTCAGAGCACTCAACAGTCACCACAACAACAGTCTCAGCAACCGCAACAGCACCTGCTCAAACCCACCATGAGCAAACAGGTAACATCTGAACTTGTTTTATTCTCTTTAATCTCGGTTTTTCTCAGCAGCTTTTCTAGCAGCCCCTGTGCTAACAGCAGCAGCGTGTATGAGATGTCAGCTACTGTATTTGGCTTTTGTTTGTGTATGTGTGTAGCTCTTAAAGGAGATCATTGTCAGGGTCCAAGCCACGCTCAAGATGTCTGAACTTATGCAACTCTGAGGCACTAAAATCGCTCGTTATGAAACCGATGATCTGGCATCCATTTAGGAACTCATGTTCTCATATTCAGTGTGCTGGCCTTTCATTCCCAGGGCTCCCAGACTCCATCCACCCTCAATCCACCAACCCCGGCCAACGAGCGAACGGTGGCCTGGGTCTCCAACATGCCTCATCTGTCGGCTGACATCGAAAGTTCGCGGATTGACCGTGAGGAGTTTAAACTGAAGGAGTACTCAAAGAGCATGGATGAGTCACGCATGGACAGGGTAGGTTTCACTCTTTAAGAGCTGCCCTTTAAATAATAAAAACCCTTTAATGCATGTTTTGTGAAAATGCAGAGGAACACTGAGTCATGTCTATCATTGCTGAGCAGATGGTGCTCAGATCAAACAGTGTGGGAAACGGCAACCATCAGCCAAGTGTTAACTCTTTAAGATTTGTGTGTGTTCAATCTATATCAGCCTTCACGCACCAGCCGCTCTCATGTGGAGTATTTGGAGGTGTTTCTCTGCTTCCCAGTATGTTAATGAATGTGCATAAATCAGGGCATGTAAACACTAACCCGGTTAAAAGCATTTCTAATTCAGCGTCCCCTCCTGTGTTTTCGCCTCAGGTAAAGGAATATGAGGAGGAGATCAATTCCCTGAAGGAGCGCCTGTCGATGTCCCACAAAAAGCTGGAGGAGTACGAGCGGAGGCTCCTCACGCAGGAGCAGCAGACCAATAAGATCCTCCTACAGTACCAGAATCGACTCGATGACAGTGAGAGGAGGCTACGGCAACAGCAAGTGGAGAAAGACTCCCAAATTAAAGGAATAATTAACAGGTAAATGGAGGCTGTTGTTGGGATGGAGGGCAAAAGACAGCTAAGACGTCGTGTTTGACTTTATTTTTGTTTACTTCGGTGAGTTCTCATCCAACATATGTGAAAGAAGTGACATATTCTCTCAGATAAAGATTGGTAGCATTAATTAAAATGCATTATCATACTTCCGAGGAGTAAGTGGAAGCAGAGGACTTCGACTGACGCAGTACATTTGTAGAATATTGGATTTTATTTTACAAGCGTGAAACATGAACTTGAAGCACTTGTGCTATTTTTTCTTCTTCCAGAGATACATACAGTATATTGCATATTGGAATATGACTCTATTTACACGGTTGTTATCTTGCAAAGAATATTGGAGGGTAGGAGGTTGTTTCAGTTTCATTAAGTAACACAGCCCTGGGAGAAAGGCAGAGAGCTGCACTGTATATTGAAAGCCAAAGCTGCAGACATGTAATGAGTGACAAATTAAATGAGAGACTATTATAAGCAAGCAAGAGATCTATATCGTCTCTGATGAGCGTGTGGGGCATGATCCCTCGGCGGTTGCTTCTTTTCAACTGAGTTAAGCTGGACAAAAAGAGTCTCCGATTGTCCTCGGCAGCTCTTGTCGTTAGCGGATCTGCTCTCACATCCTCACAACATGGTTACTTGTTATTCAAGAACATCATATTTGGCCGACTGTGGAGAAACTCCAGCTGAGTCTTAATTCATCGAGTGCTTGTGTGAGATTGTAATGGCGCAGTTTCTTGAGTGCAGTCTTTAGTTTTTATCGATCGACCACAGAATTAAGTAGTTGATGCGAAAAGAGTGGAATATTGATCGCCTTCTCAGTTGTATTCGGGCACGAAAGCCAAACGTTTGCTGTGGAGTATTTTAAGTGTGACGTGCACGTTAGCGACGCCGCCTGAATTTAGTTTATTTTTTAATAGCGGAGAGAGAAAAAGAGTACACAACGTTTTTTTCTTGTTCACATCTTATAATAGTCTGTGGTCTGCAAACTGAAGGGTGGATAACTGTGACAGAGAATATTGCCACTTCTAATCCACTCCAGGAAAGAAGACGTGGAATGAAGACAGAGACAGTCCTGCTCGTCTTTTAAGGGGGAACATCTTAAACCTTGTATATAAAACCACCATTAAAACAGCCTCCCTTATCCTTATCATCAGCCGCTTTTATAAGCACAGCTATTAACTGGATCTCTGGAACATTTCAGATTCCACATAGCTTAATTCTCAATTGACTCTCCCACGAGATCGCATTGTGAAAGCACAAGAGGATCTTTAAAATCTGATCACTTCAGAAAAACATGTCTGCACTTTTTAAAGCAACACAGAGCGTTGTTTTGGACCTTCAGGCGCAGGACTATGGAAGACCATGGGTTAATAGTAGCTCTTCCATTTTGAACCGAGGTGAACCATGTTTCGCTTGAAGGACTGCTTTCTACAGAGCGAACATGGGGAGCGATACATCTCTCTCTCTCTCTTTTATACATTCATACGGGAGCTATGGTGTAATAAGAAGAGGGAGGAGAGTCACAGACTATGATGAAGATTCAAGCATGAAGGCATAAAAAGGAAAATATGCCACATCACAGAAACTTTATCAGAGCACTTAAAGCCAAACCATTGATACTGCTCCCCCTGGAGTATAAGCTCAAAGCGAATACAGTAAATCTGCTGCACACAGAGAGCAAAGTGTGCAGACAGCTGATATCTCCGAGGCTTACACTTGTGCAACTTGTGTGATTTTTATCATCAGACCACACAGGGATGAATTAAGTAGCAGATCTGGATGCTTCCGAGTCAGTTTTACTCACTATTTACTGAGCCAGACCATGGTGCATCGTTTGGACACATTTTTTAATTTTAATTCACCTATGAGCAATGAAAAAGAAAAGTGTGACCGCCAAGAAACACGGTCTCCGGCCATCGTGTTGGATTGATCGGACTACAGAATCTTAGCAAGCTGACAGCATGATGTGACAGTTCATCTAAAATTGACTTCTGTGTAAAAGTTTTCACATTCAGACACATCATGTCGGTGCAAATGCAAGCTCAGGTTCTGCAAAAAGGAGCGCACGTGATCCCGAATTCACGGCTCCTGCGTAGGCTTGAAAAAAATCTCTTCATCCGCAGAACGAAAAAAAACACTTAGCGTCGTGTTTCAAGTGTCAGAGATTTTTCTTTCAGAGAAGCCTTAATGTTCTGCGCACAAACTTTACTTTAAGCTCAGAGCAGCTCCGATATCTTGTCGTTTGGACCAGATACAGTTTTTCTTTTGTTTTCAACGATCTAATTTAAACCAAAGCCAAATATTGAGTTTAAGGTCAAGCTATGTTAAATCCACTGAAAACACTGAATCCACTTTACTTGTAGCACTTATATCTATATTTTTTCTTTCCCATTCGTTGGCTACAGGCTCTCCAATTATTTTTTTGTTGTCAAAATATTTTTTTGGGTAATAAATGATAATAAATATATAGATAATAAATACAAACTATTTATCTTCCCCCGAGCTGTTTGAAAAAGATTTACTTTTTGAGAGATTAGTGAGATTCTACGGTCTTGATTGTACCCGTCATAGTAATAATCTATTTTTAACTATAATCCATAGCATATTAAAGTCTGTGATGCAAGAGCCATATCAATAATAATATATGAGATATATATGAAATTCTATTGAGAGTGAGATTATAATTATTTTAACCTTGCAATAGCGAAACCTTTCAGCAGGAGAAGCGCAATAATAGATACGATATCTCCACGTGTACATGCAGGATCCTGCTGAGGTGTTGTTGTATGCATCTTTGTGTACATAAAGAAACTTTTCTGCCAAAATCTTCTACCAGGTGCCACAACGCAGTATCGAAACAGAACAGAAATAAAGACCTGGAATACTGTAAAGTGCAAAATAACCACAGAGGCAACGTGACAACAAAGACGTGACTCTTTGACAACGGTTTGTTTCTGCAAAGTGTGTTTCTCTTACGTTTTTTTTTGGCTTTATCTGTACGGTGTTTGTGAATTTATCTGCATTTTTAAATGAAAGTCTGCAATGGTTATTATTTATGAATTAGAGCGCAAAACAAAAAAGATTTTCTCTCTTCTATCTGTATGATTTTGCTGTATATGCTTGGTATTACTTTTGACCCGCAGTCCGTCATTGGTGGTGTCCGGTGACATGGTGATCAGAATAGTCGTTTAAGAAACGCTAGACAGTATTGTCATTTAACTTATGCAGCTACAGTATGATTTAAATATTCATTATTATAATTAAAAGGGCAACAGTTTTATTTTTCTTTCTCCCTCTCCAGAGATATAGATAACGTTCTGGTGTCCGTATATCCGCCTCTCTTCTGTAGCAAGAATTTATTGATAGGCTGTATAGATTGTACAACGGCAAAAACTTTGTTTAAAAATCTTGCAAATGAATTCATAGTGGTGATGAGTTTTGGCTTGATGTGTGTGTGATCAATATTGGTCTGATTGACATGGCTTGTAGCAGCAGCCAAGAGTTTATAGTCTCTTTTCTAATACAGACCTGTGTCAAATAGTTATAGCAAATAACTCTGAGTTTGTTTTAACCACACTGGCGGGGCGAGGGGGGAGGGATCTGCTGCACCAATCGGACGCCGAGAGGTAAGTTTTCAGTCAAAGACGCGAACTGTACGTCGGCAACACAACAGGAAGTATTTGCAGCTGCTGTTTGATCCAGGTCTGTTGTTTCTTTCCGTTGACTTTACATTAACTTTACATCCTTTGTCTCTTGCCTTTTTTCTCTGTAGCAAAAATATTCAGACATTGTGACCTCATGTTGGTTAGACACACATTGTTCTTGACTACATGTACGACTTGACCTCAAAAGCACACTACTTGAAGAACAACTGGATATGAAAAAGCTTAACTTTTTTTTTTTTTTTGTAACATATCACCCACATGAATCATTGTCTGCCTCTTGAAGTCATGTCGAAATCTTAATGCTGTATACCCCCATGTTACATTCCATTGTTTTTCGGGACAGTGCTTATATTTCTGTCTGTGCTTTAACAGTATGATTGATTCTTTATTTCTTTTTCCTATTCTCTTCTTCTTTTGTAAAAAAATAAATAAATAAATAACTCTCGACACTGTACATTGTTTATGGAATAAAACATCCAAACGCTTATGTTTGAAACTTCACCTGTGGATTTTCGTTCTTTATTGTCAAACATGTGCTTTCTCTGTGTTCTGAATAAAAAAAAACCATATGAATGTGCTGAAAGTAGCCTTGGGTGACACAATACGACTTGATTGGTGGTATATTTATTCTGCCTCGGTGGCAATTAAATGTTCCTGTCGACTATTTGATTAATGAACACACGAATGACTTTATCTCTGGTCATTTTACCCAAATAAATTGACATAAATCTGCAAAGTCGCTCATCAGTGACCCATTATAGAGGGATAATATTCCAGCAGGGTGTTTAATCTGCTGTTGTAAAACGGGAGAAAAACTCAATCCAATGAAGTCTATCGTGTGACGAGGACTTTTTTTTATTCACACTAACTTCTATTTGGCATCCATCACCACCATAACAATACTCACAGTTGAGCCAGTTGGCTGTGTAACTGCAAGGTAACCTTGTGTGAGAACTGTCCCTATCTGGATTAAATCCCTGGCACTCGGATAATCACGAGAGCCGGGAAAACCTGCGCTTGTCCGATGGCTCATGAAACATGCAGCAGTAAGCTCGCCCCTATCTGCGAGCTGTGTCTTTGAAATGATTAGTCAAAGGATTTTTCCACCGGCGCCTTGGTCAGTCTGTGTTACGTAAGATGGGCAATTCCCTAGGGGATGATCGGGGCTCGGTTACTGAACCATTCACTCCACGAAACTGGGCGTAATTGTCCACAGTTGGCTGTAATTTCTCTTGGAAAACACCTTAAATTGGGTAAAAAAAAAAAAAAAAAAGAAATGCTTTGATGAATCCCATGGGGGCTAGAAGAAAAAGAAGGCTCCACCAGTGAAAATTGGCAGTGCCTCATAAAGCGTGGCTTGGGGTTGCAGCTGCCCTACATTTGCTTTAAACGGTTGAGCAGCCTATCGGGTTTGAGACGCAGGTAAACCAAACGCCTTGTCACTGTGGTGTCGTTGAGACAGATGTTGCAGATGCATCTGCTCAACTTCTTGTCGAGTATCATCTTGAATTCACAATACTCCCTCTCTTTCTGTCACCCACCCCTTCCCCCTATCTCTCTCTCTCTCTCTCTCTTTCTCTCCTTCCAAGACTCATGGCTGTGGAGGATGAGTTAAGGGGAGGACCCATCATTGAGCCAAAAACCAGGATTTTCGCTGATCAGGTCTGTGAGACTGCTTCTTCTCTCGTCGAGTCCGTACGATGGCCCGTGCTGTCTTCTCTCCCCCCTCTTCCTCTCTTTTTTCCCCCGCTACTGTTATTATTTTGTCTGCTGAGTGTCTGTGGTCCCTCTGATTGTCTTGCCCTGTCCCCGACCCGTCCCTGTGTTTGGGTTTGACTGCCATCTGTCTGCCAACACACCTGGGAGCTTTGAAGATCAGAGAGTGTTGCTGTTTGCATTCCTCGGCTCGAGCTACCGAGACTCTAGCTGGGTCTGTGAGCACATCTCCGCCTGTGGTGATGACCGTGTTGCCAGTTTCTATTGTTTTGTCGAGCATGTCGGGGTTGAAACTCATTTTCACACATGATGCGGAACCAGACTTACTCTCAGATTATTGAACAGCTGAGCCCCAAACACTGCGTGGTGGTGGTGGTGGTGGTGGTGGTGCTGTTGTGTCTTCAGGAGCTTCCTTCTTTAGTCGCTTTTCATTCCATGCTCTCAACCCGCCCCCTTTCTTATCCTTTCAAATGAACTAGCCCACCTCCAAGCATGACTCATGCTGTAAATATAGCGTGTGAACGCACACTTATGTATTATATCATACATATATGTGTTCGTGTGTGAGAAAGAGGTAATGACACCGACTACTCAGCTCATTCATATGTTTGTCCAGATCCGTTTGTTTTAATCAGAACCAAAACGCTCATGTTCATGCTGAAATAATCCTTCTTTTTCTCTGTAATTTATTTCTGGTAGTCACCAGCAGTGGTGGAAGAGGTGGTCAGATCTTTTACTTCACTAAACGTAACAATAACGTCATGTAGAAATACTCTTTGGTGCCAGTTGATGTGTCAAAGGTGCAACATGCAATTTTTTTACGCAAACCCAGCCGCCAGATAAATGTTGGCAAAGTACGTTTCTATTAAACCACAACTAGGTCAAAAGTTTAAGTTTCTTTAGGTTAAAATAAAAATGTTGTCTTGTCAAAAAGCTTATGCTCTGGTTAGGTTTAGAAACAAACACCACTTGGTTAGGGTTCGGAAAACATCACGTAACGGCCTTAAATACCTGTTTATTACCCAAACACAGCTGGAGATGTTCCGACTGTAAAAAACATCTGTTTTCTTTTTTTTTTACTGCCACAAATGTCTGGAAATAACCTTAAAAATATCCAGCAGTGTCATGCTTACAACTGTTGAGACAAATTCAGAAATTAAGACACGAACCGTGGTCACTTGGTCGCTTGGCACCCCTGTCGCCTCCACCTCCTGATATGAGAGTCAGGTAATAAATTTGTAAAGTGAACGTGATAGGACACATTGTTTACATGGTACATGGTTACTATGGTACGTATGTATGGACGTGTTTATGGTTTTGATCTACTTTATAGTGGAGTGATAAAAAAAAGCATCTAGGAGTCATACAGTTCAACATTGTAGGACCGTGTAACCAATGTGGTGACTAAAAAAGTTACATAGTGCACCTTTTATGCACCTGATAAAGGCAGTTGGGTATGAATTGTACTTTAGTGGCAGAAAATGAAAATACTCAAGTAAAGTAATAACTCAACATTGTTCTGTACAGTACTTGATTAAATATACTTAGTTACTTTCCACCACTGGTCACCAGCGTTGCCAGATTTGGCACCGAGTAGCCCGGCTGTCATACTGGTAGGCTGAGGTTTTTTTGCTTTGGTCGTGGGAGGAGATTTTCATCCATCAGATATAATTATAAGCACATCGACTGTATTTCCATCTGAATACTTAATATTGTCAAAGTAATGTTGAAGGTCGTTTTTTCGAGAGGAGAGGCTGATTCATTAGAATAAAAGCTTGTTCTGTTTGCGCCTACAGCAGCAGCTACAACACACACATCATAAAAGCTTAGTCACTGTTAATGCTCCATGATTAGCACAAAATCATACCTGACATTTTCAGCTGACAGAAGCTTCAGAGCAAAACACTGGTGGTCATTATTAAGACTAATGTGACAATTATATGTTCTGAAAAATCCCAGTTTACAACTGTATAAATATATGTTTAGCACTAAAAGTTCTCACTACAGAGAGTCGTTATCAGGTTTATGCAATGTAGCCTGTGGTCCAGGGCTGCAACTAATGATTACTTTCATTATCAATCAGTGTTTCAATCAATTTTTATGGTGACTCGATTAATTGTTTGCTCTTTAAAACATCAGAAACAGCGAGAAATGCCCATCAAAATTTCCTAGCGCCCAAGGTGACATCATCATATCTAAATATAGGTTGTATGGAGGACTGAAACTGCCAAAATAAATTAACCATATAAAAAAAATTAAATGGCTCAATAAATAAATTAATATCCCAATAAATGCACCAAAAATGAAATTTGTACTATTTCCCTTTGCATTTTATAAAATGATAAATAAATTTAAAAAAAAAAAAAGCATTAAAAAATGAATAAAAATGATCAAAAGTAAAATATTCAGATTATTTATTCAGCCATTTATTTTTTATTTTTTTATTTTGGCAGCATCAGTCCTCCGCAGTTTGTTGCACCACCCGTCCAAAACCCAAAGATATTCAGTTTACTAAAATGTAAGACAAAGACAATCTGCTAATTCTCAAATTTGTGAACCTAAAATCCACACAATTCTTGGCATTTACGCCTAAAAAAATGACCTTAACAGTAAATTGATCATCAATTCTCTCTTGATCGTCTAAACGATTGCGCTCTCGGTCCTTTCGGCTCGTCTGTGATCCATATTGGAATTTCCTATTGTGTTTTCTTTAAGCCCTGTTCGGTGCCAGCTGGATGAAGTTTGCAGCGTAGGACGGTGCCTTAAGTGCCATAAAGTGTAGGCAATTAGGAATGTGAGATTTGAATTAGTGCAGATTATAACAAAAAGAAAGAGACAAAACAAAAAGAGACTCACATTTACTGTAAATATAAAAGATTCAGGACCTTCAGAAGCCCGATGAATCACGATGAATTTCACTGTCAGCAATAAAAAAGGTGTTTAGTCATAACACCTTCTATGTGGATGAGCGCACAGTATTAAAGCAGTATTATTCTTGTCTTCTGCATTATATTGGGTTGAATCTGTCATATCCATTTTCACAATTCGAATCATGTTGTAAAACTGCTGATAAACAAAATGACTGTAATTTAAAGCTAATACCTGTTTTGATTAAATCACATTAGCGTGCCATGCTAACAGCGGCTATGCTCGAGATTTCCCGACACGCTTTCATTCACATTTCATTTCCTAACTCATCAGTTTTTCCCTTTTTTCAACGCGATCCTTAATTGTATCACATAAAACATTGCAAAAATGAAGCTTTGCGTACAGGCGGCATCTTCTGATGAAGAGACTGAGAAGAATGACTGATGCAAAATGTAATTCCTTCTTTATAGACAAGTTAAATACGCAGTTTGAGGTGACGACTTGTTCGTTATTCTCAGCGAACAAAGAAACAGTTTTAAGAACCAAATAAATGATTCGTTTAACAAGCTCGTAAGTCTAAAGAACTGTTAAGAGTAGCGTTAAAGGGTTAAATGCCAGCGTTGAGCAGCAACACACAGCTTTATATCTACTGGTGACAATTTAAGCTCCAATACTGCCTTGACAAAAATGTTTATAGGATTACAGAGGAGCGCACAGCGAGCAGCAACCTGCTTAACATTCAGACTGTGCTGGAGGTTATCTTCAGTGTGCTGGAGTCTCCAGGAGTTTCTAGAGTGCTTTATTCGAACAGCTCAAACCGTACAAAGTGAAATCACAACCTCAAAGGTTTTATGAAACCGTCTGCCTTATTTACTTTATTCGAGACACCTGCCTGACAAATCTCTCAGGCTTTTTTCTTTGTGGCCACAGCAAATTTATAACATTAAAAAATCTAAACAAATCACTGGGAGCTGCAGTGGATGGATGTGATGAGGTGAACATAATATTATATAATGCAGTCGAGACTTAACAGCCGTGTGAACAGTCCTGCGAGGCGGTACTTTGGCGCAGAGTTGCTTTGAGCTAAATGCTAACGTCAGCATGCTAATATACTGACGTTCAGATGTAGCGTTTACCATCTTAGGTTAGCGTGTTAGCATTCTGAAGTAACATTTCCTAATGAGCACTAAACATAAAGTATAGTAAGTATGAGGCGAATTACAAATCATCCTGAGGGGGGCACTAACGCTGGTACAAGATTTCAAGGCAGTTTATTAAATATATGTCCAAATATTTAACAATAACCACAAACGTCAACCTCATGGGTGCCAGCTGATAATACAGCTCATCCAGCCCAATCCAAGTCTTTGTTCGGAAAACCAAGCTCCAATTTTATTTGTAGCGACGTTATTTACACCCTTTTCTGAGCCGAAGCCTTCACTGTAGCCGCAGAGCTAAAGTTGTTAGAAAAAAAAGTTGATGCTCAACAGTGCATCAAGGTTAAAAATAAAGTCTGTTCAAATTAGTTTGGGATCTCAGGGCTTCAGGAGCCATATGGAGCCCTTTTAGTGCTTAAAAAAAAAACATGTCACCATCTACTTCAGTTGTTTAGGAGACTGCTGCAAGGCCGTTTTGCTGTTAAGCTCCAGAAATGTCTTGTGGACGACAAAACTTCCCTCGACTCAATCTGCACGAAAATGAGTATAAATGATTAGAGATTTTTTATAATTTTTGGGTGAACTGTTCCTTGAATCGTACACTGTTATGTGTTCGTGACAAATAACAGTTGTTGAGATGTTTCACTGTGAATTAATCAACATTGCATGGCTCAAAACTGTCTGACTTAGCCTGGATAAACATAATAAACCTGCATCACAGGGCCAGTGGATTGGATTGGATTATACAGCACACGTGTTTGTTTGACATATACTGTCTGATACTGGGGAAGAGATGCTAAGAGATAATATTCCATTTAGCTGGAATGCTCCTTTAATCTACATGAAGCTCTTGGTGCTTTAAGATGCCATCGTTTCCTCAGGCCGCTGCTACGTACAGTACTGACTTCCACAACAACAGCCCACACTTAATTAGAGCTCACATAATAAAAACAGGTGCAGGATGCCATGATCCTTCACACAGCGTGCACACAAGATTAACACACGCTCCATACCTTTATGTCACAATTCCTCTGATATTAGAGGGACACAAATGCATCAATAACTGCAGCGTAAGTAGATAAACATGCACTTCAGCAACTAATAAGGTAATAACTGCCTAATAATGTTACAGGTTTGGAAAAGTCTTAAAAAGATGTGATATCAGGACTTGGATGTTATTGAAAAGTCCTGAATTCCATTCAAGGTGGTCTTGAATTATTATCATAATTCTGTAGGTAGGTGATTATTTACAAGCAGCATATTTGAAATTGTCTTTAAAACGACCCACAAATTACCACAATAATGACCCCAAACATGATTTAATGATAAATAATATTCTGCTATTTTCCAACAAGCAGTTAATAAATAACGTCGGACAGAAACTAGTTGGAAGTTTCCTGAAAATATATCAAAAGAAATGACCAGCTATTAAATAACTCTATGTTGGAAAATAACAGATTTTTATTAATAAATCATTTTGGGGTAATTTCTAATAGATTGTGAGGTAATTGAGGAGTAATTTCAAAGAAACTTCAAATATATTACTTGGTAATTACCACCGACTTACCATGAAATTTCCTCACCTGTGAAATGTGTGACCATCACTTTTTATTCCTGCCTCAGACATTAACATTCGTCACCTTTTGACTGGTGTGGCTGAGAAAAGGGCTTTAAATCACACTGTGTTATTAAAAAGGTCTTTCAAATCCGAAGACAGCAGAAACCTGTACGTGCTAATCCAATAAATGACATCACATTATTACACCAACAAATTCATGGTCCAATAACGCTGACTAATGATTTAACAAATTAAGGTTAATACATTACGAATTGACATCGAACAGCCCTCTTTCAGCGAGTCCGTGCCAGTTAAACAAGTTGAATCATTTATGAAGACGTTCTGGTGTATTTTTTACAGTATCTGGCAGTTACTGCTCATTATCGGTTGTAAAACTGAAACGTCTGTTAACAGTTTTTTTGTACAGCCTTTTTTAGACTTTGTGAACTCTTTGTTTGATCAGCAGCCATCAGCGAAGTGTATTTAATGAGGAAACCGCTTCCTGCGTTCGCAGTGACATTAATCACACCGATGTTTCATTCATAAGATTTGATTGCAGCTCTTTTATCTGTTCTAACTGTTGCCACTTCTTGAATGTTGGTGATTATTTGGAGCGTGTGTGGTGCGTTGTGAGTTACAGTAAAACCTGTTTTCTTTTGGATACAGTATATTAATGTAAATATTAGTCTGTTTTATCCAAGTGTGTATATTAATCTTTATGTAGCAGATGATTGCATGTTTGATAAGCATGTTTTTCAAACCTCTGAACCAGGAAACATGCAAGATTCAGCTTCCCAAAGGCTATAATCGAATTAACGCAGCTGCTTTCAGATGCAGATGTGGTTTTGCAGCGCAGAGTTAACGCCTCGCCCTGAGCATGACTTCTGTTGATGACACACAGCATGGCACGCCGCTTTGATGCTTTCAGGCTGTTGGGTTTGTCCGATAATGTTGCGCGTGTATGGTTGCCATGATGTATGTGTATGTAAATGTGCGTTAGGGGGCAATTTTTTTGTGTGTGTATATTTATGTCCTTTTTTTCCTGTTCACTTTCTGTTCTGCATTGTGTTGTTCGGGTGGCTGTTGATTTCCTCGACCCTCACCGCCCTTCTCAGTCCTCCCCACTGCACACAAACCTTCCCTCCTTCTTTTGCTGTCCTGCTTCCTCCTCCTGCCTCCTGCCTTCAACCCTCCTCTCCTCTTCCTCTCCTCTCCTCTTCCTCTCCTCTCCTCTCCTCCTATGTTGATGAGATACGGTGATTTCTCTTAGGGGAGGCGTCAGTCCATCCTAGTGCAGCCCCGTCTCGCGCCTGTCCCACCCCGAGTAACCAGGTAATAAACAAACCGGCAAACTCTCACTCTCCATCCATATCCTGCTGCCTCTTTTCCACTTCTGCTGTTCTCTATGTGCGTCCCTGTCCATATGCAGCACCCTGTGAACTCACTGCAAGCCAACACACTGACGGGCCCACCTTACTTTCCCATTTATCTTCCAGAAAAAAGAGGCCTGTCACAGAATATTTTGGACAGAGGTGCTGATGGCTCTGAAGGGCACGCCTCCATGTTGAAAGAGTGACAACAAAACAAGATTTAAATGTGCACTGAGTCGCTAACTTGTCAGCGAGAGGCGTTCATCTGAAATATGTCTGAACTGTAGTGTCCATAAATCATGTGATGCAATATGCAGACTACACTCTCCACAGCACCACGCCGACCTGTGATCACTTTTTACTCAACAATACCAGATTAATTTAATGCAGGTGAACAAGAGTTTGGACTGAACACAGTTTCTACCCTTTAGAGAAGGCATTATCACAAAAAAACACAAGGAAACAAACATTAATTAACTCAAGATAACTGGCTATCGTGTTGTCCTTTAAGCAGACACTTAATTTTACAAGCTGGCCAACTAGCTAAGTTACTTTAGCTAACTTTTTAGCACACTTATGGTTTACGTGAAGACCCATCCTTAAACCTGAACGAATGAATGGGTCGATTGTCGACATGACAGCAACACACGTTCCAGACCTCTGTCGTACGATCGCAGTGTCCTTGGTTCGTGGTTTGGGTTAACATCACTAGGTTACTCCTGTAACTTTTGTTACTAACATACCTACATTACCTTACTAACTTACGCTACGTAATGTTTGTCTTGCTTCACACTGGATTTGATCAGCAGTCTCGTGTATGAAAGTCCTCCTTCAGCTCTTTACATTACTTGTCCACACTTCCTCCATCCCCGCTGTAATAATTAAAACAGCCACTAGAGGTCGCTGCCTAACACTAAACGTATATATGTGTCATAATAAGCTGCTGTCATTTTCGTGGGTCGTCGGCTCAGGAAAAGCTATTTTGGCACATCTGGTTTTGCAGGTAAAAGTCCCATTAATTGTTGTACGATTTCTCCTAAGCAGAAAACTACGACTTGTCACTTTATTTTGGCAGACAGAAAGATGTTGTAATCTGCTGTGGACTCGTTGTCACTCTCCCAACACTCTCACTGCCACTTTGCGTCCACTGGTAACTCTGAAAATATTCTGTGACAGCGAGTTTAGGGGAGTTTATTTCAGATTTGACATGAATTAGGATGCTCCTTCACAACATAGCACACGCCTTGGCAGAAATGTATAGAAACAGAAGCACTACAGTCGTTTCAAAGTATTTAACATCGACTGTTTTGTGTGTGTGACTGTTGCAGCGCTTTGCAACTGTAACAATGAAAATGTCATTCAGACGCACAGTTCAGTCATAACCAGCAGTCCACAGACATAATATATGCCAACGTTAACATTATTGAATACAAATGATTTTCATGTCATATACGGAGATATAAATGCAGAGAAATACAAAATAATCAGTGAATACCACTGAGTCTGAGCCACCACATTTTCTCACTTGAGCTGATTAACTGGGAATATATTAACCAATATAATCTTAACCGTTGAAAAGGTTGAAGGGTCGAGGTTAAGTTTAGTTTGTAGAATATACAGTATTACTACACTGTGTATTATGTGCACTTATTACAAACAGGACGCAGATTTCCTCTGGCTGTTACAAATGCACAATGACGAGGCATCAGTGAAAGAACGAACAGAAAATATTGTTAAGCTTCTTTCTGCCAAGTAGCTACACAAAAAGCCCAATAAAAGAAATTGCACACAATCACATTTTATGGGTCCGTAGACTTCTGTCCAGATGTGTGCACATTAACACACAAGCTGTTACATTTTGTGCCTGTTTCCTGGCTAAACATCTGGTTGAAAACAGGCTCAAACGTTGGATTTTTTAAAGAGTTTTCCATCCTAAATCTGTCCAAAAGTCTGTGGATTATTGTGTGAATTCTCTTTTATTAAATATTTTTGTTCCCCCCCCTCTCACACACAACACATGTTTTCCTTACGCACATGAACTCACATTTCCATTCAGTTTTTGTTCATCCCTCCCAGCACGCCCTCAGACAAACAACGTGAATTATGGGGAAATCTCCGTATCTGACCCGATCCTTCCCTGACGAACACTGATTAATGTGCATTGATGTGTATTGTGTGTTTTTCCGTGTCTTTCAGTGAGTCTGTGTTTTTCTGATATTTATGTGTTTGTGTACGTGTTTGGCACCTGGGCACATTATTTGGTTGAATGGTGGCGTGTGGAGCGTCTGATGATGTGTGACATGCGTATTTTTTTGTTTTGTTTTGCGTCAGAGCTCTCCACCTGGCAAGCTATAGTCATCTTAAGCCATATATAAATATATATATCTATATATATATCAAGTTATTTAACCAACACTTACAGCAGGTTTTTATTTCAAACGTGGAGGTGAGAAAGATTTTTCAGTTTGCTCTAGACATCCACATCAAATTGATTGGAGATTGGAGGAGATGGGTAAGAACCTGTGTGTACGACACTCTATCTGCATCATTACCAAACACCTAACATTTCAGTACTCCGCTAAGTGTTTTGTGTTTCTGTCTCCAGTACGACAATTTTCATTAGCATAAAAAACACTCTCACATCGAGCTGTAATTGAATGCACCAAGTAATCAAAACACTACAGCCCACAGAGAGTGAAGCGAGTTTGGTAAGTTTTTTAAAAAAACAAAACAAAGGATGTCAGTAAACATTTTTGCCATGTCTTTGTTCAGCTGCTTGATCCCTGAGTTTAATAGACATGTGTATTGGTCTACACATGGATATTAAACGACACTGTTGGTCGTTGTTTGAGAAGTAATGAAACAAGTGTCGGTGGAGTCATGTTACTGGCATCCTGTAACTGTCTGTAACCATATAGATACTGTAGCTGTTCATAGCACCAGTTAGCAGCTGAAAATGTTTTCATTCATTTTGGTTCTGACTGAGAAGAGAAAAACCTGCTAATTCACATCAAATTTGGGGGTAATTTTTTTTTGTTTTTTGTTTTTTTTGTTCTTCTTCTCTTCACTTCTTTCTTTTAAGTGAAATGGAAACACCTTCCACTCAGTATGGACACACCCATCAGATACAGCTTTATCCAGTGATAATTTGCTTTTGCTCCTTCTTTGATTCATTTTCTCTACTGGATGCAGACCAAACTCTCCCTCCTACTTCCTGTCTCTCCCCTCTACAGCATGTCATCCCATTCATATTGCAGTATTCATACTTCTTGTATGTGAGCAATAAAGTGGTATTTAATGTCGTACATATTTTCCAATGTTTGGTAAAGAAAATAAAGCTGAGTTAAATGAGCTCTTATACAGAGAGTCTCTGTAACTATGTCTAGACACCACACAGCAAATGTGCCAGGCAAGATCAATCAAGTGCAATTATTTCAAGAGGTTATACCCTGGTCTGATGGTGAAACTGTGATTTTTCAGCTTTTCAAAATGCTCCTATATTCAAATCATCTTGCTGTAGCTCTTGGATACAGTGAGCGACGTTATGAATAGAGTCCTCATAGTTGTCTATTGGCACAATAACCCAATTGTTTTCTCTCCCCACTGCTCCTACACAGACGTCAGTGAACAGGACTGGGAGTGAAGGCTTGCTAACACACTTTGAAATATACTAATAATGATTATTGCATTGCTGTTATTCTGCGCCAATGTAAGTAAAGAAAAGATGGCAAAACCAAACTTTGACGTATTCACTGAGCAAAAGCTGCAACCCGGGATGAACACCCCTGCACAAACTCATCCCCTTTCCCACCAAGGCAGTTCGAGGGGCCGGTTCGGAGCCAGTGCCTATTCTTGAACCAGTTTTTTCCAAAGAACTGGCTTCTTGGTCAGGGAAATTGGTTCAAGAGCAGCACCACACTTTGCTGGAACAACTAAAACCTTATGAACACCATTTTTTAAAACTAGAGCTCGTATCGCTTTTAGTCTGACTTGTGCACAGAAGAATAAACAAAAGCTTTCCACTGCAGATTGATATCTACAGACGCCCTAAACGGTCATGAGTCAAACATATTATTTCCTCTGTTTTCCTGTGATAACGAGTGTAATTTTATTTGTGTTTCTTTCTACAATCCCACAGCGTCATTATTTTAATCAAAGATCAACTATATCTTACAAATAGCACCTTTAACAAGTGTAGCAGCTGATTGAAGCTCAAAATGTTGGATCAAAAAAATCATGAAAAGTTCATGTGGTTTGTTTTAAAACTCCCAACACACACCCCACAGAGCAGTGTGTATGTAGTGGTCCGCTCTTATGAATCTTGTGAAATTGGGAAAACAACATTTGTTGTCAACTTACAAACAACAAATAAAATTGTACTCACTATCACAGGAAAAAGGAGGACATAATAAGTTTGACCCATGACAGTTTGGGCTTCCGTAGCTATCAACATAGTAGAAGCTAGATAGCTAGCTAAAGGCCAGGGCTTTAAAAGGCTGACATTAGCAGCTAAGGTTCAGTGTTCAAAAGAATCAAGACGTGGGAGGTAATTACCTTTCTTCTCAAGAATAATTGCCGTCCATAGCAGTCACAATGAGCAGCACAAATGTGTTGGACCGGTCGTGTTATACTGTAATGCCAATGTAGGCATGCAACACCAGGAGCTACTTCTGTAAAATGTCGATGTAGTCGTTCCAAAGTCATGCTGGGAAGTCAGAGACGCATAATGACATGACACCACGGTTCTCACCAGCACTAGAGTTGGCTCACATTGGTGTGACAGGGGGATGCGGTCGATGGGTTTGGGTCGGACATTTTGCTTGGTGAATCTGACAGAGGTTTGGGTCTCTTGCCATGCTATAGGATGCACCTTTGCTTTTTTTGAATTTGGCTCTGAGCTCTATGTGGCTTTGTGCATGTTCTCAGTAAGAGGCTGATGCTACAGTATGTGCTGTTAAGATATTTTTAGAAGCCATGATTGTAGAGATCTTCTATCTTTTATAAATACTTTCAGCTACTCGAGCTCGCACATTTACGTAAAAAAAAAAACGTAGTGGATATTGATCATGATTTGTACTCATTGGCAAAGAATGACTCATTTGACTTTACTTTTCCTGACGCCCGACAAACACCCCCCTTTGCTACTCATCCCGAGAGGATCAGGACCATTTGAGCTCAAGAGTTTTAATTCCCCTTCATCCCCTCTTTCCCTGTGTCCCTTTTCCTGTGCTGCCATTTCTATTGGTGTACGTCATGCATCAACTCCGTGACTCATTTGGCTCTCTCTTTCTCCTCTCTCTGTCTCTTTCTTTCTGTCTTTCTCTCTTTCACTGTGGTTCCTCCAACCCCTTATCACCTCTTTTTACTTTCTAATTCCTCCTTACTTTGCTTCCGACATTGCTTTTTACACGTACTCATTCCAACCCGCTTCTTTGTGTTCGTCGATGTTGATGTTTTCCACTTCCACCATCACAATCACATCCTCCTCTGGTGATTTTTTCCTCCTTTATCCCATCTGTATCTCACTATTCTTACTTCCTCCCACGCTGTCACACCTCTTCAACATGTGATTTTTTTCCCTCTACATGTCACGTTATCTGCCTTGATTGGACATCTCCTTTACGACTCCTCACACCCCTCCCATCGCTCATTGAATGGCCTCTCTCCTACGACCACCTCTCCCCGCTCCCACTCCTCTTTCCCCTCCCCTCTCTCTCTATCTCGCTAGGAGGACCAGCTTTCCTCCCTGGGTTCTGCAGACCCCGGTGTGAAAACTGAAGGTGGAGGGGGAGGAGGAGGAGGAGGAGGAGGAGGAGGAGGAGCGGTAACCGACGATCAAGGCCTCAGAGTCTCTTCCTCGGCCATTTCCTCCGACAGCTCGCCCCACAATGGAGTCCTCCCCCAAACTGTAGACCCTCCCTCTCTACCCACTCCTCATCAGCATCCTAGTCAGAATGGAGAGCTCCGTGGCAACAAAACATCCTCCCCCATGACAACCTCACAGGCAACCGGCACCAGGGCAGCAGCAACTACAGGCATAGCAGAAGAAGGGGGAGTAGGTCAAACACAACACTGAGCCAAATCAGAGAGAGATGACACTGTCCCATTTAGCGAGACGATGCTTTGAAAAAAAAAAAAGAAACGATAGATATTCTTAATCCCGGGGGCAAGAGAGAGAAGAAAAAAGTGCGCGGGAGACGAGTAGCAATCACACGGCTACTGTACAGTGCATAACACATGAACACACAACACAAAGGGCTCTTCAACGGACACTTGTTCTCTTGACGCTCACGTGGAGCTTCAGTTAGTATCAGTCTTGCAGGACAAGATGATGATACCCTGTAACGCGCTGTTTGAGTCGGTCAAACAAAGCATACCAAGCCGATATGTGAACATCCGCTCTGTGCTCTCATTGCCTGTCCGTGGCCTCGTGAGACAAACAAACACATGTAAGGAACAAAACACTATAGAATGTCTTGCACCCCAAAGACTTCATAGTAGCCATTAGCAAAGTGCTATGAGCCAGCTTATAGTCACCCTTGACTCCCATGGATGTAGGTGCATTTAAATATATCCTGAACAACGCCAGGCTGCAAAATCGTTTAGGTAGAGACGTGGTGATGTAGTCTGGCTTTTCTTAGTGCCTTTGAGTGTTTTTCAACAGGGTTTTCCAATAGAGATCTGATACAGAGGTAACAGATGGAGATCCAAGTTAGCTTTGCTAGTCAAGAGAAAATGATCTGTGGGCTAAAAAAAAAAAAGAAATAATTCAAAGACACAAGATCAAGCGTCGTAAAAAGGTTTGAGTGACGGAAGACGTTTTTGGGAACTTTTCTTTTTTTTTTTTTTTTTCAATCTAAGGGACTTCTTGTTTTTTTGGACTGAGCTCGTGCAATTTTTCTCTTCTCAATCTCAGAACCGATATGTGATAAACTGGTGCTAAACAGAAACAAAATGGTGCCATTTTCCAAGTCAAATGTCTGTGTCCTGCCATAGCACTGCCTCTTTCATTGATTCATTCACTGTCTCTCTCTCTCTCTCTCCTGTGATTTGTCTTTGACAGGACTTTTTTCCTCCCCCCACCCCCCCGATATGTTTTGTACATGTCTTTGTCTTTGTTCTTTGTGCATCCTGTTGTTGTTCTTATGTCTGACGGGGTTTTGTTGGGGTTTCCATATCTGTGTTTTTTAGAAGCACCCTCCTCCAATCTCTGGTTTTTATTGACAGTAAATAAAAAAACGGCTCCCCGGCTCAAAAAATTGATGGATCATCTTTTGAACGGGTTATTGCAAATTTGTGGAGACCGAGCCCCAGAGTGCTATTTTCAGTTTACACGGAGCACTAAAAAAATTTTTTTTAAAGATTGAATGAAGCTACTTTGAATGAAATGAATGAATGGAGTTTATTCCCAGTTTTAAGGTTTGTTTCTTTCAGTTAAACAGTGTTGGTCCATTGTGTTCATGTTCGGAAGATAAATGGTGCCGATATCGGTACTTTTTAATTAAAAAAAATCAGTTTTCTCTTACAATTTTTGGAGTGTTTACAAACACGAATAACAGATTAGTAATAGTCCCCTTATGTTTTTGATTTGACGCATTTGAACCACACGTTATCAAAAGTAAACATCGCCAGCATGACAAGATAACAAGGATCATCTTCCCAAATATGTGTGAAAAAAAAACATTTTAACCATTTAGGGTTGCCATTAAGTGCCTGGGATAAATATACTGAGCATCCTTTGGCCAGTAGACTAGCTAGTCATCGACCAGATGCACATTTTAAAGCCTTGCTTACGACACTAAGAATATATTACACCCCTGATGCTTTAAACAATTCAGTGAGAACATGCTTTTTCATGTTGTTTCCATACTTTCAGGTTTCATTTCAAAATGAAAAGAGTGGCATCTATCTCTAATTATAATCAAATGACTTTTTTTTAGAGCAAACTGTTTTAATTTACAGTCAATTTTAGAAATATTGTATGATGTATTTTTGAAATGAACTCTTCCGTTTGTCATGTGTCAAATGCTGAAAACACGAGTCTTTGAAATGTTTGTAACGTGTATCCATTTTCCTTCATTTTGTGTATGAACTGTCTGTTGTACGGTTCGTCTGGACGTGAATATGTTTCCTGTCTCTGTAGCCTCACGCACACACTGGTGTCGCTCTGCAACAACTCAGCTTGTTTAAACGTGCAGGTTGAACCAAGACGAGTTGAAGAGCTCCACCTCAGCTTTGTGTCGGCCATTTTTTCTCTTCAGAGAGAACAAACCACTTACTTTACAGTGTCACGGGTCGACATTGGCCAACGCTAGTACTCTCCAGAACAGTGCTAGCGGATTAGCTCACACTTCCAGTGAATGTTTTAACTTGTTGAACCACCAAATGTTAATAATAATGCTAGCAGACTTACGCAGGGAAAGATTGTCTTCTATTTAGACAGCTTGTAGGGCTACCTTTTCTTCTTGTGAAATTACTTGTGTATGAAGAATGTTGGATTTAAAGCGGTCTAGGTGTGAACATCAGTGTCTACTCAGAGATGATCCGTGATTGAGAAATTAACATTGCTGTGAAAATACCTCAGTGACTCAGGTAAACAAGCAGTTGCCTCAGAGCTGAACATATAAAAAAAGAAAAAAAAAAACTATAGACAAGAGATGAGTCCAGCTTTGGAAAGACTGCCACCATGCAGCAGATACTCGGTCTCTAGCTATGCTTCAATAGCACCTGATCAAGCACCCTCCCCCGTTTCTTCTCTCTCTCTGTCTCCCTTTTTTCTCCCCCTAGCCACTCTCAAAGCTTCATCGAGGACAATGTGGAACCTAATTGGCTGATGCACCATCGGCAGTCCGCAGGGTGGCATAGCCAAATGTCCAGAGCCCTCTCTCGTGACGCGATTGGCTGACAAAGGGAGAACTTGGGGCATTGGTCCCATTCTCTTTGCTCAAAGGATGGTGCAGAGCCCCAGCGGACCATGTAAGGAAATGCTGGGATTTTTTTTTTTTTTTTTTTTTTTTTTAAACTTAACTTGGGCCCTCTCTCTCTCTCTGATTTGATGACAGGATAACTTTTTTTTTTTTTAAATGTGTTTGACGCCTCTCGCTTGGATCTACATTTTACTTTTTAAAAAGGTAGGCTGGACACGTATCTGGGCGTTTGTTAGCCTGCCGAGCATGCAAAGAACAGCTATGCAGTCTGATCAATCAGCAGAATGGAGGAACACAAAAGGCCAAGGAAGGCACGATGCTCAAAAAACGAGAGAGAGGGGAGGTGTATTGTGGGTAAGATGTATTTCAACGGTGCTTGACTTCTCTTGAAATTTCAGTCAAAGCTGATTTACTTTTCAAAGCATTTATTTCTCTCTCTCTCTCTCTCTCTTATAGTCTTTTCAAATTACCCTTTGATTCATCTACTCGCTCTTTATCTATCTAGGAAAGCATTATTTAACCGCTTCATTTTTACTCCAGTTTAGACACACTTGATCTCTTTCTCATAGTTTTAGCTCTTCCGTTCCAGTCTACTTTACAGACTTTGATTTTAAAGGAAACTAAATATGCACAGCCTAATACAACAAAGTGAAACTGCTTTCAGAACCACAACTCTTGCTTCAGTGAAGAACTTTGAAAAAACCGGACAGAATGTTATTATTTATATTTCTATGATACTTGCTTATTCTTACAATAGTATACGACAAAAAAAAGACAAAAAAAACTCTTCATCAGAAATCTTCCGGAGCAGATATTTATTTCTTGATATAGATAGATGCCTCTATCTAATGGAAGTTCATAAATAATCCATTTTATATGAACCAAGTTTTCTTACTGAGACAATCTTGTGAAGAGAATCATTGCCCTGAAGGACGTTGACGAAAGGGACAAAACTTGTGTTTTACCTACTCCCCTTACAGCAGTTTGCACGTTGCTGTGACCTGTGCCCTCCCTCCTCTTAGCTACGCTCATTCGAAAATCAAATTACAGAAAAAAATTAAAGTGGACGGATGTTTTCTTGCCCAACGATCGCCATGGAGCTCTCCATTTACGGACGATGTGAAAGCGTTTTCGGATGAGGACGTCCTTGCGGCTATTGTTTTGTACTCCACTTTCGACTGTCTTGTCTGTAGAGTTTTAACCGAGCAGAGGATGAACTCTTGGTTTCAGTGTGGGCCACATTTCCTGCAGTCCAATTGCGGTAAAAAAAAAAAACAACTCCCCATTTATTTCTACGGATGGACTCCACTGACACCAGGCCGAGTTGAAATCCCTGCCAATTTCCACTTCTGACTGAAAAACAGAGAGAGATATGTTAGAGGTTCCTGCTAAAAACGAGTGAATGTGTTTGTATATAAGTGTGTGTACTGGCTAAATCTTTGTGTATATACTGGATAAATGTGTATATATGGTATGTCTATGTGTATATACAGTTTGTTTGTATATGCAGAGTGTACAGTTATTTTTTCCTCTAATGTTTCTCTCTCTTTCTATGAATAGGTCTTCTCAAGTTACCAATACTGAGGCATGGAAAGGTTTTTAAATGTACTGAGCTATCGGAGGCACTTTGTGCGCAGACTTAGAAATATCAGCAAGGTCTGTCACTTCTAGCTGCATTCTTGAAGCTCTCATACAAGAAGTAAACTCACATAATCTTAAGCTTGCACTCATTTTCTGACCAACTAAAAAGCTTTTCTAAGTAGATTTGGGTGACCAAGCAATGTTTGTACATATATAGACTAAGACAATTTTTTTTTTGTTTGTTTTGTTTTCCAGAAACCTCCATCTGCATTTCTTTGAAAAATTCTCGACCTGTTTTTGAGTTCTTGCGTATCTGACTTTCACTTTAGGTTCCTATGGTATATGTTTGCAACGGTTGTCATTCAGAGTTATATATTTATTCCGACAACCCTTATATATTTCTTGAAATTTTGTTCCCCAAATTCTGCCTCTCATGGAGCCGTCTGACCTTTTGTTAAGATTCGGTTGGACCGGCAAATCCTTCCATGAAAGTATACTGTCATTACTGGACATTGCTTGTTTTTGTATAGGTCCTTACTAAATAAGTGTGCCTCCCCCTCCCCCCCTTATACTCTTACTAACCTTAGATCCATTAACTCCGCTGGTCACTCATCTTCATACCCCTTGACAAGCCATAGCCCCCCCCCTCCTCCTCCTCCTCCTCCCCAAAACTCCTCTATTGTTGTTTTGACAGGACAGACATTTGGGGATTTTGTGTATATTAATGGAAGAGTGGTGTTGAAGAGTGTATTGCAGTTGTATATGGATTTGTTATGAATGTGGATATTCTGATCATTGAATTATTATTGTAATAATGATAATAATTATTGCCACTTTTGTTGATTAATTCCTTTGATGCGGTTGATGAAGATGCCATTGTTCCTCTTTTTTTTTTTCTTTTGGAATACACCGGAATTTATATTTTTCGGGTGGGTGAATCTGGAGATAGAAATACGTAAATAAATTAATAAATAAACAAATAATTAAATTCTTAACCAGGTGTGGAAACGTGTGTTTCTGTTTCTTGATGCGCCAGCTTGGAGTTGAAATATCCATCCACGTCAAGATTAAAGGGTAAGTCTCCTTTATGATCCACTGAAGCTGCTCCGCTCCACATCACTTTTTTTGTGTGTGGCTGGTCTATTTTATTTCTCCAACAGGTAAAAACTACGTAGGACGATGTAAAAAATGTATACAATCATTTTTCAAAAGATTAAAGTAAATACCTGATTGTAAAAATGTGATGCAGCAGAGCAACCTTGTGTGTGTTTTTCACCTTAAAGGAGACATAGTTTACAAGTTTACATGCTTTAATGCTCAAAAACACATCAGTTTTCTCATACTGTCCAGCGCTGCAGCTCTCTATTCCCCCTCTGTCTTAGCTTTTCCTGTCTCTTTAATGTTTATCAATGTGTAGCCTATACCTGAAATTACATAGTTAATTAATTCAGTACCAGTTAATATAACAACCCTGCATAACCAACTGCATAATTAATTGGCAAAACTCAACATGCACAGGTTTAAGCCAAACACTACACAAAGAAAAACCCTGCTCTGCCTAACAATACCAGCTGAAATGCACGGGGCAAATATTTTTAATTTTCAACTCATCCAACCTGGATAAGTCAGAAACTGACTGACACACATGAAGATGAACTATAATAATGATGATGAAATAGCCAATCGTTTTGCTGATGGTCTTGTTTGCTGATGTGGGTCATATTGAGGCATCAGTATCAAGTTCAGATCTCCTTGTAGTATGCATAAATCACAGGTTTTAACTGATTTATAGTCTCAAACCCCCAAAATATTTAATTTATAATAATATAAAACAGAGACAGCGAGAAAATCCTTAAATTTCAGAAGCTGGTACCATCAAATATGTGGCATTTTTGCTTGATAAATGACTCAAATGACCAGTTGATAAAAAAAAAAATGCTCCCAATTAACCTTCAATAATCGACAAAGCGAGTAACTATAAATTAGGCTGTTGACAAAGTTATGAATTTTAAAGAAACAAAATCCTGTGTCAAGCCAAGGTTAAGTTATTGATGTGATCTGAAGGCTGTCCCTTTCTTCAAATATTTGTAAAATAAAGATTAATCTTGTAGATTTAGATAATTCACTCTTGTTGCACGGGTATCGTCTTGATAAAAGAATATAATATATCCTTCAAAAACCATTTCCTGTCTGGATCTGTGGTTAGATCACAGGTAAGTTTTTGCATCACGGTGTTTGCTCAACTGGGTCATGTACGTTTTTTCTCCCTGCGACTCACGACTGTGACTCTTCTCTTGGTGAGCAGAGCAGATCATTTTCTTTACGCTCTCCACCAGCTGAGCTGCTGAGAGTGTGGATGGCGGGCAGGATCTGGGAAACCGGGGACTCGCCTGAATAAAGCAAGCTTGTAATTATCCTCATCCTCCTACACTTAATCGCCTGCAGTTCCTCAGTGGGTTGACAACTTCTGAGTTTGGACAGAGCACTGTGCAAAAAAATGAGCACAATGGAGGAGCCATAGACGGTTCACGCTGTGTAAACAGAACAAAGAGAGCTGAGAGATCCGCCTGAACCTGCTGCAGACCCAAGAATCAAATACATTCATATAATTATTCTGCCAGGTTACACAGAAAAATATTCATACAACAATGAAATTAACAATTCTTATTCTTCATTTTCCATTTTTCCATTTCAAACCAAATTGCATTATTCCTAAAATGTAGTTCCTGCAGTAAACATTAGTAAATTCTCACATAAACCCAGTTACATACTGGATAAAACTACCTTTTTCTCCCTGACTGAAACCCCATTGGCTTAAATCTTGTCATCCTGTTTCCACATTTCAGGAAATACATAAAAACACATTAAATTTAGGAAGCAAGCATCTTTCAAAATGACATTACTCTGCGACTTCTACATTACGTTTAGAGGGACATAAAATAATCTGTGATCTTTATGGACCTCTGTTGGCAACCAGGAGGAATTACAACAACAGAGTTAATAGTAGCTATGGTCACTGTAGAAGAGGCCTATAACCATACATTATTTATTATTTGCTTATATTTCAGAACCAATGCATCTTGTCTCTATAAACCTTCCTGGCGTGTACAGTCAGACACCTCTGGTTAAGTTCCTACCAGACACCCAACAGCGGCCCAGTTCCCAGTTAACAAGTTTTCAGTAGTTTTTTTCAGTCAAGGAATAAATATTCTTTAAATCAAACATAATTTTGCCATTTAGCAACAGTTTTGTCATCAACCCGATGTGTTTTGTGAGGAAGAAAGACACGGAAAGCATGCAAAATGTGGCTTACTGTGGTGGGATGAGGTCACCAACATATCCTAATAAGGATGATAAAAGGTGGATGTTGTCCAGTCGTAGCATTTAGGTCTATAACAAAACTTTTATTGATTTTTAAAGTCATAATGCGATCCGAATGTTTGCCTGATTAGTTTATTTGCAGGTTGGTTACTGAGAGGGGATCTAAACAACATGTTGCAGATGCAGAGTGAGTGGTGGGAGATTATAATAATGAGGGGGGACATAACAAACATAGTGTACTTTAAGTACATCATAGTGATGATTTCTCCCTCTCACAAACAGTATTCACCAGTTTTACCACCTGTCTGTTGTTAAAAAAGTACCCAAGTCGTACTTGAGTAAAAGTAAAGATATCATGTAAAATATTACTTTGGTAAAAATCAAAGTCACTCATACAAATAATGTTGATAATATAAGTCTTGAAATGTCTGATATTAGATGTACCTAAGTATCAAAAGTAATTTTCTTGCAATAAATGTACAATAAGTACAAAAAGTGCAACTAAAAATAAATGTTACATATATTAACGTGTGCATGCTGTGTTTCGACTGATTATCCGTTCAGATATTCAGCATTTTTCTGATTATCGTAATCAGTGTTTATTTATTTATTTCAACCTGATTGCCTATAAATTAGATTAAATTGAATTAAATTATATCAGACTAAAATGGCTGTGGTGGCTCAGCATGTGATCTGCAAGTAGGACACTAATTATTAAAATTATGAAATAAATGTAGTGGAGCAAAGAGCACTATATCTGCCTCCAAAATGTAGAGGAGTGAAAGTATAATGTAGCAGAAAAAGGAAATAGTACCTCAAAATTGAAAAGTACAGCAGGTCTGCTAGAGTAAATGTACTTAGTTACATTCCATTACTTCCTGTCTCACAAACAAAATGATTGAAAACAATAAGGTACCATTATTTCAGTGTTTTATTTGTCTAAAAAGTCTATTTTCTTCGATTTGCAGGTCCAAGAATATTGAATGTGTTCATAAAGATTTTCGCAGATGAGGGATCTGTACACGACCTGGCAACCCCCGGTTCTGTCTGTGGGCACTGTCCGTAGTCTCGCGATATCCAGGCGGTCACTGCCTGATAGGAATAATGGCCGCCTTCGTAGCAATGGCTGGAACGGGGAACAACACAAGAAGCATATCAGAGCGTTTTAGCTGACCAGGAAGAGCATAAATTACAGGGCGCCCCCTCCTACCCGGTTTTCAGAACGGATGGGTAGAGGGGGTCTTGCCAAAGGACACAAGAAACGAAAGAGACTCGGAGGGAAAGGGAGGAAAGCTAACACTATCTTGATAGCTAGCGCTAGCTGGCTATCAACACGGTTGTCACTGCCGGGGAACAAACCCGAGTAGCCCTGACAACTGGTGTGTCGGGAGGGAGGAAGGAAGCGGCGACTAAACGCTGGAGCGTGTGAACAAACGACTGGCCTCTCGCTAACATGAGTGGACCGGGGCAGGACAGCGAGCCAGAGGCGAAAGTCCTTCTCATCAAGCGGCTTTACAGGTAACTTGGCGAGGCCGTTTTGCGTAGCTAACCAAGGTGCTAATTGGACGTTGTTCTGTTGGCTAACGTAGCGCTAGCTAATCAGTGTTTGCTAACACGAGAAAGGGTCCATCTATTCTTCCACTCAGCAACCTGTCACGACACTAACAAGCCCGACCTCGCTGCATACTTGTCAGTGTAACATCAGCTGCATCTTGGCTTTCAGTTAGTGCAGCTCGTGTTAGCTTGTGAAATCATGCTTTAGCTGCATTTGTCATTAGCGCCCTTGTTACAGAGAAATGCAACAGGAAGGGTTTTGGTTGCTAGCACAGCATTTGTTCCTGACAGCCCCCTCTCAATCATCAAGACCAGTCATCGTGCTAATGCTTTGTGCTGTTGTCCAACGCTTCACAGGGCTGTGGTGGAGTCTGTGCACAAGCTGGATGTCATCATCGGCAGCAAAGCATCCTACAGGGAGGTCTTCAAGCCGGAGAACATCAGCCTTCGCAACAAGTATGTCCAGCTGTCTCAGTCGTGTGTGTGAGTGGAGGCTGGAGTGTAATTCACACCTCACAGGCTACATGTAACCTGAGTATCATCTGACCACCTGTTCTGAACACAATATGAATTTTAATCAGTCATCTCCAGTTCATTCAGCTGACTATCTCTATTATCCTACATGTGTTCATCCCATTGCATCTCTTATAGACTATATCTCTGACCTGTGTCCAAATCCAGTTCACACATAGCATTTAAAACACCTCTAATATATCTAAGCTGTCCATTTACATACCTTTCAATAAAGTCCCTCAATTATGTCTCTGAGAAACTGTGCAGTCTGTGTGAGCAGGACTGAAGTTGTTACTGGTTACAAATTAACCAAAAGCACAAAAGAGAAACAGGAAGTTTGAGGCTAATGTTAGAAAGAGACTAGACCTTGTGTCTGAACAGACACAGCACTAGAGACAGAGGAGGTATCTCATCCAGCTCAGAGACTGCTGCGGGAGCTCTGTCAACCAACATCCATTTTAAGTGATTAGCTAATTAATTGATAAATACTTATGATAATTGGTTATATGTGTCAGTCATTTTTCAATTAAAGATGAGCTTCAAGCTGTAAATATTTGCTGCGGTCCCGTGTGACATACGATAGGACACCGATTATCTCTGAGTTTTGGACTGTTGGTCTGACAAACATTGACATTTACAAACATCGCCTTTGACGTTTCAAGGAAATTTAAATGGGCATTTTTGTTGGTGTTTTTCTGACATTTTGTTGACTGAATCTGTTAATCAAGACAGTAGTTTTCAGATTAATCAATAATGAGAACAATCTTTTGTGCAGTACAAGGGCATATGCATCCCTGACCCCTCTAGGAGGGCCAAAGTCATTTTATTCCATTGTCGACATTATAGGACGACTTTACACCTGCATTTAGAGGTATCCACTTGTGTAAGAGCTGTAGTTGTATACTGTACTCATCTTGCAAAAGGGATAATTTTGCACCTCAGTGCAAGGTGAGGCTGATGTTATTGTTGAGTGTGATATTATCCTCTTTGGCATTGAAAAATAGATGAACCAAGCAGAGAAGCCGCTCTCCAAAGAGGAGATAATGAGAAATACTGCATGTACTTGCATAACTGCATTAACATAATCTTGTCATTGGCCGCGCACAAAGTGTGGACTGAGACTTCACAGTATTCTGATGAACAACTCTTGACTCTGAGTCATTTTACAGTGACAATGTGAGCCACAGAAGAGAAAGGCATGCTTATTAGTGATGCCACAATATTTCTTTTTGTCGGATTGTACAAGAATCTTCAGTTGCCAACAAATTGTTATTTTCACTTTGATTAATCTGCTGATTATTTGCTCAATCGTGAAAAAATGCCCACCGTTTATATCCTGGTATGTGTTTCTGTTCTGCGTAGCCCAACTTGTTCACGTGAAACTAGGTTGAGTCATTAGTCCACTTGTCAAACCGGTGACCCAACTACCTCCTTAACTTCTGCATGTGTGTGTATCTGTTCTTCTTTGTATGTGTGTTTTTAGGCTGAGGGAGCTTTGTGTGAAGCTGATGTTTCTCCACCCTGTCGACTATGGCCGCAAGGCTGAGGAGCTGCTCTGGAGGAAGGTTTACTACGAGGTCATCCAGGTTATCAAGACCAACAAGAAGGTAACTCACCCTGCAGCTGTGGAAAGAAGTCCTCTGTGCATGTGTCAGCCAAACAGTTCTGCTCTTCTTAGCTGACTTGACATCCTGGCTGCCACTTAAAGGTCAACTGTATTGTGACATCTGCTGTTTTGTGGTCACTGACACTCATATCTCATAGAGGACCAAGAGTGTGTCCATGTCATGCATGGATAGTCCCAGTGGAAATGACTACTATATGTGAAAAACTATACAAAGAGAGAGCTGCATGAAATCTCAAGTAAAGTCACTCGAGTCAGTATCAGTTTACTCTGAAGACTGCAAGTTTGAAAATGAAAAAAATAGTCTTAGAAAGAAGTGAGTTCACCAGAGCTGTGTAGCTCACTCCTTATCTCTGCTTGAATCTTTAAATAAACAGTGATCACTTCTGGGTAATGTAGGCATCATGTTTCAACAAGGAAAAAGAATGCAAGGTATATAAAAAATACGATACTTCTGTGTGAGCCTTGGAGCTCACAGGAAGGGCAGGAAGGAGGCAACAGCGCGGGATGAAGGTGGTGACAGTTTTATTTACCAGCCAGCAGACAAGGGTGGCTCACAATCATACACAAAACGCAAAGGAACAGCCGTCGCGGCTGAGGGTAACGCCCGCCTGCCGTCTGCTGTCGTCGGTGCGGTGCTCGGTCCTCTCCCAGGACCCAGCCTACTGCAAGAGACCAGAACCAGGTTACAAGCGTGCTTATATAGGTGATTGATTACCTGATTCTGTCCAGCTGTCTGAGCACCGGCTGAGCCACTCCTCCCTCTCCTCCAGCAGCCGGCGCCTCAACCACACCCCACTGCCACATTCTGCTTCTAAGCTTACTTTTTTACTAGTGTTTTTTTTCCTTAACCTCTTTCTCATTCACTAAATATCTCGCCATTGCTTGTCATTTGTATACATGTATATTTTAGTGTTTCAGTCCAAATGTGAACTGCAGTTTGTATGCTACATAGACTCTGTATATTGTTGTTGTTCTGGTCACATCTCTAATGTCCTGGCTCCTCTTTCTCTTCCATTGCAGCACATCCACAGTCGCAGCGCTCTCGAGTGTGCCTACCGCACACACCTGATCGCCGGCGTGGGTTTCTACCAGCACCTGCTGCTCTACATCCAGTCACATTACCAGCTGGAGCTGCAGGACTGCATCGACTGGACTCACGTCACAGACCCACTAATCGGTAAGAGCTGCAAATTCAGACACAGATGGAGAACATTCATACATAATAGCAGCATCTAATGTCTGACTGAATGTTTGTCAGGAGGGTGTGTGACAGTCAGACTTATAAAACAGGCTGTCTGCCTGTCCCTAATTTAAACATGTCATTCATTACATTTTAAAATCTTGGTCACTTGGAGACCTTTTTATTTAAATATGTTGTTATGCCACTGCATTATGTCACTGGAAAAAGCACAGGTTTGAATGATAAATTAATGATGGTGTCTGCCAGTGTCAGGAGTCTTGTGTTGTGCTTGCTTGTTGGCTTTACACTTAAATAGCTCTTTCTGTCCTCTTCTTACTATAACAACAAGAACATGTTTGCTTTGATAAAGGCCTTTAACACAGTTTGTTTATATCTTTCTTTCTTTTCTTTTACCATCTTTGCACGATTCAGATTTGCTTTTCTTATGAAATGGCTGTAAATCCCATTCACAGTGGTATTACCAGTGGTTTGAAACCAGTGGATTTAATATTTAAACTGCAAAAACTCTCTGAAAGCGTCCACTGAAAAGTTCAACCTCATTTATAGTTGAAATATATAAATTAAGATGTACGTTCACTCTCCAGTTAATGAACAGTGTGATCACAACGCTACCTTCACACCAGGTGTTTGTGTCCATTGTCTGAGTTCAGTCTGTATCAGATGTTGCTTTGAACTATGCAAAGCAGGAAAATAGGTGGAGAAGTGCCAAGATATTCTATTATGAGCACAGAGAAACAGGCAGGTGCAGGGTCGCCCAAGGTTGTGGTATTGTGCAGCGTGCCATCCTAATCTCTGTGGTGTTATACATGCACGTTTTTGCAAGCGCATAGCGCAGATTTCATGCACATAGATATGGGGATCCTTATCTTATCATGAGATCTAATCAATACATAGTGTCTACTTGGCCAACAAAAACAAAAACAGCACATTAACACCTTAGGAACAGAGAAACAGTGCTGCGAGTAATATCTGGGTGCTGTCTCTAACATTTATTGCTTTCCTGGAATTCAAGCTTGTTCATCTGTTACATAACTCCAAGTCATTTTGCTAAGTGCATCAGCTAAACGCTTGAAATGAAAAGGAGAAGAAGAAAAAAAGCATTGTGTAATTCTTCCCCGCAGGCCGAAAGAAACCAGTGTCAGCCACCCCCAAGGAGATGGAGTGGGCACAGATGGCCTGCCATCGCTGTCTGGTCTACCTTGGAGATCTAGGTAATAACATGATAATAGAACATTTAGAGAACACAATTACTTCATCTCTCTACCCAGCTTGTAGAGGTGTGAGACAGCATGTGTGTGTCATTCAGCGTGGGAAATTTTGGCAAAGCTATAGACTATAACTGGCAGGAGGCCGTTTGGTTGAGTCTTATGTGATACTGAGATGTTAGTATATTGATTGATCCTTGATTATTAACTGAATATTACACCAGCAAATGAAATTCTGTTTTTTCAGCCTAAGTTAATGACTTTTGTCGAAGTACTTGTGCTCCAAAATATGTGGTAATATTTATTTGATGAGCTTGTTATCAGCATTAATTATTACTTTGTTCCTCTGCAGCCCGTTATCAGAATGAGCTTGCTGGAGTGGAGGCTGAGCAGCTGGCAGAAAGGTTTTACCATCAGGCCTTGTCTGTCATGCCACACGTGGGTAAGTGACAGTAACTTTTTTAACACAGTGCTGTGCTGTTCCCACAGTCAGTGAGAACCTGGTAAAGTTTGTGTTTACTCGGCTGGAAGAGTCGCAGGAATACTCTGCTTCTTAAAAGTGCAGAGATGTTATTGTCGTAAGTGATGCACTTAGCCACAACACAAATAAATATATGAAATGCCATTATTCAATAGATAGAGAAAGCAACTGAAGAGGGGCGCTGACAAGTGTAAATTCTGTTTGTTACCGTGGAAGAAAGTCATGTTTGGATCGCAAATCCAAACCCTATTTGGGGAAATGGTTCAACATTTTAGGACACACACTTATTGGCTGTTGTGCTGAGAGTTGGATCAGTACCACTCACATCTGTATGGTGATTATATAGGTAGAGCCAGCCGCCGGTTAGCTTAGCATAAAGACTGGAGGAAAAATTGTTCACATCTGACATCCAACTTCTTATTTGCCAAATTATTTGTTACAATTTGGCATTTTATAGGAGAGCTAGTTATTTATATAATATTACTGTTGTTACTGTTTTTCCTCGAGTTTTGTAAATATTAAACAACCAGGATATTATACGTTTTATACATTTTAAAGGTGCTGTGAAGTTTATACAGTGATCAGCACTTTATTTGTGTGTTTACTGATTTATTCATTAGTTTTCCTTTAAATATTTTTCACTCCTTGTTACTGTTATCCTCAAAGGACTTCATCAAAATATCAGATATCGTTTCAGGTTTTTCCATGTGAAGTTATTAAATGTTAGAATTATATTTTGTTCAAAAGATGAAGGAGCATCACCGCCGTTCTGCTGGAATAATTTTGTTTCAAGCATTGCAACAATTTGAAATACACCATCTTTATTTTTTCAGATTGATCAGTGAACATTCGGTAATGATTCTCAACATCAGGCAACTGGAAAAATGAATGTAAACTAAGTACTTGTCTGTCCTGTTTACAGGAATGCCTTTTAACCAACTGGGCACACTGGCAGGGAGCAAGTTCTACAATGTTGAAGCAACCTACTACTACCTACGCTGGTGAGGAGTCTTTATGTACAGTAATGTATAATATAACTATTGACCCACAACCCAGTAAGTTGAGAGTATTAACAAATATCTCACCTGTGCTAGCATCCAATCAGACGCCCCCTTTGAGGGCGCCTATGGCAACCTGAAGCGCCTGTTTGACAAAGCTGCCAAGATGTACCACCAGGTGAAGAAGCAGGAGATGAAGAAGCTGTCTCCGTCTCGACAAAGGTGAGGAGGATTCACAGGCTTTCAGAGAGAGAGAAGACTTTGCACACATGAAAAATAAATGACTTCCACAGTGGAAAAGTCTAAAGAAACTGTTCGAGAAGTAAAATGACGAAGCATTTCTGGTAGTTTTGCACAGTTTATTTATCATTAGGATTATTCAGATTAGTATTGTGCATGAAGCAAATAAGATTAACAGATTCTTTTGCCACTTGCCCGGAGAACAATGCAGCTTTGTTTCATTTACATAATAACACATAACTCAGCTGTGGTGTGTTCAGTGTGAAAACTTTTTGCAGCAGTTTGCATTGCATTATCATAAATTTATAAATCTGTTGTCCACATTTTGGGAAATATGCTTTTTGGTTTATCTGCCAAGAGTTAGGTAAGATTGACACCACACATGTTAATTCAAGAAGCGCTGGTATGCTGACTTGTGTTATTATTTTCCTCCTGCTTTCGGTGTTTACGTGAAGCCAACCAGCTGCTGGATAAAAGTTGATGTTTAGCGTACAGACGTCAGAGGGGTTTCAGTCTCTTTTAAATATAAATGAAGTTACTCGGGAATGAAAATGGCAGAGCAATAGTGAAAGCATTCACTACACCACTGTGTCTCCAAAACATGAAAATATTACATGTAATTCTCTTCTGTGGTCAACAAAGTTTGATTGACAAAATCTTAATAAAAATTAAAATATCTGTTATTTCCGATTTCTATAATTTGCTATGACTTTCTTCTGCAGATCAAAAGACATTAAGCGCCTCCTCGTGAGTTTCATGTACCTTCAGAGCCTGCTGCAGCCCAAGAACAGGTGAGTGCTTCTGCTGTCACTTACCTGCTGTCCTCCTTTTTTTCTCCATTGTTTTTTAGCCCTATTTGCAGGGTACTAGTATTACCAGGGGACCTCATGTGATTTAGAAATAACCACCATCATTTGTGTTTCTTGTGGCGCATTTGCTTGTGATAAGCAAATTCTGTATTTTACTCTCATTTACCTACATTATCTCCTGAATGTGATGAATGTGATGTCAAGGTTTGTGTAACATCTCCCTTTTAGAAGCAAAGCATCTGTTCTTCTGCACCCACAATATTAATATAGTTGAGAGTTGATAAGCCTACTTTCTGCATGTTTCACAAGCATAAATACACATTTGCAGCTCATTTAGATCAAGTTTAAGATGCTTTGTGGCTGAATATGACACCTTCTGTTGCGCCTAACCTTCTCTGTTATCACTTTCCAACTTCAATAGAGGCTATCTCACTGCACAGCTGTTGACTCTTGCTCAGTATTTTATGACACGCAACCAAATTTCTTACTTCAAGAAATACAACCCCAAAAACCACAGACATGCTGATCTGCACGGACAAATATTCTCTCATGACCTCTGTGTTTGGCAAAATATGATATTTAAAATGCGGTGAAATTCTTACTTTACTACTTACTTACATGACCGATTCGAACAGGATTGAGATCACAGACGTCCTCTGCAATATTACAAATGACTAGAGTCCCTCAGGAACTAGTTCAATGAGAATAGGGTTTTACAACAACGGCAATAAACCTCTGAATTCACTGTATTTTTAAAACATCACCATTTTTATGTTGAGACTAGATGAAAACAGTCTGTTTTCATCTGTTTAATGAGTGTCAAATGTATCTATAGTGTGTGACCTCTTACCTGCACCAGTGATATCAAAGTCAAACATTGTCTGAACAGATGTTAACATTTCACCAGGCAGAGTCTTCCTGCCTGTAAAAATGTTCAAACAAACTGATTTAACTACCAATAAAATGTACTCGTAGTTCATGAGCCAAAATGAAGGACAGGGAAAATGAACATATAAAACCTGGTCTTCCTCCTTGTTCACCTGAACCCCTAACAACAGTGTTGTTCTTGAAGAATTGATTATTTCACCTTGTATTTTTATTGTGTCCTTCATTTTTATAATCTTGCCTTCCCTCCTCTGTCTGCCTGTAGTCTGATGGAGACAGAGCTGACGTCACTCTGCCAGTCGGTGCTGGAGGATTTCAACCTGGTGCTGTTTTACCTGCCACCGCCGACACATGGCGGCGCTCACCACTCCCCCAGCGAGGAAGAGGAGGAGCAGCAGCACGCAGATAGCTCCTGCCCTGTGCTGCCTGACACGCTCGTCTTCAAGATGGTGGTCACTTGTCTGATGGTGGTGCACAGCCTGAAGAGGGGAGGTGAGTGAACCAACAATAACTTTTTTTTTTTATCCTTCTTAAAAACTAATGAGGCCCATCTTCAGAGGGCCTGATCAAACGAGGATTAGAATAATTAGGAGAAGAGGAAGGAGATACCAGCCAGACTTGATTTTATTTTTGTGGCGCTGAGCAGTTAACTAGCCAAACGGCCGCGCAACTCTCTCCAAAACGCCCACTAACGTTGTTCATGTTTGTTGCCATCACAAGAGGATCTGTGATGGATCGACTCCCAACCAGAAATTTGGACACAAACTTGAAATTTACAAACATAAATCTGAAGAAATACATCTTTAGGTTTTTGATGATTTACAGAAATGTGTCATTTTTATTACAGCCCTACTGTTACAGGATTTTTGAGGCCAATATTAATATTTATATTTAAGAACTTAAAACATCTGATAATGACATATTGGTAGATATTTTCACACAACCAATAACAAACACTTAAATGTTTTATTTTTAACAGCTTAATTAAATGAAATGTTGTTCGCCAGACATTAAAAAGTTGAAGAATTACACTTATCACTACTCTCTGGTGAACAAACTATAGAATAGTGACCCTGTTTCAAGACATATTTCTTGTCATTTATCAACAATATTACAATACATGTCAGCATATTAATGAACAAGACTATAAATATGCCAGAAATAGAGGCCAACTTTCAACCAAGAGGCCAACTTTCATCTGTAGTTTCTAGCCAGGTTCAATGTTGGCAACCTAAAATCAAGAAACAATTTTAAACCGCAACCATGATGGAAGGGCATATTGATTACAGTAAAACTAGGACAAAGACATGGGCAGCAATAAAAGCAGATCAAATTACAGAGCAACCAAGTGAAGACAAACAATGTAACAACAAGCACACACAAGAAAGCACAGACATGACGTGTAAGTTTCAGAACAGCTTTGCAAAAACAGACACAAGCAGAGACTGATTTAAGAAACCTGTACATTTATTGATATGTACCGAAAATGCTGTCTTGTGGCAATGATTATTACCAGGATATTTGTGGGTATACAACAGGAGAAGTACACATTTCGATGTAAATAATTATTTTTGACTAATGAATGTTGTTTTGTGTCCTCAGGATCAAAGCAGTACAGTGCATCCATAGCTTTTACTCTGGCGCTGTTCTCCCATCTGGTGAACCACGTCAACATCCGGCTGCAGGCTGAACTGGAGGAAGCGGAGAGCCAGGTGCCTCCACTTCACACTGACGCCACAGGTGAGAGAGGAAACCTGTCTCCGTATAAGGAGAAGGGAAAAAAATCTCATAAGCCAGTGCAGTTTGGGAGGTTTTCCAGCCAGTATCAGGCACATAGATCAGATCAGTTCTATCCCAGCGTATCCTATCAGCAATATCCTAGAGGATTAAAGTTCAGGATGCTTTTTGTGGTTCAAAATGTTTTCTTATGGGAGAACTACAGAAATATTTGAAGGTTTTACAAGTCAAGAGTAATTTAAAGTTAAACACATTTATTCACTCTTTCCAATCTGCTCATTTTCGAATATCCCAGTGGAGAACTTTTGTTTTGTAAAGTAAAATCTGTATTTAAAAAACCTGGATGAAGACGAAAAAGCAGTGAGTGTTTCTTCTCTTATCTAGATGACCTGGAGACGAGGGATTTGTCAGCTCCACCAACGGATCGCTCTGATGAGAAGCCTCTACAGAATGGCTCCCTGGAGCAAGAAGACGAGGAGGAGAAAGATGAAGATGGCTGTGAGAGGGTTGGCACCAAAAAGCAAAGCGTGGAAGAACAGCGCAAAATGGAGGAAGAGAAACAGAGACAGAAGAAGAAGTACACCCGCTTGTCTAGACTCCGCCGACGCCGATGTGCCCGCAAGGACGCTCGAGGTGAGGATGAGAGCGACCTGAGCGAAGGCTTCGAGAGTGAAGAGGATGAAGATGACGATGACGAGAGAAGGGGGCACACTGATTCAACAGGTGGCACCACAACAGGAACCCCGCCCAATCCTCCACCTATCAGGAAGGAGACCAAGAGAGACCACCTGGGCGAGGAGGGCAGCTGGGGGAGTGGCTCAGAGGAAGAGGAGGAGGAAGGAGGAACGGCATTCGATGTGGAGACGGACTCGGACATGAACAGCCAGGAGTCTCGCTCAGACCTGGAAGACATCGAGGACACGGAAAACTCAGACAACTTGGAGGGTCAGGCGCGGGAGCACCAGGACGAAGAGGAAGATGAAGACCAACCGAAGGAAGAAGGAGGCGACAGGGATGGTGACACGCCTCCGACCACTAACGGTCCTCTCCTGCCTGGCGACTCCAGCATCAGCAGTAACCTCCAGGCCATGTCCTCACAACTGTTCCAGGCAAAACGCTGCTTCCGCCTGGCGCCAACCTTCAGCAACATGTTGTTGAGGCCTCAAGCCTCATCTTCTTCGGGCATTCCCACCCCAACTGACGCCTCTGCTCCCCCCTCCCAAGAGACGCCGCCACCTCCTGGGGATTCACCCTCCGATATGAACCCTGGTACTGCCAACGGAACCAATGAAAATGGTAATGTGCTTTGAGCATCAGTGTCACGTATAATCTTGTAAAGTCTTTTTGTGTCATCTGTTTAATTTTTAATGGATTCGCAAAGAACTCCTAATGTTACACAGTTGAAATTAAACTTGTCCTCTTGCTTTGTGTCACCTGTTTTAGATTTGGACTCTGATTCGGAGGGCAGCCAACACAGTTCTCAATCCGTACACAGTGAGAAAACCCTCCTAGAGAAGCTGGAGATCCTGACCAATCAGGGGTTGATCCAGGTGGTGAAGGTGTTTATTGATTGGCTAAGGACAAACACTGACATTATCCTCATGTGTGCTCAGGTGAGTGGGGAGGTTGTCCTGCATTTTCTGTGAAACACTGACATTTAGGACTGTATGTAAGAAAACCGGCTCTCTCTCTGCAGAGTTCGCAAAGCCTGTGGAACCGACTGTCTGTGCTGCTCAACCTGCTACCAGATGGCAGCAAGATGCTCGAGGCTGGTGAGTTAGTGATAGGCTGCACCGCATAGATATTTATACTCCTGTGTAGCTCAGGAGGCACAGGATGGCAGTGTCTTGGTTTTTGTTCCCACTGGGAATACTAAAATGTCCTTTGACACACTTGATTAGATTTCTCTCATCTGACTCTCTGCCAGAAATCTCTCTCCTTTCAATAAGTGGTCAAAGAACAGTCCCATTCCCCTTATTAGAGTAATTGTATTTTTATCATTATCAATATTATTATTTGGTCTGATATGCATTATTTTCCGTCCATACTGTTTAATGTTATAATGTGAATTTATATGGATATTTTTTATCGATAAAGTTGATTTAATTTTGTCCATACCTCCAAGCTCTGATCTCATCTCTGTACTGTGTGCGCACACTTAACGAACAGTGCTAACACTCAGCTCTCACACTGAATATTTCTCTCCTCGTGTGACTTTTAGTCACTAACGACTGTGCTCTGAGTCCATTGCTCGTTTATTTATTTATCCATGTGTGTTACTGCAGAGCTCGGTCTGAACGCAGAGGTGACAGAACTGTTAAATGAGTGCGAGCAGCCCGGGTTGGTCCAGAGTCTGCTGCTGCCCGAGGATTTGGCTCTGCGGCACCTGCCTGCTCTCAGCGTAGCACACCGCCGCCTTGATTTCACTCGCCGCAACCCCTCCCTCAGCTCCCTACAGGAGGTACACACACACACACACACACACACACACGCACAGGATTCAGCTTTTGCACATTCAATATTGGTTAAACACTAGAAACACCAAAGCCATCAGCTCCACCATGTGAAGCCTATTATTGTAGAATCATGACACAGGATTTTGCAAGTTGTGTTGCCTCTTTTTTTGCCAGTAAGTCTGCCAATATCAACACAATATGATCATCGTCAACAGAACTATTTTCAGTGTACCATGTCTTTGTAATAATAAAAATGTGTACCGATCGGCATGTCACTATGTCCAAGTGCATGGAGAAGGGAAGGGTTACATTTTTTGGCATCTTGGGGGACAGCACAACCTTCAAACACCACATTGACATATTATCATTTTACAAAGTTAATAACCGTTGCTTATTTACATCACATTTACATCACATTTATTTATTTAGAGTCACCTTCACAAAAATTTGTTCTCCACCAACTCCTGAGGGAAATATCTGCCTCTGTAGCAGCTAAATGCTCCTCTCCACAAGCCTGTTTGTCTGCCTGCTGTTTGGTGGTGGGCAGATAGTAAAGTGCTAGTGCACTGATGAGAGCAGTGGGACTGAACCAAAACTGCTGCGAAATGTAAAACCAAAATGAGCAGGTGAAAGATGGTAAAGGCTTTTGTAGGGCTGAGACTTGCTACCTACCACATGTAGACAGACACACAGATACCAAAAGTCCTTTAAGCTGATTCATCTAAAGTAACATTTTATAATCAAACGTGCATAATATAAAAACTTTAAAAACTTTCCATCTTTTTCTCTTTCTCGTAGTGTGTGGTGCGAGTGTGTTGCATTCGCAGTTTTGGCCACTTCCTAACAAAACTCCAGGGCAACGTGCTGCACTTCAACCCAGAGGCGGGCATCTTCACCAGCATCAGCCAGACCGAAGAGGACAATCTGGTGCAGCAGGCCAAGGCCCAGTTCCGAATGGTGAGTGACATGTGAACAGTGACCAGAAGAACCACTGGGTGTCACCATTCAGTCAAATCTCATTGATCTGTGCTTTGTTTACACAGTGAAACTGGTTTTGTTTCATAACTGTTGACCTGAATAAATGGGAAGAATATTTATTTAATTAATGAATCAAAATGGTGTTTACTTGTGAGCAAAGCAGCTGTCCCTTTTGATGTCGACTCTCTCGTTATCTCTATTTCCAGGCTGAAGAGGAGGCTCGTCGAAATCGCTTAATGAGGGATATGGCCCAGCTTCGACTTCAGGTTTTTAATATTGCTCTGTCCACTGACTGTTTACCCTGTCTGTTCACCTGATGTGATACAGTATAAACACAGTTGATGCAGTTGGCGTTAACAAGAACACTCACTAAACTCATCTGACGGACTCAGGAACCTGAAGCTAGTCATAGTTCTGTAATCATATACTGCACATACCCATCATACATTAATTGCTCGTCATCAGTTGTTGGGTCTCACCGTCTGTCTTTCCTTGCAGTTGGAGGTGTCGCAGCTAGAGGGCAGCCTTCAACAGCCCAAGGCCCAGTCGTCCATGTCTCCCTACCTGGTGCCAGACACAGCTGCTCTCTGCCAGCATCTGAACCTCATCCGGCAGCTGGCCGGCAGCGGCTGCTTCATCATCATCATCCCACGGACAGGTCAGTGCACTGCCTCATCCTCTGACTGATTCACAAAATGTATCAAGCTGCTGACCAGGGCGGTGAAACTGAATAGCAGCACAGAGAAAGTAAGTCATATGACGATAAATCTACCAAGCGTTAACATAATTTAAACCAAAAAAGTTAAACTTGAACTTCTGCCTTTTCACTAAGTCGGTGTCTGAGTCAGTCTTTTTGATTAAGGGACTGTTTGCTCAGGTACTTAACTTGTACTGCTTCTGTGTTTTAGTGATTGATGGACTTGACAGGTTGAAGAAGGAAATTGCTGGTGCGAGGGACAGCATCCGCTTCCTGGAGTCTGAATTTCGCAAAGGCAACAGGTGGGTGTAATACATATATGATGACTTCCCTCTGCACTTCTTTCCAAGAATATGTCGAACACAAACCTTTTACTTAAATATTCTGTTTCTTATCCTTCTGTAGGTACATACGCTGCCAGAAGGAGTCGGGTCGAAGTTTTGAAAGAGATAAACTCAAACGCCAGGACATCGAAGCCTGGTAAACCTGGCTCACTTTCTACAGTTACCTCTATTTGGTTTTTAGCATACTCATTGGATGAGCCTGACTTCTATTTTGATTGTTCCTTCTTTTTATGTCTAGGCATTTATACAAGATGGTGGACAGCTGTCGTCAGCTAACAGTCTCCCAGAGCAACGGAGATGAAGACACAGCCGGGATGGTGACCATACTTACCGGCCATCAAGTGGAAGATCTGTGCACTCAGTCAGCAGCAATGAAGGTCGGTCACTCGCTGTATTTTGCTACATTATAAATACTCAGGAATTTTACATTTTCTACCAAGACTAGTAAAGGTTAATGGATTTCAGTTTTTGCTCTATTGTTGAACCAGTGCAGTCTTCACTGGACTGTGTCTGTCACTGCTCTGTCCTTGAGATAATGCACATTTTCTCAAGGTTGTAGCAGTATAACATATCTTGTTGTTGTTGTCACTTGTCACTTGCTTGTGGGGCTTACAGTAATCGTATGTCAAAATATTTACACCAAAAAGCACTAGACCACATGCCAGCGTTGCTCATGTGACGTTCGCAAAACTCTCATGCTTCAGGTCACTGCATGATCTGACCGCTCTCTATCTCTGCCTCTTTTATGAAAAAAAAAATGACATTCAAATCAAATAGATGGCATTAAATATGATACAAAATATATATACAGACTTTGCGCAAACCTTCAGAGAAACTCTCCTCGATGGCAGTCATATTGTTTGCCACAGTTGTACACACAAAAAGTGATGGAAGTGAGATGGTCAGTTTCAGAAACTGTCAACATTTGTCAGATGCATCCTCCCCAGGTCTGATGTCTGAACGTTGCGAGGGAAGGGTTTTTAAAGTTCCCAGGAAATGGCTAGCAGAGTACTAACCACAGTTATAAGCAGTTAATGGTTACTTGTGACTGTCCATCAGGAAACTCTATAAATCACAGAGAGTTCAGGCAGAGACGTGGAAGGACATCAGAGGGAAAAACTGAAAATATTTCTCCCTAAAATATGATCCAGTTTCACCAGAGTGAGGTCCGTTACCAAAAAAAGCTCCACGCCAGTGACATCATGAAAATTCAAAAAAGTGCTTCATTGGACAGCCTCTATTCTGAGTGCTGGATGAGTCATCCTCATTTTAAAAGTGTTTTCCAGGAAACGACAAACCCCAAATTACTTTTTAAGAGTAGTTACATAACAACTTTTTTGTCATTGTTGGGCCTGCCAGTTGTGTAGAGGTGATGGTTTGATCAAAGAAAAACTTCTATTTTGATTTCACGGGGGCTTAAAGATGCTAACAACAAGCACTCCAGTTAAGCACACAGACACGTTTATGGTCTGTAGATTTTAGTCAGACATTTTGAATCTTCTTTCTTATCAGTAGACGTGCGTTAGCTAAACATTTGCATTGGCCGTGATGACTAAAACACAGTTGTAAAAGCACTGTGTGTGTGACAGGTTTCATATCTGATGTGTTTTGTATTTATTTGCATATCTGTGTCTGTTTCTCCTCTGCCAGGCGGCGATCCAGGCGGCGGGCTCGGCGGGCATGGAGCTGAAGAACATCGTGGAGTTCTACCGGCAGTGGAAGGAGATTGGCTGAGAGGTCAAACGGGGGCAGCTGTCGGCGCTGCGAACAGCTGATCGATCACAACACTCGCTCCCTCTCTCTCTCTCCCACTCTTTTGCTCTGTGTGTATCTGCGTCTCCAAAGGCAAAAACCAACTCAAAAGAAAGCTAAAGTGTAGGAAGGAGTTAAAGCTCAGAGGGGTGGAAAAGTTAAAACAGTGGAGTAAAAAAATAAAAAGAGAAATGCGAGCGAAACGGCGCTCTAAGAAACAGCAGATATCCCACCTCCCACTCCCATTCCTTAAACATAAAGAGTGACCCCTAGTGGTCGGGGTGCGGAGACGGTGGGGGAACGCTACACAACATTTAAGTGCCCCTGGTTCACACCCTAACCAGGAATACACTGTATATGTTAGCAAACGAGTACATACGTGTCGAGAGAGAAACCGCGCACACACACACACACACATAAACACACTCATGCTCAGATGAATCCATATAGATATTTAGAGCAGTGGTTTGGATTTTCTGTTCCCTCCTCCCCTTTCCCTTCAGTCTGTATTCGAGAAACAGGGTTAAGAATGTGCGAGTCTGGTAGGCCGTTTTGGAAAGTCGAGGGTGTATGACGACAACTTTAAGATGGAGAATACTCCGTCCACCTGACACCCGAGGCTCAAAACAAACCAGGCGTCTCATAGCTCATAGGCCTCTAGGAAAGGTTGAGGAAGACAAATGTACACATCTCCAGAATCGGTTTCTTTCCTCTGTGGCTTTTTTAAAATTTTTATTTGGTTTTGTTTTTTTCTTTATTTGCAGTGTACTTTTGTGACCAGTGACTTATGTATTGTGCTATCTCTGTATGAGAAAAAGAAGAGGAAAAAAAAAACACGACAGGTGTTGCCCTGTTTGAAAGTTTTAATTTGGATTTTATTTTTGTACCCAAATGATGTTTATTTTGCTTTTTTGTAAGCTAAATCTGAATGATATGCAAGAATGTTAAGGGAAAGGGAAGGGGTTGTTGTCGTGTGTTGATCCACTGAACAAGTCCTGCAGTTCTGAATATAAAAAAAAAAAAAACGTATAATCCAGAATTTATTTAACAAGGTGTCGTGTCAGAGAGAGGAGGGAGGGTAGAAGCTGACGAGCCTCGTGTTGTAGCTCGTCACAGAGGAGGCTCAGAAGAGAGGGGGGCCAGCTGACTTTCCCAGAGGAACGTGGGTTGTGTTTGGACCCCTGTAAACTCCTACAATGTGTCCCGTCTACATCACCATTACCATAGTGACTGTCCCATCATGCACAGTGCAAAAGAAAACAAGTATATGTGTGTGGCCATGCATTGAACAATAAAAAGAAACTCGTATGACATGATGACTTTTGTCTTCTTACTGTCTCTCCAGTGCAGGGCTCCCACGGTTCTTGAAAGCCTTTCAGAGTTGTGAATTGAAAGTGCTTGAATGTATGTTTTCTGCAAGTTATCGTATATTTTTTTATTTAAGGCTACTACAAGGAATTTTCAAGCCACGACTCCTTAATTTATCTTCTAAATGATCATCTCGTTTTCTTATGTAGGTCATAAAGAGACAGTAGCATCAAAATGAGACTGTTTCATAACCAGTATAACTTTAATAGGCTACATTCTGCTGTCTGCACGTGTCCATCGCTGTAACTCTTCAGTCTTAAAAAATAACCATGATGATGTTTTCAGAAAGTCTGTTTTACCAAGAGGAGGCGTGGAGTTTGAACGATACACATGGGCATTTACTAGCCGTGTGGCGTCTGACGAAAGATGCCATTGCATTATAGGAAATGTGGGATCAACCGTTCTGGGGGATTGATTCATGAAAGGTACAAAAAGTCAGAGCATAGTTTCCACTACTCTAATGTTTACATTTGCTGCCTTTCTGTATTTGATTTGATTTCCAGTTGAATATCTTTGTGTTTGGAGACGTCAGCTTGAGCTCAGAGGGCATGTTTCACTATTTTCTGACAGACAAAACAACAAACTATAAAAAGAATTGATTAATCACTCATGCAATTAACAACAACCTCTAGCCTTACCCTTAAAACTTTATAGTAAACCTAAGTGGCCTGAACCCTCTCAACTCCTCCTGTGAAGTCTCTGCAGAGACCCAGCCTCTGCCTCCTCTTTCAAACTAGGTCTCCCTGTGCCATTCTTTCTGTTTTTTCTTTTCTTCCACCCCTTGTGTTCCCCTCTCTGTCCCGGGCCCCGTGCCCACCACTGACCGAGCACACAGAATAACCAATCCCCTGGCAGCGGGGCCAGTGCCACCCCAACAGGAGACGACTGGCACTGGTGCTGCTGGCCCATTTTTTTTGCTGGGTAAGGGGGTTGGGGGAAACCTCACTGACCCAAGGCAATCCTCTTTGTGTGAGCCCATGAAGCTGTGGGGCTGCAGGGACTTCAGTGTGGACGGACTGGGCTGCTGGGACAGGATGAGAAGTTTAAACATACAAAAAACCCATTAGGTAGATTTATAACTTTGTGAGAGGCGCCTGTGATCTGTCTGAGAAATGTCCATGCAGGGGTCAGTGCTGGCTGTGGGGAAATGCCTCGCCTGCCTGGAGTTCATGCGTAAGTAACAGTATTTGTCTTTTGGGCATGTTTGGACTCAACATGTGCATCTTATTAATCTTTTTGTTGCGTGAAAAAAACTCTTAGAAATGCCTCATGCATTTGGTTCAGATTGAATGCCAGCCATGTTTGCTGTTATGTAAATGATGCTGGAGCTCTTGTCCTCTCCTGATCTTGAAAAACGAGGCTTTTTTCTTCACCACATCCAATGGAAAAAAGTGTCTGCCCCGAGGGTGGGATTTCATTAGTGGATCCAGTCGTGTTTTTACTGCGCGGACGGGGAGACGGAGACTGTTTGGTGCAGCAGGAATGGACCCGACTGGGGAATAATTATGGATTTATAAGTTTTCTATCCCAGGAAAATTCCGCTTTCACTGACTTTTTCCCTCCCCGGAGCCCCATCTTCATCCGAGCCCACAATGATCCCATCGGACAGATCGGGCTGAAAGGTCAGGTGAGGTTTCTGTGTGTCCTGGTTTTTGGCAGCAGTTTGCCATCATCACTGCGCAGTTACACCGCCCGTGACTGAGCGTTTCTGTCTGTGAAAAACTCTCCAGTGTTTCAGGAAACTCACTCCCCTTCTTCTCGGGAAGAGACCCTGGAGGTTTTTACGCGTAAGTCACTCCCATTCACAGGAACTGAACATCTCCTTGCCAAACAGTACTTCCGAAACACTGGGGGGGATATGATGTTTTCTTACTTCAAAACAATAAACACGCATCACAGGGTAGTGGACCTTTAATGTGCGATGGCGCAGTTTCCTGGATGCTTTGTTTACGCGTATCCAATCCTGCGTGCGTAATGATAATGATACTTTATTCTTATTCCCGTTTCATTTGTCATGTTATTTTCCTGGTATGTTGTCTTTACATATTTTTTTGTAATCCTCCTCTCACTTCACGTTTTTGGATTGCCAGTCATGCAAAGTAACAGATTACATAATTGTTCGCTGTTTCACTTCATTCCTTCTGCTCCACCACAGTTCATAGATAACTGACACTTTTTTTTAACAAGATCTGAAGTATCTGATTACTTTATTTTTTTTTTTTTGCTGATTTTGAATGATTTTCTAATTATTCACATTATTATAAGCTTTTTTATGGTTTGATATAGGTACATGGAACTGCTTTACAGCATGTTTTTAGTGTTAGTTTTAGTTTACTTTTTAACTATTTATGTAGTTTTGTGAAAGAAATTGTAATCAGAAGAGAAAGATCTTCATTGACTGATTTATTTTAAACATTTTAAAACATCATGAGGTTGTCCTTTAAGGTCAGTTTACTCAGTCGTGAACACAAAGAGAGTTTGTTGTTATTGTTGTAAAATAATCATGACGTGAAGCGAAACCTGTTGAATTCAGCTGTTTTCTTTCACTGCAGCTTATAAAGAATTACTGAGTTTTATGCCTAAACAACAACTATCTTCTTTTTTATGACTGAATAAACTTAATAAACAAACTGACCTTAAAGGGCAACACTATTTCATACTGTTTTACTTTGTTTATATGTGGCGGACCCTGCCACTTTTCTAGCTTCAAACAGTGTTCTGGGGACCTTATTTTCCTCTGAGAACAGCTTGTTGATTCAATTATGGAAAAAATAAATATCCCTGTTTCTATTACCTCATTAATATTGTTAATATTAAAATTCTGAGTTTGAATTTCTACATAGTGTCTCTTTAAGTTTTCTATTTTCCTGTATTTATTTCTGTCCTTGTGCTGTAACACCCAGATTCCCCCCCAGCGAGAAGATAATCATGTGCAATACACAGAAAACCTTAAGCTAAGGGCTCCTTCTGTGTACTGAAACATGGACTCTAAACAAAGTCATAGCTTTTTTGCTGATGACACACAAACGGAGGCGGCACCAGTCATGTGAACTTTTCCCACTGGGACAATAAAGGTTGTTTTTATTGGATACAGCTTTCTATTTTAAGAATTCAGAGAAATATGTGATGCACATGGATATGATCTGGAAGTCATCAGGGTGTGTCATGTTTTGGACACACAGCATTTACAGAATGAGAAACAGGCTTTTCATTTGCTTTTCCTGCCAAACTTAGTCCAGTTTTGAACCTGCGAGGTAAAATTTAGAGCTAATGACGATCAAGCAAGCAATTTTAGGGATATATGAGGAAGCGGGAGGAGGGTGGGGGACACTGAACAAGCAAATAGTTTGAATACTTTGATGAAGTGGTGCTGCTGTCAGGGCTTATTAACTTTGTGTACCTTACGTGTTTTGCGTCACACTGCTCTGGGCTCGGATGAACTCGAAGAACTTTTCAGAAATATGACTGGATAGAAAGTTGTGTTGACACGAACTGGATGTTTGCCCTGTGCAGAATGAAACAGGATGTCCTCCCTGGTCAGAGTTTGGACAAAGGAGTATCCCCACAGGTTCACATGAGGGCTGTCATCCATCAGACTCACATGACGTAGTAGAAGTAAGTCAAAAGGCAACTGGAGTTCCTGTAATCTTGAGGACATTTAGTCAACCGAAAGGGTTTGGTCAGATTTGCTGAGTGATGTTGAGTAGTTTCCTGTATTCAACCATCACGGGTGACTGACATCACCGGCTGGGTCACTTGAAGTCATCACTATTTTGAGTTATGTCGGTATGTTTTTAGCAATGTTTGGGCTCGAGTGATAGCGATGTTGGTCTGTTGGTCATAAAACATTTTGTCACAGATTCATGTCCCTGTCTGGCTAAATTTGAATAATGTTGGTAGACACTTAAAGGGGCACTATGTAGTTTCTGAGAAGAAACTCAACCTCAAAATTTTTAATTTTACAATATTAATGAGGTAATAATACAAACTCCAAAATATTTATTTTTTCCATAACTGAATAAACAAGCTGTTCTCAGTGGAAAATAAGGTCCCTAGAATGCTGTTTGAAGCTAGAAAGGTGGCGGGGTCCGCTACATATAAACAAAGTAAAACAGTATGAGGTTGTCCTTTAAGGTCAATTTGTTTATTCAGTCATGAAAACAAAGATAATAATCGCTTACGAAATAATATCAGTTACTGCAAATTGATGAAGCTGGACTCAAATTCCAACAGAAGAAGAAGAAGATAAGTAACAAATATGGCCAATTTTGACTTAAATGTATTAAAGTTATTTCTTTGCTAAAAAGACTAAAAAACGTACTGACAAACACTTTATAATAACCACCATTAATACAATGGTAAATTGATAGTTTATGAGATTTAGTTGAGTAATTTCACTCTTAAGAGGTGGTAATGAAATGGTTCATAAATCAATTGAAAAGGTTAAAGACATCAGTTGCATCTCTCTAGAGGTCTTTAAATAGTGTTTATAACTGAACTACACAGTATTTATTAACCATCAATTGCAACGTTCCAATAAAAAACACTAATAAATAGTTTATAAAGCATTTTATTGCTCGTTAACAGTGTAATAACTATTAAAAAAAGTTTACTACACTATACATTTGCCATTTTTTATGACATATACTTATTAATTCTAACGATTTGACAGATATTATAAAGTTTTACCAAGTATATATAGCAAGATATCAAAAAATACATGGTCATGACTTGAGTGGTAGCTGCGGCCCTGAACACAACACCCAGTCAGTCCAGTATCACATCCTCAGCTTCATCACCTCATGCTCGATCACTATAGTTACAATAATGTCCAAAATGGCGGTGTTTAACGGCTGCGTTCTCCTCGGTTTCATGGTTTCATCGCGCGCCTCTTCACTCCACGTTCCATACCATCCCCATCATGTCACCAGTACCGCGCGCGCGCGCACACACGGCGGTTGTACACACATGGCTCGTGTTGTTGTTGCTCCAGTGATCCACGTGAGCACCGTGCGGCGCTTCCTACTGGCTCGCGCGGGACAAGAGACGAAGAAGAGGCTGAAGACTCCTCGACACAATAATCACTTCACCGAGAGAGACGAGGGAGAGGAGAGAGAAAAAAAGGCCCCCGGCTCGAGCTGTCACACGACAACACGCCCGTTAGCGTGTTTTAACGGAGAAAGACGAGGAGGACACTTTAACCTCCGCATGCCGGAGGGTCGCGGTAAGTCGAAAAACTCAAGTTTTTGCGTGACAAAAACGCGAAAGATGTTCTTTTTCCTCGCTGTACATCGCCCCATTGTTGAGGCGAAGTAGAAGCTGTCGTTTTTGCATCTTCACTCTCTCAAACAGTAAAGTTGTGTGTTTTTCTTTTTAAGCTAGCTTTGAAGGAATGCCTGGGAAGTCGTGTTTAGTGAGGAGGAAACGGAGGAAATATGAAACACACATGAAGTTTGAAGCAGTACATGTCGTTCTGACAGTTAACTCGCTTCATGTGACTGGCGTGTTTTCCTAAATGGGTCCTCTGGAGATGTCCAGGGTTGAACTTAGCTGCTTTTTCCAGCCTGAAGATGTTCTGGTTGTTTTTCTTTCATATTGTAAGCAGTTGCCACATGGACTTCAGATCTGTCTTCCCAGCAGATACCTCATGTAGTGCAGGGATCAGGAGTGTGTTTTTATTTCGACGCGTTTCACCTTGTTGTTGTTTACCACCAAGGCCTTTTTAGTAAAATATATACATTTAAAAAAAAAAAAAAACATCAGGAAACGATTTTAATTAGGGTGACGACTAACGATTATTTCCATATTGATTAATCTGACAATTATTTTCACGATTTATCGTGAATCAGATAAGGGGTCGACCGGTGTGGCTGTTTTAGGGCGGATGCCGATTATTAGAAATCAAAGAGACTGAAAACCGATATTTGGACCAATTTTCATTTGCAGTAAAAATGCAAATACTTGTGCCAATGCACAATTTATTTAAGTACTGCTCTAAAGTAAAAAAAATTGGGTACTTGAGTATTTTAATTTTCTGCTACTTTATTTCTCCTCTCCACTACATCCATTTTTATAAATGTAGTTACTTTGCGGATTCTAATAAATCAGTTTTTACAGGCTATTAATTGTTACCAATCAGATATCGATGTGGGCGGGACATTATTAGAGGATGCTGCATCAGATCCCAAGTAATACATTTTTCAAATTTGTTGGCTAAATGCTGAATATTGTCCAGAGCTAATAATCTGTCTACCCCTACTGCACAATATATATCAGACAGATAAATTAACGTCCCGGAAATGGAAAATTTAAATGATCAGTTAATGGCAGATAATTTATATCCAATAAATAGAGCCATAATTATATACCCAAATTCCTTTTGTTGACTTAACAAGTGCAGCATCTACACATAGTAATTGGTGCTATGTACCTTTTAAAGTAGTTTTATGAGCTGCCAGTAATCGAGAGAAGAACAATAAACAAGCTGTTGTCACGCTCATAATGTGGAACTGCTGCACCTGTGTAGAGCCACGCAATGCAGACAAGATCCACACATGTAACCACTGGTGTGAACTAAAAACTCTTCATTTGCCATCCTAGATGGCAAAGAAAAGCTGCAAATCCACACATTCAATAAGCTTGAACCAGCAAATGTTTTACATTTTTGCGAGAAAAAACAACTTGAATGAAAGAAAAATTGATTATGTTTTGTTTTCAATTGACAAATGATGCAGCTCTGATTTAATAATGAATTAATTGTGAATATAAGTGCGTTTGGGAGTGTCAGTCGGACAAAACAAGACATTTGAAGACGTCATCTTGGACCTGAAACTAGGATAGACATATTTCTGACATCCTTTAATTGATAATTATTGTAAAATTATCATTACGTTTGAATCAAACCCTGTTGAATTTTGTTGTCTTCTTTCACTGCAGCTTATGAGGAAGTATTGAGTGTACTGTGGAAGAGGGAAAACAGGAAATTGTCTGAACGTGGATAAACTGTTTTGACAGTTAGGTGTAGGTTCTGTAGTCGAGGAATGAGGGGGAGGGTTTTCCGTGAACATGCCTCCACAACACAACACACCCTGTCAGTTGAGGTTTTTATCGCATGCTTAGATTTATCACCACATGCTAGATTAGTAATGAGTTGAGGCTAGTTTCTATTTGACATTGCGTTACCTTTATTTGTCAAACAGTAGTCACACGGTGACTATTTGCCAGCACTGAGAAACAGGTTTTGTTTTAGATGCAGCACTTGATTGAATAATACAATAAAATATTTAAGTACTTTCATAGAAATGGACCGTTTTGGTGTAGCAGAGGAAGTGTTACCTCTTTGTTCCTGCAAATATCCATTGTGATGTGTAAGAACACATGGGAGCAGTGTTACATAACCTTGAGTAGCCCTTTTTAACGTGAAATGTAGACACTTACCAGGAAGGGGGGTGACTAAAGGAGGAACACCTCTTGAACAACATTCCAGCATGACTTCAGACTTAAAGCAAGAAGAGGGAAGTTATAAAACATGTCTCATGACAGGGGTTAGGGTGTGAAGGGTTACCCCACAACGTGTCAAATACTAAAGTAACCACAAACTCTTGGTCAAGTAGTTCATTCATGCTGTAGGAAGAGATAATGCAAGGAATATCTCTCTTATGAGGGGTTAATCATTTAGTCTATAAAATGCTCAAGATGACCTCTTTTAATTAGCTTTTTGTTTTTTCCAAAACCTAAAGATTTTAAATTTTCAGTCAAGCAACAGAGGATTTATTTGTCAATTAACAGAAAAGTAAATTGCAACAATTTTAATGATCTATTAATTTATAATAACTGGTTTCAGCTCAAAGAAGAATATTTTACATTATTTTTACAACCCTGGTTCTTCTCAGTTTGTTTTTTGCAGGCAAGAAATTCATGAACATATATTTACAATAAATAACATATTAATACCAAGTTTTTAGAATCTGAGTTGTAAGAGTCCGGTAGATTCCCCTAAATCTTTCACACTGCGCCTTATAACAATGAATGGACTATCAGAGTTGTTGGCGATTAACGTTATGTTGATTGACTAAGCTTTGATGCAGTTAAAGGCAAAATCCAACATAAACATTTGTGCTCTGTTAAAAATTGAGGATTCCATTTGTGGTCTTTTCAGTTGTTGTCGCGTGTTGTTGGACTTTGTTTGTTGTATAATGTCACACTGAGATATTTAAATAAACTGTCAGCAGATGTCAAGGACATCAGATGTCTCACTCGACCATACTGCAGTACAGCCAGAGACATCAAATGCACAAAGTGATAATTTCCTTACTTGAAAAACTGGCTCCCTTGATTGCATATCTCAATGTGGAACGCAAACAGGTGGATGTTGCAAGTTCGTGCATGGTTTCTAGATGCTTGCTGAAAGGGATTCTGGGAAATGGAAATCAGTATATGATGAACCTTAATCAAAACATGCCCCACAGTTACTCTTCAATTCACAAAAATGTATTTAAAAGGAAGAATTAAAAGATTTGTCCTTTTAAGAAATGGTGCATAGACCGTCAGTGAATCCACGGGTCAGTTACTTGTCTGTGTGAGTGTTTTTGTGGGCTGGACTGAACGTGTTCCTGCAGGACAGAGGAATGTTCTTAGTATGAGCTGAAGAATGAGCAGAGGCTGTCGCACATGCTGTACGAGGAACATGTGCCCGTCTGTGTGGGCACCATACTCTCTGCATAGTCTTCTTATTGTCAGCCTCTGGCCAATACAGAAGTCCATTGAGAAAGGTCATGTGACGACATTACGCGCATGTGGGAAAGAATTTCAGATGTCGAGAGAAGAACAAAAAAAAAAGGAAGGAAGTGTTGTTTTGGTCAGTTTAGAGTTGCCTCGGGACTTAAAGGTAACAACGACCGCCTGTAGGTGAAGAGCTGGGACAGACGTTTTCATGGTCATCCAGTGAGCAGTCAGAGAAATGATCTTGCGTGTCAGCAGACTGCCGTGTTTGCTGAGCAAACTCCCTTTGTCAGATCAACACCACTCTGCACACAGAAAACAAAATGGGTCGCTTGTTACTAAATTTCAGAAAGTGTTACAGGACTTCAGAGGGAGCTGTAAATTGACTTAGATGATGTCACTTGAGTCAGTGTCACTTTTTCATGAAGACTTCAAGTTTGAAAATGAAAACAATCTGAGGATGAAAATTGGGTTACTAGACCTCTCTAGCATCTTTGCGTTGAAGCTAGTGGCTAGAGGCAACATGAGCTGCTACTTGCAAAACACACCTGAATCTCCAGCAGAACTGTTGGGGGTCAAGATGCATTGTGGGAAATTTAGGCACCAGGCTTTGATGAGGAAGAATGCATAAAAAAGACCATATCTCTGGTTTTTGAAAAAGTGACAGCCTTAGTCCAAATGAGCATTGGTTGCTGAAGACCAGAAGGCAAAAAGCAAGTAACGAGCGCAAAAATGAAGATTGCCACAGCACAGTTTGTAGAGAGTCACCAAGGACAGAACCTTAAGTAAGTGTTTCTAATAAGGTGTTTGCCCACCACAAGCTTCCTAGAAAGCTATATTTATGTCCCTTAACTATACTGGAGGGATGAACACCATTCTTTAGAAAGATATTTCCCACAGTATCATAGGATCCACATCAGATATACTCATCAAACTATTCAGTGACCCCACCTGCCTGTATGGAGGTATCTACATTTAAGAAATAAATGTTTCTCATTTATTCAGGCCGTTTTCTAGATTTGTCAGCCCATCAGAGAGACAAAAGACTTAAAAAGGATTTATGCCAACTTGCCTAAAATTTCTCTGTCTTCTAAAACTGTGACTCCAAAACCTGTTCCTACACACACATTTAAACACCCTGTAATTAAAGCTTAGTGTGAGCACCCACAGCTTGTAGTCACTGTTTGCTTTTAAATCCAATAAATTGAAAACAAAACTAAACACGTGTCACTGTTTGAGTACTTTCTGACTGCGCCGTGTTCACTTTCAAAGCGACAAAATTAAGTTACCGTGTGATAAAGTAAGTGTGAAGGAGATGGGCACTTTCACTGTCGATTTCTTTATCTCTCTTTGAAGCTGTTTGGTTAAGCCACGGATCATATAAAGGTTAGCACAATTTCAAGGGTAAACAATGTCTGTCTGGTGACAAAACAGTGCTTGAATTATGTTTAATGCCAACACACTGTGGTCAGACTTTGTTTTTAAAAGGAGAGCTTTGCAAAGCCAGCCCTGAGCTCAACGTCTAGAGAGAACAGTTGTTTAATCATCTCTACAAACAATACTACCTCAAACAAGGCACTGCCTGTTTCACGACTGTCTCAGAAGTGCAAGACAGGAGGAGCCAAATATTTTTTTCTTAAACCCCAGGAAACCACAGTCAACCTTTTTAATACTGGATGTTATCATTTGAGGGAGGATGTATGTGAGATTTAATAAACCACCTACACAAGAAAAGCCTTTGTCCAAGCCAAGTTTTGGAGAGGCTCTACAGAGGAAGAACAGAATTTCAACAGTAGGTTTTATCGATCTGTATCAAGCAGCATAAATGTGTGTCAATACCATGTGAATTTGAGCAGGGGGCTTGCTGGCTGACTCAGTTATTTTAACAAGCGTGCAGGATGGACTGCTGAACCTCAGGAGAGCCACACAGCAAAGACGAGAAAGTCAAACATGTCATCACCGGTGTGGACGGTTTTAATAGTTTCAGAAGAGGACGACAATTTGCAAAACATTTTCTGCGAGGGTTCAGAGAGGAGGGAAAAAAATCTGAGTTAGAAATCAAGCTATGGGATATTAAACCATACATCTTTGTTCACTAAATATGAGCCTTTTTTGCCCTTAGGTGTACATAAACAACAAATTATGAACACTATTTTGAAATACAAAAATATTGTGTATCCCTAAATATTGTGTTTTTTTTCTCTCCATTTTTTTTGGTTCAAAAAACAGTTCTCAATTATCAATCAAAGGATCAACATGTTGTGCTAAAGTTTCGGTTCCGGTCATGAGCTTGAAAAAATTTATTGAATGCTGTTTCTGTCTTGTATCATGTGCCTGAATTTGAGTGCTACACTTCTGTACAAGTATGTTTGTGCATGTATTTGAAGGGGGGGTTGAGGTTGTGTTCAGATGTAGAGCATGTACAATTTTGTCACATGGATTTTACAGTTGTTGTTGTTGGACAACATGTCAGGACAGGACACACTGACATCCTTTCTGGGTCATCAAGCACTGAAGAGATACACAAGTGTCTCCTGATCTCACTGCAGCGGAGAGTCCATGTCCTCAAGAGTTGTTTTCTGTTTCATGTCTATGAAAGTTGAGTCAACTGTGTACCGTTTACTGTAACACATACATTCTTGAGTTGTTTGGCTCCAAAGGCTGCATTCAGCTTTGAAAAGTTCCCCTCTTTCATCTCTTATAGCTACAGAAGCCGAGAACATCTGTGCATGCAATTTTCAAAGTTGTTTATTCTGGATATAAGTTAATTTTGTTATCTGGAGAAAACACCACTTGTCTTGTGAAGCAGTTCTTTGCGCCCATACAAAGCCAGTTTTAATCTAATCTATGTAGATGTTGTATGCATATACGGTACCATTCAAATCAGCCACACAGCCTGCGTAAAAACACATCCCAAACTTAAATTAGCTATTCAAATCATTGGCGCCACATGATGCTAATGATCTGAATTTAAATGAGCTTTTTTTTTTTCACACTGCAGTGAACCCAGTGGCTTTTCGTAGCTATTGTCATCGACACAAGCTGTGGTTTTGTGTGTGTATTGTTGTTTGTTTGCTCTGATGTGTTCCAGCTGTGATGAATGCAGGGTTTGTACCAGTGTGCACGCATGTTGGCGCTCAGAGTATTTGTGCATGTTCTCCATCGCTGAAAACTGTGTGCGCTTAAGTGTGAGAAGCCTCATTTCCATCCAGTGCAGCGTGTAACAGTCATCCTTTGGCCCCTGTACTCTCAAGGCTTTAGCCTCCACAAAGCTCACTTTGTCACAGTTAACAGGCCGGGGCCTGCAGCTGGGCTGCAGTGAGCGCCGGTCCCCTCTTGTTGCTTCCACACTGCTAGAGAGGAGCCTCTAGAGGTGTGAGCTGTGACAGAGATGCCAAGAAATGTTTATCCTGCCAGGTCCAGAGAAAAATGTGTACCAAACTCTGATAAGACTCTTTAGGTTGTTAACATCGCAGGGGATCTAGTCTGATTACAGCTCTGCCTTTCAATAAGAAAAATTGTTATTAGTTGATTTTATGAACGTGAAAGAGTTGGAACTGACTTGCATCAGCAGTGAGTGTTGATCATCTGGTCTTTGTCTCATATTAGCGTTTTGATGCAACAATGTAATCGTAACACACTGCGATTTGAGTTAAAATCAGATGACAATATGAACCCTCCTCTGCATGAGCTCAGTCTCAGTGAAATTTTAGTTTAGAAGTGAAATTGCAACAAAAAAAAAAAAAAAAGTTTTGTTTTTCTTAAATTTTTGGTTTATCAGAAAATGTAGTAAAAGTATTTTTTCTGGACAGATATTGTGAAGGTGCAAGCCATAAACATGTTGTGGCGTAAGAAACGGTACACTGATGAGGTAACCCCTCTGTGAGAGGCAATGTTACACAGACAGGACATTCCCTCTCTGTCAACAGACATGTTGTTAGTAAATGCATACTTTCAGTCACAGGCCACTGCAATGTGACAATGCCAGGCATTCTTCAAACTGACGTCTGGGTACGTCTCAAGAGCAGCACAATAAGAGATTGTTCTGTGTGTCGAATGCAGTCGACAAAAGGCATCGCACTTGATGACTCTGACATATAAACTTTGCTCATATTAACATTTGCCCTGTCAACATCATTTCAGAGATTAACCTAAAACACAATATTAAAAAAATCCAATATGTTACAACACAGTCTGTGTCAGTGTAGCTGTATGTAGCAGTATTTTGCTCTATACATCCATACATGTATATACGTTTAAAGGATTTTGTAGGATTTTGAATGCGGGACTTTAACTTGCAATGTAATGATAAATATTTTTACATTGTGGAAACTACTTTTACTTTAAGGCAGAATTAATACAATTAGTCAGAATGACATGTTGTAAACACAGATTCAAAGTTGGCCCCTCTGCTCACCTGCTTCTCCATTTTACATAGCTTACTCCTGGATGCGTGCTGATGATCTGGCACCTGTCCCGCCCTGACAACCTGCGTGCTGTCATTGGCTTAAGGGTCTACACACCTACCGCCCCAAGGTTGACACTCGGAAACATCCGGAACGCAGCAAAAATAAATAGGACAATTATGAAAACACAGGGAGAAGGTAGGGTCTCTGCAGATACAAACAGCCACAAACTTCTAGTGAGTAAGTGATGATTGAGAGGGATTATTTTTGTGTTAGTCAATTCATTTTTTAAGAAAGTCTATATCATTCTGCCTTTTTAGTAAAGGACAAAACTTTTACACCACTGACACAGTCTCAAAGAAAGAAGGTTGCAAATTTTACGAGCCTGGCCCCTTTAAAGTACAGTCCCCTCCTTTTAGATTGAAGCGTGGAGCAGGAAACAACCAGCACACTTTGATCAAAAGTCCTTAGAGACCAGCTGGTGGCATAGGGCTGCTGTAGATCTCTACTGTGGGCAGATGCCTGATCATTCGAAGCTCAAAAAGTGTTAACAAGAATCCTGAATTCAATTGGAGTGTGGAAGTAAACATGATTTTGCTGCTGCTGGCATCTCATTGTGTGTGTTTGTTGTGTGTCCCTGCAGTGTTTCCAGTGTGGCGGGGGATCAGGGCCAGTAGTGGCGTCGGAGGCGGGTGGAGCCAGGGCTGGGCACGCTGCTTGCGATGGGAGCCAGACAGTCCAGGACAAAGGCCCCGGATCCCGGTGTTTGACTACCCGGTCTGGTTAGTCCTCTGTCGTGGGGGACGAGCCAGGCTCATTGAGGTTTGTCAGAGAGGGAGGGGGGCCATCAGACTGCCCGCAGACATGCTCAGCATCAAGCTTCCCGAGCTCTTTGACATCCACCAGGTCCCCAAGGTAAGGAAGGAGGCAAACCTCCTTTATAAGGTACTTGGTAGATCTGTCTTGCTGTTTGTTTTATCTAAATAAAAGATGTCCTGTGAGGATTCTAGGTTTAGGATGTGACCTGCCTGTCATGGATAAGGTCATCTATAATCTTGCATAGCCAGACCTACAGTATTTCCACAGCTCTGGAAACGCCTGGCTGCACAAATTATCCTTCTGGTAAATGGGAAAATAGTTCTAGCTTGTTTGTATTCCTTTAAACTAATTACAATCGTCTTGGGCGGCGCTAAACCCAAGATGCAGTGACAGTGCCCATGCAAAATAGTGTTGAAAGTCAACCTTTTTTGCACGTAGGAAGGTGAGCCCTTGCAATAAAATGGCTAAAACTAATAAGATTGCAGGATCTAATAGGATAAAATAATGAAGTCATGACATTTGATATCCAAAAGGCCAGAGGTTAAATGCACTGTGACATCATAATATTCTGCAAATATTGTTCTGGCCATTATTCAACGTCACAGCTCAGGAACAGCAACTTAACTGGTGCATGGAGGCATACAACCGCGATGCAATAATTAAAATTATGTGTGTACAAAAGACGACCAGATTTGTGTTGGAGCGGACGGAGTGAACACAAGGAGGGACCAAAGCCAACACGATCAACTGAAAGATGCTAAGACGCTCAGACAAAGTAAAGTAAGCAGCAGTTTGTGCAATGCGGTACAAAACCAGTAACTCTCAGGTATTTTATTTATTTCCTGTCATCATTTATGTAATGCAAAATACACAATTTTTGAATTCCTTACAGGACCCTCTTATGCAACAACAGGAATATGGAATCATACAATAACAATACAACTGTGAGTTTTACACAAACACTAGTTCTTTTTAAAGTTATTTTCAGACTGCTGTCTTTAACTTTTTACAACCAACCTGCTTTAGTTTATGATGTTTTCAATGCTGCAATAGTTGTAGAATGAACGGCTCGTCTCCACTACGTTAAGGACAAGAAGTATCTAAAATCTTTCCTGTGTTCTTAGTTCTACCTCTGCATCTTAATCACACCTTCCTAAAATTTAACATTCATGCCTCAGTGGGAAACCTGTGTGGTATCTTTTTGGGAAAGAGAGACTGTCCTTCAACTAGAGGCAGAGCCCTGCAGTTCAAGCATCTGTGTTGGCAGGCGTCCACCCCGCTGTAACAGCTTATCTTGTGTGATAAGCAGTCATTGTTGTATTAGTTAAACATCACAATCTCCAGTCAGCACTTTCAGAGTCAAATACTAAAATATGTGACCTTGGATCTGAGTTGGTAGAGTTTAAATATTAGAGTTTCTATAGATAAATTAGTTTTTTGTGTTTGTCTCCTCGATCCTGTCTGTAATCTAGGTATTTGTATGTTTATTCCAAACCAACTGTTCCCTGCTCACATGTGCTAAAGGCATTTTTCCCTAAAGAGACAGCCGCACCATCAGCCAACACCAACAGCAAGGTGTTAAAGCTTTTCTAACATCAGTTTAGGTTGAATGACATGTTTGATGTATCAAACAGTGATAAAGGAGGAACGTAGAGATTCATTTTAAAAAGATACTTAAATGGACATTCCTGTTGAAATGTGACTTATCCCTATTTTTAACATATGGTCTATGTTGAAGTAGACCTCATCTTAATTCACTTCTACATTCATGTTTATAACAATGAAGTTAATAAAAATTTTAGTAGATTTAAAAGTTGCAAGGCACAGCTGAAGCTACTACAGCCTCTTTGGATTGGCAAATCTCCTGCTTGGGAAAATATTTACATTTTTGTCATCTGTGTTTATCTCTGCCTGAGATGTTTTCACTGTTTCCTTAAAAATACACGTCAGTGTTTGACTGAAAACCACCAAAAGGAGTTGATCACAATCTAGGGGTTGAGATCAGGTTAGGAGATTATTGATGGGACAAGACTTTCTTAAAACTTTGATTTTATTTTGTTGTGAACATTTGATGCTTTTTGATTTTTCCCCCCTTTCACTCATTCAGACAGAACAATAAAAAGCAGAATTTTTTAAATGTTGAAGGTTCACGAGCGAAGAGGACTCAATAGACAATAGGAACAATCTCAAATCTCGCAAATCTGCCCTCTGACCTATTTTTAGTTTAGTTTAGTCTAATTACTCACCTCGTGTGTCTGGTTGGTCCTCAGGTATTCAGGGAGGACAGCATCATCTCTGGATACCGTCACCCGCGGAGCTCAGCACTGGACTGCGTCCTGAGCAGCTTCCAGATGAACAACGAGACGATCAACATCTGGACACACTTCCTGCCAACATGGTGTGTGCAACAACATGGAAATTTTTTCATTTTATGTGTTTTATTATGTTTGGTGCAATGTTTGTTTTTTGCAGTGTGTTACGATTACATTGTTGCATCAAAACGCTAATATGAGACAAAGACCAGATGATCAACACTCACTGCTGATGCAAGTCAGTTCCAAATTATTAGTTTCATTTGAAGTAGCATTTTTTTTTTTTTAAATCTACAATTATATACAAAGTTAACACATTCACATACAATTTCCAAAACAAAAGATGTGGAAGGAGTTTTTTTCATCAAAGACAAGGTTGTGACTGAGACCAGAGTAGAGTTGCAACAATTAATCGATTAGTTGTCAAATACTAAATTATTTGCCAACAATTTTGGTGATTGAATGATCTGTTTGTAAAAATGATCTGGTTCCAGCATCTTAAATGTGAATATTTTCTGGTTTCTTTCATCCTCTTTGACAGTAAACTGAATATCTTTGGGTTTTGGACAAAACAAGGCATTTGAGGACGTCATCTTGGGCTTTGGGAAACACAGATCAACAACCATTTTCTGACATTTTTTAGACCAAACAACTAATCGATCAATCAAGAAAATAATCAGGAGATTAATTGACGCTGTAAATAATAACTGTTAGTCACAGCTCTAGTCCAGAACAAAAATTTCTTGAAGTCAAGACTGAGACAAAAACTTAAAGTCAGTAAAGTGAAGACACTTTAACTTTCCAGCTGTAAAAACATGTCAGAGTTTATGAGGATCAGTAGAAGAATGAGGATCTTTTTAGTATTTGAGATGTGATCCCTTAAATTCTTCGAAGTGCTGCAGAAAAAATAAACAGATGGCTTTAAACGTACAACAAAGATTTTTAGATAGGTGTGAGAAAGTTGCCGCAAAAAATTCGGAAAGCCTGAATGAAAATAAACACAAGACTGAAACAGGACGTCGGTAAGATCCAAGGACAACAATCTTGAAAAATGTGGGAAAGTAGAAGTGAGAAACAGTTCTGAGCTGGGTTGATCATAATGAATATGCTGGATTAAAACAAAATGTCGGTTTGCAGGTACTTCCTGTGGCGTTTCTGCGTCCTCTGCTCGACGCTAAACTTCCTGACCGACAGCTATACCTGGCCCTTGCTGGTGTACATGCTGCTCATCTGCATTTACCCCTTCACCTCCAGCTGCGCGCACACCTTCAGCACCATGTCCCCAGAGTCTCGACACATCTGCTACTTCTTCGACTACGGAGCGCTCAGCCTCTACAGTCTTGGTAAGACTTCAGACACGCTGGTGGAATCCTGAAAACCCAAGGTTGGGTGCAGATGTTTTGGTTTTCTGCAGAACTTCTTGAACTCAGAGAGGTTGATTGAGTGGCTGTCTGAGCTCTCTTGACGGCTGTTGTTTAGTTGCACTTGAGCAAGGTATTCATGCATAATAAGAAGCAAATCTGCAGTTTCACCCCATTATCCTCTTTGCTTCCCTTTACTTGCTAACCCGTCATGCCCCGATGGTTTGAAAAGGGCAGGAGCGTAAAAACCAGGAACCCTAAACCAATGCTCGTAGCTGCCAGTAGTTCCTCAAAGGACGCCGTTTGGCTCAGAGTGTTTGGCCACCAGTGCATAAGTTGAAGCCCGGCAAGATCACATGATCAAGTGATCTTGTGAATCCAGCTGGCTCACACGCTGACATTAATTATCTAATTTTTCTATCATAATATGTTGTTTTCCTGACAAGTGACATAGCAGAACAGTACAAGCATTTTTGCATTTGCCTTTTATGTGTTTAGGCCGTGTCTGATTTTCATACTGTATCAGACCAGCAGTAATTTGTTTCATGGCTTATCTGCGTCTCAGACCGGCTGTGTTTAACCTCATGAACATTTCTTCTATGAATAATGTTTCCCTGTCACTGTGTATCAGCATTTACAGAGGAGATTCACCAAAGAGTGGACAGATAACACATTTCTCTTATAAGAGTACAGAGCTTGTTGCACAAGTGGTTATTTTAATGTGTTCAACTGCAGCATCTGGTGTCACTTTCTGTACATGCATGCAGGTTTATTTTTCTTGACCTTTTTAAAATCACACAGCTGTAATTTAAGGTGAGCCCACTGTATGTGTACATGTTGTGTGCATTTTAGCTTTAGCTTTTAGCATAATTTCCCACCTGCAGACCAGCAGTCAAACATTTACAAGCATTAACCGAGGGCCTCTTTAGTTCTCTTCACTAGTGGAGTGGTCCTGGCAGACTGATCCTTAATCTACCACAAAGCTTCTTAATGCCAAGATTTGCCCAGTTTAAAAGTCTGTCTCGGGGATAAGTGCTGCAGGAGGGTTTCTCCTCACTGCAGGACCAAAAATGATAGGACAAACTCAACAGTTAGAGGTTGAGCTTTGATGAGGACAGGGGGTTCTGTTGTAACACGCAGAAGATAATGTCTGCATTGTTCTTCTTTCGATTTCAAATTGTTCCAGTACACTGAAAAGCTAGATCTGTGCTTTGAATGCAAAACAAGTATATTTGTCATGTAAGAAAAGGAAAATCCACAATGTATAGAATTTGAAATGTTCCTCTATGGTGACCCCCGGTGGTTGTAACAGACAGGATCCACCATTTGTATGTGAATTGTGAACCAATGAAAATGTACATTAAGGTGTGTTTTTCCCCATAATCCCCCCATATAAAAGCTTTAATTTAAATATGGTACAATGCTTTTTCCCCTCCCCTCCTCACTCTTCTTTCATCATTGTATGTTTGTTTTGTGTTTGTTTGTGAGACACAATTTGGCTGCTGTTCTTGTGTGACAAAAAAATTAATATTAAAAAGTTAGATTTCAAAAGTCATCCAGGCCTTGTTCACATTTACTGTATACAGTGACTAACGTGATTTTACTGTCCTCTTTGTGTTCAGGTTGTGCCATAAGTTATGGATACTATGTCATACCAGACAGCTGGGTGAACAGCTGGCTCCATCAACATTTTGTCCCCATTGCCATTGGAAACACGCTGCTCTGCACCAGTCTATCCTGCTACTCCAGGTAAGACACTTCTGTGCCACATCCCCTCTGCTTCTTATTTGTTTTGTTTTGTTTTGGATTTTTTAAAATCTTCCTCTCAGGAGTTTAGATAAAATGAAGCCCATGTTCTGAAAGAGATGAATCATTAGGCCTACAGGATCAAAAGATTCAAAACACATGTCAGGACATTTATTTTGTCTTGAATGCAGTTAAGTTCTCTGCATCAGCATTTGATTTATATGATTGTGACGTCTTGAAAATACAACGTTTTAATGCTTCCCTCAGACTTGTGTTCTTGCCAGGATGGAAACGCCGCTGAATAAGTATTTGCACCGTCATGTGACCCTTAAACTCTCTGCTGAAACCCAGACAAACAAAATAGTTTTAGGCTCAGCAGCTCCTAAAGATACTGTGAACCGCTGCAACTATTCCTTGAGTGTGTTACTGACTATGAATGAAGACGTTATTGACTGATCTGCAGCAAACTGATGCATCAGTCTATCCTCAGTCGGTAATATCTTTATACGAAATTTATCTGTGAAAAAAGTTCCTTGAATCAATATTTACTTCAAAGTAGAAACACTTAAGTATAAAACAAATGTGAAATCGATTAATACTGTCGTCTACAGCAGCTTGAACTGAGACAGGAAAACTTACTTGCGCGGTGTAAGAAGTCTAGTCCAGCTGATAGAGAACTTTTTGAGGCAATGTAAATACTTTTTTTTAAGGTGAAAATGTATGAATGTTTCTTCACGTTGCAACTTTACGTTTGTTAAGGTCGAATTTTCTATCCCTCTCTTGTCACAACTCTGTGAGAGGTGGGAAATGGTACAGCGGTGGCTCTCACCTTCACACTGAATCTCCCCCTGACCCAGTCTGAATCGCTCCCTGAGTTACCGAGAACCTCATTTCCCCCCTAGATTGTCAGCCAGAAACTCTGGTCTATTTAGGCCCCATTTTAATTTCTTGGCTGCCCACATCTTTCTTGAGGGAACTTTGTTTATTTGGGGAACCCCTTAAAACCCTACAGCCCCTTTACACCTTCAGTTAACCATTTTATTTCCCTTTCACTTGCATAACCTTACAAACTGATGGCAGGGATGTCACGAGCCACTACCTCATGTTAATGCAACATGATGGGTAAACATCAGCCACTGCTATCGTTGAATTTCATCTTTTTTGCTGATAGTCTGTCATTGTTATTATGCTTCACTGAGCTTCTAATATGATATTAATGGTGTTTTATAGCTGTGGTTTTGGTCTGTAAATGGGTTGTGGGAGGGTCACCATGGGGTAATTATTTGTTTTGTATGTTTTTCTTTCTGTTTCTGTTCTGTGCTGCATATGTTTTCCTTTTTGCTGTGTAACTGAAGTTGTTGGTGATTACCCTCCTCTGTTTGTCCTCACAGGTTCCTGGAGCTGCAGTTCCCACAAAGGAGTAAAGTTCTGAGGACAGGAGCGTTCGTCCTTCCATTTATATTCGACACCGTTCCTCTGTTTTACAGGGTGAGTGTCAGTATTCAGCATTTCCGATTGTGCTCCTGCTTGTGTCTACATGTTAAAACTGTGTCCTGAAGCCTTAACCTCCACTGTTAACTGCTGTAATTTGCCAAAGCCACAGAATGTGTGTTTTAGAGTGTTTGTGTCTATTATGTAAGTGCTCAGAGCTGATTAGTGCCAGGCTTTAATACTCTGAGCAGGACTTTGGCTCACTAACCCAGAGACTGATTTCCTTGCTTAATCTTAATCTAATACAAATGATTGCTGCCATCAATTAATTCCCCTAATCACTGTGATGATTATGTAAGTAATTAGTTGGAGGGGTTTATTTGTCCCTAACTAGGTAAAAAATATTGTAACCTCATCTGGTTGTGTGTGTGTGTATGTGGACATCTCTGTAAATACTGAAGGACTCTGTTGGTTTCCAGTGTTTTCTTGATATATTTGATTTAAAAGTCTGTCTGTTATTTCTGTGTGTAGATCCTTCTCTGCTGCGGGGGAAGCTGCAGCTCGAGCGACGGTTTGTCCAGTCACTGTTACCACCTCCTCTTCGCCTTCCTCACCTGTTTCCTGTTTACCGCCCACCTCCCGGAGAGGCTGGCCCCAGGGCGCTTCGACTACTTTGGTATGTTCTTCTTGTTTGTTATATGATACAGGTTTCTGACATTCTTTTGGAAGCATTCACTGATTAGCACGTCAAATCCTGGTGACATGTAGGAATGCAAAGGGAAACTGTCGCACGTTCCTCTGACTGAAGAAACAAGTTAATACAAGTATGTAAGAAGATGCTCCAGTGTAGTTAGAGGTGGAGTTTGGGCGGCTCCCAGGTGTGATTGAGTGTAACTTTATGTATAACAGGTTGACATGCAAAGGAAAATGCTAGCAGTGTCCGCTTTATGCACTGAACACCACGTACTATTGAAAATTTGCCTTCAGCAGTGAAGCAGGGCTGTAGCTTTTATATTTATTGTCTTTTTTCTTGGCCTGTTCTTCAGTGTTTCCCCTGCTGACTTCTAGACAATTGACACGGCACAATAGCTCTGTATCAAACAGATTTTTAATATGATACTGTGTGAATTTATCTGGCTGTTTCTTCGCTCAATGGACGGTTGTTTACCCTGGTAAGGTTTCAAACAGGTTGTGTTTTTGGTAACGGGACACGCTGTGAAAAGGAAGAGCTGCTGTGTTCGTTACTGATCATGCAAAAGATGAGAAAGAGAAACCGAAGCCCTGAGGGGCAAGTGAGGAGACCTTTTTCTTCCTGGTGATCCATTTTCTAAGTCTGATCTAAATTGTTTTCTCTCCTGTGATTATGACTTGAGGACTGGTGGGGAAATAAAGATTTGCAAGGATAATCTTTCAGAGTCCCTAAAAAATGCTTTTCCATCTTTGAAAAAAAATGTGGGAAAAACATGTTTTTCAGGAGATTTTTCTTTTTTTTCGGGAGTGTGTTTGTTTTTGTAATACTCCTTTTGACCACAAGAGGCTGATATTATAACACATTCCTCACCAAAAGAAAGACATGACAGTGATGTTACATATCCTGCTAACACACAATAGATGTATCTTGTGTTTAGGGTGCACAGAGAAATTACAGCATCCTTGGAATAAAACATGAATGATTTTTGTCCATGTGGCAGTGGTGCACTTCAGCCTCTTGTGGTCAAAACCAGCCTTCCAAAGAAAAAAAATTTTTTTTTTATTTGTTTTGTTTTTTTTGCCAAAACTGCTATAACTTTTTTCCACTTGGTTTAACACATAAAAAAAAAATCACAGATAGAAAGAAACTTAAGAAGATTATCTTGGCTTCACTCTGTCTTTGAAAGCCCTGAGGGGCAAGTGAGGAATTTTATCTGTCTGATCTAAATTGTGGTAGTTGGGAAGAAAAAAAAAGATTTTCCTATTTTTTTTTCCATCTGTGAAAACATTTTAAAAAAGAAATATTCTAGAGAATTTTTTTTTTCCATTTTGAAACTGAGTGCAGTCTTTTTTTCTTCTTTCTCTAGGTGAAAAAATAATGTGCTCGGTTTCACACATGAAAAATGAACTCCTGATTTCTTGCGTTTTAGCATTTAAACTAGGGCTGCAACTGACTATTATTTTCATTACTGATTAATCTGCTGAGTATTTTCACAATTAATCATTGAGTCTAAAGTGTAAAAATATTTGTGAAAAATGCTCATCACAATTTCTGAGCCTTTTGACCAACAAGCACCTCAAAACCTAATGACTCTTCATTTAATATCTAAAATGACAAAGAAAAGCAGCAAATATTTGTCATTTTTACTTAAAAAATGATTCTAATCGTTGCAGCTGTAGTTTGAACATCAGCCATGTACAGTTTCCAAGTATTTAACCGTTGTTTCACACTCTGAATCTTGTCACTCAGGCCACAGCCACCAGCTCTTCCACGTCAGCGCCGTGGTTGGGACCCACTTCCAGATGGAGGGCGTGATAGCTGACATGATGTCACGGCGGGCGTTGCTCCAGAACCACATAGCGCTGCCCTCCTTCCTGGGGACCATCGGGGTGCTGGTCGTCAGTCTCATCCTCAACCTGGGCGTCATCGGCATTTTCAGCGCGCCGCTGCTGTGGAAACCCTGCCGCAGCTCCAACCAGGCGAGCGAGCGCAAGGAGCAGTGAGGGCGTCTTCTCCACCACCAGCCACAAAATGGCTGATTCACTTTCCAAAGGAAAGGTTTGGGCTGTTTGTCTTTTGACTATTAACAGCTCACAGTAGTGCTTGTTTAACACCGATAGTTTTTATCATTCAGAGATAAATATTCTGATACATCATTTTTTTTAACAACCTGACGTATTTGTTCACGTGTTCGCACAGAAGCTGAGGACCCAGTCGCATTCGTTGAAGCCTTTTTCAGTCTGTTTAATTTATTTTGAAGGTTCCTCAATGTGCATGTAAAAAAGGCTCTGGGTTGAAGGAAGCATGCTGACGTAACACGACACATTTAAGTGCCTTAACGTAGACCTACACTTCATTTACCATGTTTACAGTAGATCACTATAAGGACAGGTTTAAAATCTCAAACTGGAAACGTTTATTGGTGCAGTTTGCAGGGATTATATTTTGGATTAATGATGCTTCTTTTTTGCATGTGCTCGGCCAGAATCTCCTTTTCTTTCTAAAGGAGTTATTGAAAATATTCTGTGTAACTGGACTTCTCGGATACTGTGCACGTTGGATGTAAAAGTCAGCCTTTAGTGGACAACCCTCCATCAGCTCTACGTAATATAATGCAGGTGGCGTTGCCGGCTCTTATATATCCACCTATTGATTCCACTCTGCACAGACTGGAATTGATTTGCAGGCCAGTGTGGTTCTTTTTCTGATTGCCTCCCTCATTATGAACCCCACAATCTGCCCTCAACAGGAGAAAAGGAAAAAAAAAAAATGTTACAGCACAGCGGTGGTGATTAAAAGACAGGTACCATTTTTATAACAGTAAGTTTCCATGGCAACACTATAGTGGCCTCATGCCCCCTGAAGGTCTTCAACAATTTTTGTGTTCTGAGCAAATGGCACCATTTTTCCTCTTGTTCTTCCGTCACCATATTAAGATCTTTTTTGAACGTTTCTCATGTACAATAGAACAAAAAAAACTTTTTTAGATATTTTTGCATATTTCCAGTTCAGTCAAATTTCAAACAAGGCATCAAGAGAGAAGGAGAGAAAAAAGTATATTTAGGGATAGTTTGGGCTCATATTACCTTTGGGACTGTATAAACCAGTAACACTCCTTTTATATAATGTAGTTATCTCGTGTCCCATGAGACTGTCGTAACCATTTGTTTACCACTTAAATAATAAGTATATGTATTTAAAGAATTTTATTGTATTTGTTGCTTGTCTGGTGCTTAAACAAGAACGAAAATGCGTGTTTTTCTTCTTTGTGGGGATCTAGACGTCCTATAGATTAGGTAATTAGAGTTCTTAATAAATTAACAATTAAAATAAACCCTCTTATCCAGTAATTTGTGACTGCTATTGAGGTTTGTTTTCTTTAAACAAGTGAAAAAAACTAGAATGAGATCGTTAAAAGTTTCAACACCAGTTGGTAGTTGTTTGAATTTTCTTTAAATCTGAGCAGAATTGATTAATTTGATAATCAGTTAGTCGATTGACAGAACAATTATGATAATTTGTTAATAGTTTGAGTCACTTTTCAAGCTAAAATAGCACACATCGCTAACACTATAATAGCCATCATAAATAAACAGTACATTTATAAATAATTAAACGTGTTAATAATTATTTCACTTTTTTTTATCTTGACAAAACAATTGATTCACTGAGAAAAAATGGCAGATAAATATTCCAGATTCCTGAAAATGTTTAAAAACAGTTTAACATTATCTCTGTTTTTCTTTCTTTATCTATTTTTTCACTTGTTTTAAGAAAGCAAAGTTGTTTTTTTTACTATCAGGACTTAATATATCAGGACAAATTATATAGTTCATTAATAATCATGTCAAAGCAGCCATAGCAGTACTGTAATAATGCATCTATCTCTGTATGTGCAGCCTATTGTTCAGAGACTGGCAAAGAAGTATTGATCATTACTTAACATCTCTGTCGTCAGCACCAACACACTGTAGGTACAGATCTCTAAAACGCTCATTTTACTTGACAAACACGTGGAAGGCTCGTCTGTATAAAACACGTTTGTGGCACAAATGTACACTTAATCACACCGGTAACACCAGAACTTTATAAACACAACCCGCAGGAAACACGCGGCTAACAAACGCACTCACACACTCTCACAAACGTCTTTTTAGCTGTGCTGGTAGGGAGTTTAATGAGAGGGGAAACGTATGTGATACTATGGGAACGAGGTGTGTTACAGGTCCGTGTCGGATGCTGAAGTAGGAATATTGGAAGCAGAGTGAATGTGTAGAACCACAAAGAGCACACACACAGACACACACACACGCGCGCACACACTTTTGTATCGGAGTAGAGGAGTTGTTTAAGGCGTTTTCAAGGTCGCTGTGCAGAGTATAGGAGTCACATCAGCCTCGCAGACAATACAGAGCAGTATTTTCCCTCATTGTTGTTTCCACCGACTCTGTTTCTGTTTTATCTCCACCCCTGCCGAGCATCGATCGATTATTTTATTTTCTCGACAGTCTTCATCTTACAGCGATCCTCGCTCTGACCCCGCTGATTCTTGGAATTGCATCATTACGGGGTTCTGATGTGGTTCTTTCACTATCGACCCAAACTAGTTTGGAACTCATTTATTTCTGAGCTGCTGCTGTTGTTGTTTTTTTTTTTTTGTCATCTCACTCGTTCTCAGCCTGTCGGTGCCTGGACTGTTTTTCAGCAGTTTCACAGTTCAGAGATGCGGATGGATCGATACTGATATCGCCTTTTCTGAATTGCATTTTTGTTTTTTTTTCTACATTTATTTTGACCAATTTGTAAATTCCAAGTCCAGAAATTCTCCAGACCAGATCACTGTTACCTTTGAAAGCTTGTTGGTTTACTCCTCAGTGGACAAGCTGATGCAGGTTGTAATTATCAGGAAAACAGGGCACTTTTCTTGTTTCTTTTTATTTTTTTATTTTCTAAATACAGTGTATTGAAGGATGTTTCGGTAACGTGAGAGAGAGAGAGAGCAAAGACGAGTGTGGGATAAACCTTTTTGATAAAACAAGGATTTTTCTGTGTCAAAAAAAAAGAAGAGAGAAAAAGAGTTACTGGTGCCTTTTTTTTAAAAAGAAAAATCTTTTATATAACTTTTCTTTTGATATAATTCATTTGTTCCAACAACAAGCTACTCTTACAATGTATAAATACTTATTTGTTCTTTGCTGTGTATAATTTGTAATTTGCTACTTTGTTCTACTAGACTTGTGTAATAAATTAAGCCTTTTATAAATGGAAACATTGTCACTGGATTGTTTTTACTCGCAGCTCCACCTAATTTTAGCTCTTATATACAGTCTAAATCATTTGGTATATTATTAGTATGAACAGTGTGCATATATATTGTACTGTTACATTACCGTTGCAACTAATTATTAATTTCATTGTTGATTAATCTGTCAATTATTTTCTCGATTACTTGATTTGTTGTTTGGTCTATAAAATGGTGAAAAATATCTATCTGTGTTTCCCAAATCCCACGATGACGTCCTCAAATGTGTTGTTCAGTCCACAAGCGGAAGATGATAAGATATTTTTACTGTTAAAGAGGAGTAAAGACACCAGAAAATATTCACATTTAAGAAGCCGAAAACAGAGAATTTGTACTTAAATTGTTAAAAAATTTACTCAAAATAATCCATTATCAAAATAGTTGCAGATTAATTTAATAGTTGACAACTAATCAATTCATTGTTGCAGCTCTATTCTTAGGATTGTGGTCGGCCTAATTTTATCTGATATGTACTGTAATGTCTGGATCATTGGTATTTTACGAGTGTGAACAGTGTAATGTTTCTGAGATTTAGAAGAATTATTTTAGTATCAAATAATTGATTTTTCTCTATAAAAAGCCAGAAAAGGTGAGAAATTTCCACAGCCACAGGCGATGTCGTTACATGTCTCGTTTCCTCAATTTATGATCATTTATAACAAAAAAATCCTGACTACAACAGTTATTCTTATAATTATTATTTGATTTTATTATCAAAATAGTTGGATACATTTTGTTGATCATACGTGCATTTAACTGTACTATATGCACGAAAACAATATTCTCGTGATATCGATGGAAATCTGAAAAAAAATCAATATTTTTTTTACTTTGTTTACAGTGTTTTGTCTCTTTTTTGGCAAATAAATTACCCTAATACTACGAGTCTAGGCAGGATGAGAGAGAGTCTGTAACCATAACTGTAAAAACAAGTGTATAGAAAGAACAATTACTATTAAATACTCAATTACTGGTGAAGAGGCAACCAGATTAATTTATGATAAAAGATGCACGAGACTGAACATCTTTGCTGAAGTGTTATTAAGAAAACATCAATATTTATTTCTTAATATCACAGTTATTGTGAACATCACAATATTGGGATGACCCTACTTTGAATAATGACATTTTAAATTTGCCTAAAACATACATTATTTTTCAGATGCTTCATTTTAACGGCAGTCTGAGTGTTAGCAGTGTGTGTCAGCGACCAGCAGAGGGCGGGACAGTACAACAAGAGAGTGTCCCGGTGGAGCAGCTTGTCACTCATGTCTCCTGACCAGGTTTCATTTTCCAAAAACCAGGCTGCAGCTGCAGTGTTGTAACAGCGTGTGAATCCCTAAAGATGTATCTGTCACAAACCCAAGGTGACACCAGGTGACACATCACACTGCAAAAAAAAAAAGTGTTTTTAACAGTAATTTCATCTGATATCCAGTTTTCAAACCTGATTTTTCTTTTATTGACAACCACCACGTTGAGGCTCAATATTCTGAGTTAAAACATTAAAATAAAGGCATATCACTGCAGAAACACTTTAATTTAATTATTGTTCTAAAGCCTTTTAAACACTTTCAGCAGGAGATTAAAGATGGAAAAACGGCCTGTGCGTGTTTTATTAATATGCAGTTTCAGTTTTAGGATACAAGAAGCTTTTGTAGATTAAATAACTTTTAAAAAGTGGATTTTTTCCCATGCAGTTCATCAGAATGAGCTTTGTGATGTGTGAATTATTACAGAAATTTAGATTTAAAAAGCTCCAGGCTGCACACACAGAAATACTTAACTAGTGCACAGAGTTCAGATTCAATAACAGTGACCTCCAAAGTCTTTTTCATTTTCTGCCCTCTTTTCTCTACCAAGTTGTAAAAAAAAATGTTGGTTTGACTCAGTTTCAACATTTTGTGTTCTCTTGCATTTAAAGCCTTACAGGATGGAGAGTGAAGCACACAGAGTGGTTTTATTATTAGCAGCGGACACAGACCAAAATGAATCGCCACTTCCATTAACACAGAAGAAATAATTACCATAAGAAATCAATATCCCGCACACACATGCATTATACGATGAGGTGGAAGATTAAAAAGGGGGAAAGTTCCCCCTCTGCAGACCTCCTAATAGGACTTCCATTTTAAAAATGGCCTCATTTCCAGCTCCTATTATAGTCAAATTCCATATCTAACCAGGCTGGAGACTCGAGTGCTTATTAAAAAGGTTCATTTTGAAAAAAACCCCACAAATGGAGCCCTTCAGGATAGCAGGGACAAACACTACAGCCTGTACTAATCCTATCTGGGCCAGAATCTGCTTGTAGACACTAGAAGAAACAATAAGCCAGACACGAGTCCTCCAAGTGTTTTCATCTCCCCTCGGTACACCAGAGGAGGTAGAGAGAGAGAAAGAGAGACAGAGAAAGGGATGATAGCATTACTCACAATCCATTACCACTCCCTGGAGACGCTCTGCATACAGAGTGATGGAGGAAGGGTGGAGGTGGAGGTGGTGGCGGTGGCCAACAAGAAGAAGAAGAAGAAGAGGGAGGGTGGGTAGTGAGAGAGGGGTTTGGTTTTGGAGGGGTGTTTGTTTGCTGGAGGGCCGGCGGTAAGGCAATATGAAACTTGATTATTCCTTTTCAATAACCGTCTCCTGAGCATCCCGTGGAGACGTCGCAGGTTGCTGATTAGTTCGTCAAAATAATAGAAGGCTCTTGAATAGCCTTGTTAAGATGTCTAACTTTAAGTACAGACGGCAGCCCAAATCATTGTTCGCTCTGAAGCATACGATAATGACGGATTGACTGATGCAGAGGGATGTTCCCGCACAGGCTGCTGCACATTTTTGTTTTTTTTTAAATCAAGTTTGTTTATTTTTAAGGGCAGACAATATACAAAGTGCTGGAGTAACAATACATGAAGATATACATATATATATATATATATATTTTGGACATTAATGTACATTTAATATTTACACTTACAGGCATCACACTGGTTTGTCTTTCACCCACTAAATGTCCCATTTGGTTGAATTTAAAGTGAGAGTTCACCCCGAAAAATCCAAAATACTTATTTTTTCAGTGCTATTTTTGGAGGCTAACCCGGACGTTAGCATCGCCCTGGCTCCCTCAACAAAAAGCCTACGTGACCTTTCAGTTGGATAAAAAACAAGCTCCGTGGCAAACACAAGTTTATGATTTTTGAAGCGCAAACAAAATCCCCGGAAACAAAAAAATTAAATAAATGGATCAATCCATAAGTTGGAAAGTTGCAACTAAAGTCGGCCTGTAACGACGGACTGATGAGTAGATGAGTCTCTGTTCGCCGTGATGACGTTTAATGTCCCCGACAGACTCTGTAGTCTCATTGAGCCACTTGTTAGCAACTTTTTAAAGACACGTCAAAGCTTTAAGAATAACGTAGGTTATTTACTGGGATTGGATTACATAATCAGGATACAAAAAAAAGGTAACTGTGTTCTGGTAAAATTACGGAAAATAGATGTAATGAGATTACAGATACATTCAGTAAAAAAGGGGGTTACTCGTTATTGAGATTAAATAGAAATCGTCTCATTTATTTATTGTCTCTCGTCTTTATTTGTTACGTTTGTGTTGAAGTAATCCAAAAGTAACAGAAAGAAAATCAAGTTACATTACTTTAATATTTTGATACTTGAATGTCAAAAACGTGAAAATGTTGTATTTTGTGTCGACCACAAACCTGATGTCAGACATTTAACCAAAATCCCATTGACTTCAAGATGAGGGAACCAGGAGGGCATGAATGCAAACTTATTACAGGGTTTTTGGACTCACTTCTGCAGAACCCTATTCATCCATCTAGATTGTTTTAGTACGAATATTAATTTCTCTTTTCCAAAAAAAAAAAATGACCCAAATACGCAAGACAATACACAGACCTTGTTGTGAGCACTATTTTCTACCCCGGCACAAAAAGAAGCGAACATCTACTCATGGACGAGAGGCTCATGCTCGTGACGGCACAGGATGTAAACATTAATGGCGTCCTGTAACGTTAGGCAGCTTAGCCTGCTAGCCTCTTGTGCACGAGTATGCATTTTCTCATCTGTGCTTCCTTGCGCACGGTGCTATGTAAAGAAAACCTGTGGATTTCCTTAGAAAGAGACACTGATGTTGACTTTTTAAATGTATTTTTGAGTGCCATCGAGCTCCATTATATTCAACAGAAGGCAGACATCTCTTGCAGCCGATATCTCCAAAACGCGGCACCTCACGCTAAAACAATCTAGATGGATAAACAGCGCTACGGGTAAGAAGAAAAAATATGTGTTTTTGATTTTGGGGTGAACTGTCCCTTTAAACCCTTTGTTTTTGTCCATGGCGGTGGCCTCACCTCCAGTCTCTGTTTCAGTGCCATCTGTCCGCCTCCTCCTGGAGTTTCACTCACTTTAATCCATCTGTTGCCTCTAAAACCATCTCGGCGTGGCACCTCCCCACCATCTTGCCCCCTTACTTGAATTTCACCGCAGCGCTTTGATTTTTGCAGGTCGCTACAGTCGCATGTTGAACATCGCTAATTTGTACAAAAAGCTACTCCTGAGTCTCGCAAGGCAGGGCCACAGGTCAAACTGTTGTTCTTTTTTTTTTTTTTGTCCGTATTTAACAGCAAAACAGACGGCATTAAATGTAAACACACACTTTCACTGCTAATATATGACATTTCGTTTCTCGTTTTGGAAAAATACTCATATGATACACTGGATTTGACACATGAGAAACACACGAGCTTTCCAAGGTTTTGATTGATATCTTATATACATTTACTGAAAGCCTTTTAACAACCTCCCATATCAAAACTTATCCAAAATCAGCGACCATACTATACAAATGACTGTCTGCTGTACCCAAATCTGAAAAAAATTGGTTTCCACTTTTGACTCATGATGTGAAGTGCCTCTCCTGTAATCATGTTTCATTTTCTAATTGCCTTTCGACACAAGTGTCGGCTGTAGAGTCGTATAAAATGTCCCCGACAGGCCCTCGTCTGGTATATACAGTTACTTCAACACTTATCCATGCATGTCCCTGCGTCGGGCCGATCCCACTTCAGATAAACACTTAACACTTCGGTAAACATTTGACAGGTTTCCAGAGAATGACGGGGCAGTTAATGGGGTCGGGCAGGTCGAGCATTGAAGCTGGAAAAAGCAGCAACTGGGAGATTTTGACATACTTTTAAACCCCTGATTAGATGATTGGAATTAAAGGAACAAGGCCTCAAATCAACACCTCCATCTCTCCAGCCTCTGAGCTGTGAGGCTGGCTCTCTCAGCCCAGGATGTCCAGGTACACCGGCGGGTTCTTGACGAGGGCCAGCAGGCGGCTGTGGATGTCCTTGATGACCATCCTCTGTTGGGGCTCTCTCTGCCAGCAGCCCTGCATCAGCAGGTACACCTCCTTGGGGCAGGTGCGTGGCCTTTCCAGTTCCCGTCCCTGCGTGATGCATTCAATGGCCTATTGAAAAAAAAAAAAAAAAAGAGCGTTAGACTCATATATAGTGTATCTGTACTCAATTCATCTGGGGGGAAAAGAGATGCAAGTTAAACTTAAGACCTCAGATCTTTTGAGGTTGACTTATTATTTAAAGGGTCAGTTCACCCAAATTTCAAAAATTCATATTGTCTCACGCTGGATCATAGATTTTATGAGAAGAACAAGGTACCAGAGGTGGGATGAAACTAAGTACAACTACCTTTTTACTGTTCCTCAGTGGATGTTTCAGGTATCTGTACTGTTTCTTTTTTCTGACAACCCTTTTACTTTCACTCCCTACATTTCAACACAAATATATGTTTTTTCTCCTCCTTAAATTTTTTCAACAGGCTTGTTACTTTAGTTTTAATGCATATGAGGGGAATAATCAATTATATTTATTTTTGCATCATTGCACGCCGCCTTCCCAACATCACAAGACTGATTTCAACCTGTCAGACGTAAGAAGACGGAAACAGACAGAGAGGGAGACTGGAACGGGGAGAAAAGGCGTGTTAGTGTCTCGTATCTGACGTCCTGGGAATGAGACAATCAACTATCTTTCTGGTGCATTTACGAACATCTCGGACAAATCCTCCTGGTTCTACCTTTAAGTTAAATAGTCTTTGAATTATCTTAATATGACGTGAGGTTCAGTTGACTTTACACAGAAGAAAACTTTTTACTTTGATACTTTGAGTACTTCTACCTCTGACTCGTGCCCTGTACAGTTGGCCCACTTCAGCTGGTGGTTTATTGTTTGATTGTGTTGATAAATGTACTAAAATCAACATCGCAGCAATCTGTAATACAAATATATGTACACATGCTGTATTTCCTTCTCGACCAGATCAAAATGTCAGCTAATGCACAGTCTCAGAAACAGGCCCTGGGGTCCGAGTACCTCTGGTTGGGAATCACTGATGTATCTGAGGAACACTTGCTGGAAACAGACGCTGCTGAATTTTTAATGTAGTTTTTAAGCACTGTGAGCACCACAAATTATATTACCTTCACCACCATTATATTGAGGTAAATATTTAAAAGACAGATTAAAATCTTGGCAGCATTTCCGAATAAACAGAAACATTTTGGCAGAACGGTACCGTCCGTCGTATCTACAGGTTTACAGCTCGGTGTCCATTAGCGGAGACCTCGGGGACAAACGAGAGCAGCCAAAATATGAATAACCTCCAGCTCAGGCACTAATGGCCACAACGACAGATTGAGTTCACACGCTCTCTCTGCTCAGTGAATAAATCACTGTCGAGGATGAGAGAGAGGATTTCACCGCACTCTCCATTTGAAGGGTTACCGACTCAATCTCATTCTCATTGTTAACCTCGGCCTCGCACAATGAACAGAGGAAGCCTGTCAGCGCTGAGCGACTTCACGCCGAAATTGGCCCGTCAGTCGGCCGCGCAGCTCGACAAAAAAGACTCATAAAGGCTGCCCAAAATGGCCGCTGACGCCACGGCATGCCAAGTCAGTATTTTTGGATGATTTATCTCCGCCACTGCGTGTTTGGGCAACATGATAATTCAACTTGTCCCTCATTGGCCGAGACAGATTGGGCTAACAAGGTTAAAGCTCATTGGCCCTGGGCTAAAATGCGATTAGAATTGAGTGCCTGAGAAAAGTGATCTACCCTTCTCTTGAAAGGAGAGAGGGTTTGGGCCTGTAATAGCACCGCTGTGGTCACAATGGAGTCCCACTTCTCGGTGCTGGAGCTGAAAAGGCTAGACTGGACTGCCCTTAATTACTATGAATGTATCGATTAGTTCAAGAGTGCAGAGCAGCTGAAAAAACTTCAGCAACATATGCTGTGAAGTGTCTTCGACTGCAGTGAAAATGTTTCGTTCTTATGAGAAAGCAGAGAAAAACCTTTCAGACTGCTTTTTACGAAAGTGTTTGCACTAGTACGGGTTGAAATAATCGTGTTAACTTCACATATTTAAATGGATTTAAAGGGGCTACAATACTTACAAACCAAAAGTTTGATACACATGACAATGAAATAAAAATGTGAAAGGACCTACAGAGAATTATCAGCTGAATCTGTACATCCTCTCAACTTTATAGTGAGTTTTAGCGCAACACATCATTTTGCTAGTTGGTGAACATACCGGAGCATTTAGAGGCTAAAGAGTCACATATTACCCTCAGGATTTACAGCTAAAAGAGAGTGAATATTGGAATTAAAGGAACAATTTACCCAAAAATGAAAATTCAGTCATTATCTACTTATCCCCATGTTGATTTGGAAATTCGAAATTTCATGCTTTAATGTCCAAAACAAAACATTTCTCGAGCTCTGAACAAATAGATGGGGACTTGTTTTAAAAAGTAAAAAAAAGAAAATAACTGAAAAATACTTAAAATGGCTCCATACAGCTCGTCTCAAGTCCCCAGAAGCCCAGAGATCCCAAACTGATTTTAAAGATGTAATTTACACCCTTTATTACGCCAAAATCTTCACTGTAGCTGCTAAGCTAAAAGCATTAGCATGCACCCCGTCTGAAGTGGGTGCAAGAGCTCGACTGTGCATCTGTGCGAGTGTAAACATTGTCCTTTCAAATCAATGAGGTGTCTCGGCTTCCAAAGCTTCCATTTTTTGGTTGAATTTTTAACGATCTTAAACAGTCTCCATCTACTTCAGTTGTTTAGAGGAATGCTGTAACACTGTTTTGCTGTGAAGCTCCAGAAATGTTTTGCAGACTATAAAACTTCACCCGACTCTCCTTCAGCTTGGGGTTGAGTAGACGATGACAGGATTTTCATTCTGGGGTGAACTTTTCCTTTAAGTTCTCCAGGTTTTGGCAGAATCATGACTCCAAGTAAATGATCTTGCTGGATGTGTAAGTAGGAAACTGTTTCTTTACAAGCTCACCATGTCAGCTGAAGAAGTTAGTATCTACACTCGTATAAAACTCATATCGATATGTTTAATAAGTCTTAAGGTGACAAAGCTAAAATTCAATGGTAAACATCATCTCTCCCACAAACAATGCAGGTGAATCAGTAATAACCTAAATACCAATTTGCCAGAAAGAAACAATAACACAAGACAATTCTCTGTAGTTGTGTGAGTCCACTTTAAAGGGACAGTTCACCTGAATCACAAACACACCCCACTGTTTAGCCACCAGCCACTCAGATTCTTTCATTCGTTGAGGTTTGGAGATCAAATTCAATTACCGGATGACAAAATAAGTTCTGATGTCTGAAAGGAAATCTGAGCACACGGCGTAAAACCCGAGAGTGAAATACTAAACTCCGTCCACAACGGCGGAAAGAAAGCACTCTGTCAAGAGAAAACTTTCTCTGGTTGGAGCCACAGTCGCTCCCGCCGGCCACACAAATAAGAAAATGCCGTTTACTGTTTGTCAGCTGGCTTTTAAAGTGTCATCTGAGGCCACCGGCTGCAATTTCCTTTAATGTGTGTGGAGAGACATGACAGGTGAACTAATAGATACCACCATGAAACTTCCACAGTTGATCACTTACAGTAAGACAGTTGCAACTGCTTCTCATCCAAACTAGAGAAAAATACATTTACCCCCGTTTAAATGGTAAATGGACTGTATTCATGTAGCGCTTTTCTAGCTGTAGCGACACAACACAGGTCAGCATTCACCCATTCACACACACATTCATGCACTGGTGGCTGAGGCGACCATTCAAGGCGCCACCTGCTCATCGGGACCGATAACTATTCATACACCGGTGGAGTTCAGTGTCTTGCCCAAGGATACTTCAACGTGGAGACGGAAGAGGCCGAGAATCGAACCGCCGACCCCTGGACAAAGCCGCAGCCGCCACAGTGGTGTGTAGCCATGAACTTAGTTTCGGCTTAATTTGCTCAGTTTCAACCAAATAATAGCGATCCCAGTGAGAGCTCACATTTTGAGTGCTTTAAACGCCGGGTTAACCTTCACCTTCACCTTCATTTTAAGTCTTTTTGTAATTTGGGTGACGTGACCCTTTAAAATGGAGCGACGGAGACAGAGACATGTTTGTGCGGCTGTCTCATTCGGTGACTAAAATCTTTCCTGGCCACCCGAATGAATCAACTCCCCAACAGCAGATACCATCTTTGTCATCGCTGACAGTCACAGTTGTCATTTAGCTCTCCGTCCTGACCCACCTCGCTGTTGGACAGCTGGTACCAGGGCTGTTTGCCGTAGGTGAAGATCTCCCAGAGGACCACGCCGAAGCTCCAGATGTCGCTCTCTGTGGTGAACTTCCTGTACATGATGCTCTCCGGGGGCATCCAGCGGATCGGGAGCATCGTACGTCCTCCAACCTGAGGACGGAGACAGGGAAGACATTTCACATGCGAGGTAAAGGAACAGAGTTCAACTATTTCGCTTTTTCGAAGGAACTAAGCAGAAACACAATCTTTTCATGTGTTCAGTTCATCTGTTCATCCTTGCACTACCTCTGAATACCTGGAGGAGGAACTTCAGATCAATGCGAGGCAGACGATCTGAATAATAAGAGCTTTAACGTCCAAAATAGCTTCAATTGGGTATTTTAGTTCAATGTGAAAAAGAAAATGGACTCACAGCCACAAAAATCACCTTGAGCTCTCTCCTTGGTCTGTAATGTAATGTCTGTATAGTTTGTGAGTTTTCAGAGGAGGTTGTGGACGTGGCCTTAATGACTGGAGTTTATGAGGCTTCACACAGACGCCTTTCAATCTGAGACACATTCAGCAAACGCAGTGCTATCTATCAGAATATAAAACACACGCTCACCCGATAGTAATCTGTGCTGTAGATGTCTCTGGACATGCCGAAGTCTCCGATCTTGACCACCAGGCCCTCCCCCACCAGACAGTTGCGGGTTGCCAGGTCGCGGTGGACGAAGTGCAGCGACGCCAGGTAGACCATGCCCGAGGCGATCTGGGCGGCGATGTGCAGCATCTGAGGCAGCGTCAGCTGACCCAGCGGGGGCATCTTCGTCTCCTCCAGGATACGAGCGTCAGGACCGTGAGCTCTGCGGGCGACACAGGAGGAACACGTGATTGTACATCTGTTTTTTATTCCTGATTATTCAATTAAACTTCTGCTTTATTAGACAGATCATGAGGGAAAAGAGTTTTAACTTCCTAATTTAATTTGGCAGTTTAGTTCAAAGGTTCCCAGCCTCGAGGTCGGGCCCCTCATAAAGGGTCACAAGATGAATCTGAGGGGTCACGAGATGATTAATGGGAGAAAAAATGAGACAAATGGTTAAAAAAAAAAAAAGTTCTGCTGCAGAAAATGTATATTTGTGTTTTTGTGTTTCTCTCTTATCTTTACTTGCTGTGAAATAACAGAGAATCTGACCTTGTTAATTCTTAGAAAAGTTATTTCTATGAAAGTGTCTGAGAAGTTTAATGGAAATGTCTCTTTGTTGAAAAGAGCTGAAACTGTGAACAACTGCAAGACTTTTGAAACGTGACAAGAAACTCAAATGAGACAGGTTTTAGTCTCAGAGGGTCACAAGCCAAAACATTTTAAAAAACACTTAATCCGTAACAATTCTCTTTTACAGAGTTTATTTTACAAGCCTATCATGTGTTTTTAATGTGAAATCTAATCTTATCAAATAAACAAATGGCACATAGAGTAAAACATTTTTCATTTTTTTCTTAACAAGAGGGGGCAGTATTTCACCAGAGCAACTGCTAACTGTAGCTGCCGTTAGCTAGTTAGCTCAGTTAGCCATCCAGCTAGCGGTACGGACTGGGAGCTCGGGGACAGGGGGAGTGTTGCTGTTTACGCTGCACTGGGACGAGTCTGGTTAGTATGCTGGTAATTGTGTCGTTGAGCTAGTTGGACTCTAGTTGGACTAAACTTCACGCTCGGCACTTTTTTTAAACAAACAGTGATTTTTTAATGATGACTCAACTTATATATAACGCACTTTATCATTTTGTCATTTTTAAGGTTTCATTGCTTTTTTAAAAACTACTTTGGAGGCCAGCTGTCTTTGTTCAGGTCTTTTATGCTAGTTCTGCTCATCACTGCTGATAGAAGACAGAATATTTTTCGTAATTCGTAGAAGGACATTTTTGTTTCTATCGATAGGATTGTTTTTTTTTATCCTTTAGTGGACTGTATGAGCACACTTATTTCCATTTGTAAAGAGCAGAGCATGCCGGCCTCTGCTATTCTTCTCCGCTCCCGCTGGCTGCTCAGCTAATCGAGCGCTGGGATCGCGGCTCCCGGTACGTCGGTAACTATGGCACCAACCTTGGGTGACCTGAAGGACAATGACCTCAGCGTGCAATCTGCAGATTGAACAGCTCTGACATGTAGGAGCTCTTGAGACGGTGGCCGTGACCACGCCATAATAAAGCCATTTAACAGCGATGCTTAATAGAAAACATGAGGCTTGTAATACGCCTACAATTGATTTGCAATAATGCAATTCGGAGATGCAGAGCACATTGACTCTCAGTTGTGGATCATAAACACCCACTCGCACGTCCCGAGTCCAGCCTAAATGAGCAAATCACAGATGATGTGTCTCCATCCATCCTAATATCTCTCCTCTCCACTTGGTCCCCTCCTTACAAAGGAAGTTGTCTATACAATCACTATTAGTTTAAAAGGCAGGTGGCAGGGTGGGAAAGCAGCTGCATTGTGGGGGCCCTCAGACGTTTCACCCATTCTGTCTGCTGGAAATGCGATTTCCATCCGTCGGTGAAACATATATCTCAGTCTGTGTGCACGCATGTGTGTGTTTTTGTCCGTGTGTCTTCACTCCCAATCTGTCTCCTGTGGAGGACACCTGGCACACAGCGTCCACGGCGTCTGTCAGATGGTTTCCCAGGTGCCAAGTGAGCTCTAATGGGTCCAGACTGTGTCGCTCCCTCCAGCTCCCTCCAGAGGTTTTTACAAAACTTGGATTACAATTTGAGAAACGTATTATAAATCTTTTCCATAACCATCTTACACAATTCAAGCGTTACCACAAACTAATTGGTTGCGTAACCTCTTCTCGGGGGTATCACATTAGTTCAGCTCAGTTCAAGGAACCTTGTGTATTTCTGTTTTGTGGCCGTGAGAATTCAAATAAAATCACTCCATTCGCCGTTATTGTGTGAGGACAACTTGTAAATAATACATACGCCTTGACACGCTGCGAATTTACTGAATATGAGCCATGAGCCCGGGACATTTTTGTTTTTCAGCTCTAATTAGACAAAACAAAATGTTCATCTATACAATCCACTGCCTTCGTCTGTGCCCCGTGACATTAGGGTGATGTGAATAGCGAGTGGAGGAGAAATTACGGACTAAAAAAATAATCATAGCTGATATTAAGTTTGAGTCACTTTAGCAAAAAAAAAAAGACAATTTTGGGCAATTTATCCTCAAATTTGGACTTTGAAAAACAAGGACATGCCAAATTTACAGGGAGACTCAAATTACTGACTATCTCCAGGACCCTGGATAAATAAGCACCATGCAAATAGGACCTGCGAGACCTTATAGTGCAGAGATGGAGGAAAAGCAGCAACATCAGAAAATATCAAAAATAATTGTACAGGTCGTACAGACACTTCCACAGCCGGTCCTCACGCCCGTCTCCCTCGTGCCTTTTGTGCTTAAACACACAGGAACCACACAGTCCACCGAGGTCAGCGCGGCGGGTTCAGCCTTATAGCGCACGTCAGGTTTGACTGATGCTGTGGTGACACCGCAGCTCACAGTGGACCGTGCAGCTTTTTAAGGATCGCACTGAGCTGCTCTGAGATTCTTGTTTTTAACGGCGGTCGAAGTATCAGCGGTTATCTAAGAGCTGCCGGTGAAGGAAGGGAGGAAGATGTGAACGGAGACGGAGACATTTTAACACGACAGCAACAGACTGCCGCTAACAATTAGTTTTATTATTGATTAAAGGAACAGTTCACTCAAAAGTGAAAACCAGTCATTATCTGGGGTGAAGTTTCGTAGTCTACAAATCATTTCTGGAGCTTCAAAGCAAAACAGTGTTGCAGCATCCTCCTAAATAACTGAAGTAGATGGGGACTCGTTTTAAAACATTAAACCCTAAAATGGCTCTTATGGTGCTAAAGAGCCATTTTCTGATTTTTTAAATTGTTTTTGGAGAATGCTGTTTTGCTGTGAAGCTACAGAAATATTTTGCAGACAACAAAACTTCACTTTCCATCGGCATGACGGTGAGTAGATCATTTTTTAAATTACGGATGAACTGCTCCTTTAATCTAACTCCAGTTCAATTTGCACTGCACTGTATTTTTTTCCACCTTTTCTGGCTTTATATATTGTCTTGTTCATCTTTTCTATTTTGACATAATGTCTTTATGCCTTTACATGATGCACTTTGAATTGCCTTGTTTTTGAAAAGTGCTGTGCACATTAACTCGCCTCGCCACATCAAAAATGTCTCCCATAATATCCTGTAGCCCGAGTTAAGACATTTAAATAGCTTGTTTTGTCTGACCGTCAGACAAAACAAGCCATTTTTCTTCGCCGTAGAAGAAAACTATGAAATATTCACATTTGTGAAGCTGGAAAAAGTAAATAATGGATTCATTATTTCAGTTCCAGTGTAAATAATAAAATTAACGATGACTCCATCTCACGGCTCACTGGGAACAGAACAGAACCATTGGTGATGTTAACATAACACCTGTGCTTTTCCTATGATGACAAGTCAAAATGTCTGCTGTGAGAAAGCTCTTTAATTGTTAAACTGTGTTATTGAGATGTGGATGTGTATAAGGTGCACTGTTTTGTTCGGCAGGGACGGACTCATGTGGGGTGGGACCTGAACTCGTGACCCTCAGGCCGTCGTGAAAAGCTCTGCAACATACCGAAGAAATCGGTTGAGGTCTCCGTGCCTCATGTACTCGAACACCATGGCGAGCGGCTCTCCGTCGGTACAGACGCCGTAGAATCGCACGATGTGCTGGTGTTGGAGCACCGTCAGCAGCTCCGCCTCCCTCTGGAAGTCCTGCCGCGTCGACTCGTTGGCGTCCTTCAGAGTCTGTGACCGTTACATGGAGATAATGATTATTGGGCTTTGGGGGTAAAAGGGAACATCTTAAATCAACATTGAGGAGTGTAATAAAAGGTCAATGTGTGATAGAAAACAAAAATAAAGTTGTGTGGAGTCTTTTTTTCATCGGGGCTTGAATCGTCCAGCTGCACTCCTGCTTTTAAGTGATGATGTGTTGCAATAAAAGCACCTGACTGATTAATGGGATGATAAACCTGAGCAGACTCTGTGGTTTGCATTAACTTGTTGTAACATGAGCTGCGTATTAAACCACCTGACTGTCCTCAACAAAAACATCCCACCCTGAAACCGCAGGATATTATTTCAGTATACGGAAGATTTAAGTGCTCACTTTTTCTCTTGTTGGTCTCGTATCAAGTAGCTTTTTTTAAAACTACTTTTAGGAAGTTTTCTTAAGTATTTATTTTTGAGATTATATATAGTTGACAGTAGAGCGCTGACAGGAAACGAGGGGAATGAGAAGGGGGATGGCGTGCAACAGAGGTCCCAAACTGGACTGGATGTTGCACTTACATGGTCAGCATTTTAAACCTCTTGACCGCCAAAACCCCACAATTTCACTTGTTTTAAGTACTGAGAGCGTTGCCACTAAAGCAGACCACGAAGTGCACATTAACACCAAGCCAAGCTACATCTTGCTGTTGGTTTATTATTATGAATTACATCACTAGGTACCGCTGATAACTTTAGCTTTAGCTGAACAAAATTACAATAACCGAGCAACCAAATCTGTTTCTTACCTCGGTGTATGAACAGTAGTGTTGCTAAAACGTTTTCTTAGTTATTAATCTTTCGTAGTCACAAACAGATAGATCACCTCGTTGCTATGCATCCTGCAAACATCCATATCTACACTATAATACTACGTATACGTTGCGTCTTTGTTTCACTCGCTTCCAAAAGCAAGCCGAATGAACATCGTTACGACAGGAGGCAGTGGTGCTCTTGCTGCTCTTGTCCACAGGGGCCGCCAGAATCAACAAAAAAAGAAAGCTCCTCGTAGCAGCTTTAAAAATATGTTTTTTTAACTTTATTTAAAAAATGAAGGTACTGCTTATCTCTTTTGTTTTATTGTGCTGAAAATCAAATATAAGTGGCGTTTCAAAAAGCTACAGTAAAAGTGTTGTTGCTTAAAAATGTCATAATTACATATGATGACGTGATTTTCCTGAGGCAGAGGAAAAAACTTCACCTGTTGTGTGCATTCACTTCATGTCTGTGAGATATTCTACTGATAAAGACATTAACACTGTAGTGAAACGCTGGTATGATGTCGATAAGACTGTCTACAGGCCGTTAACACGGACGCCGAAATGAAAAGCGAGACGTAACGCCACGCACACGCACTGCTTGCGCATCCAGTGTGGCCAGCCTGTAAGGCTTCACACTGACAGCTGACACGGTTTCACTGTTGCAGATGTTTACAGGGAATGAAACCATATTAATAAGAGTTGACGGTGCAAATCTGCTCACCTTGATAGCGACCAGCATCTTGTCGCTGTCGGGGCTGAGGTTGGCACATTCTGCCAGGTAGACTTTCCCAAACGCTCCTTCACCCAGCTCCCACTTCAGCACAATGTCCTGCCGTTTAATGTGCTGGACGCCTGATCATAAAATACACAAAAAAAGGTTTTGAAAACGTTTGAAGCATTGTCTCGTTTGCACCAACAGTTAATTACAGTTTACTTTGTTGTGCGTATTGTAACTGGCAGTCAGAGGCAGCGTCGAGGACACTTAAATATTACAGACACGAGACAATAGATAATAGCACCAACAATCGAGTAAATCTGGGGGAGTGAGCATGAATGTGGAATCAGTGACAAGTGGAAACGAGCTGAGAAATAACACTCACACATGTCTTTCTCCTTGATGATGCCGCAGAAGTACTGTGGATTCTCTACAAAGCTCGATAAACCCGAGTCCTCGTCTGAGGAGGGCGGGCTGGTCCCAAAGTTCATGAAACGAAGCGACACGGCCAGTTCATCCTCCGTACCCAAAACCGATGAACCTAATGAAACAGGGAGGGATGCAGAGGAGCGAAAGTGAGCGATAAGTAACACCTAATCAGCCCCCAACTACTTGTGATTGTAGTGGCCATCGACAGAAGCAATTCAGAACCCATTTTTATCCCTTTTTCGAGGAAAGCGGACGTTCTCCGCCACAAACTTGGTTGCACATTTTGCTGGTACCATGGTGACAAGCTCTAATAATCACCATCATCAACAAGCATGCAGCAATCAGAACTGAAGAAATGACCATATAGAAAAGCCTGAATGGTTAGGAGGCTACAGTGCGTATTAAAAGCCAAACAAGTGGGGCCCAAATTGTAAAACCCCACTCAGCAAGGCAAACCACAGAACCCCCAGAGTCCAACACCGTTAGAAAATGGAACAACAAAGAGAGAGCACGGAGGCGATGGAGGGAAGGAAGGAGAGAGCAGGGTCCACTTAGGCAATCAGGCCCACTTAGGCACTTTGAGAGTGAGAAGGGGCAGATGTGTGTGTGTGTGTGTGTGTGTGTGCGTGTGTGTCGGGGGGTGGGGTCCGAGCAGAGCTATATCGTCTAGCTGTTCCTCCATCCATCCATCCATCCATCCATCCATCTTCTTTAATGGCCCTCACCACGTGCCGGTGGCCAAGGGAGGTTTCTGCCGCCATTCTCGTGCAGTAATTAAGGCACTTTAGCGCGGCCGACACAGCGGCTGCCCGCGTGCAAAGTTACAGCTCAGTGGAAATCCTATATTAGTCAGTCTCTGCCGTGCATTACCTTCTGAGAGCCTGACAGGATCCATCACAGATTTTGAAACAGTAATTTTGGCAGAACGTTCGACTACGGCTCGTTCCAGTTCACGTATGCGGCTTCTGATTGTGGCTCTCGGCTGAGACGGTGTCATCGATTTCCTTCATGGAAGGCGATATAAAGGATTTTGACGTTCGTTCTCTGCAACAAACGTCTTTCCCAAAAAGTTATTTCAACTCAGAAACCGGTTGTTTCCAAGAAATCTTGATGCTGCGGGTGAAACTTCGACGAGTTCGCAGAAGGAGTCTGCGTTGCTGAAGATTTTTTTCAGTACTCTCTTGTGTGAACGCTTAACATGAAGCTAGATTCAGTAACTATTTAGCTTAGCTTAGCATAAAAAACATCACGATGTGAATTACATGCTCAAATTATTATTTTGAGACCAGTGACTTTCTGAACTGGCTTTATATTTAGTGTTAACACACAAGAGCGGTATCAATCTTCTCATTTAACTCTCAGCACGTGAGAGGATAAGTGTATTTTCCAACATAACTTTTCCTTTAATCAAACTAGCCAAGTTATGCATGAAATAAAAACTTACGGTGGATACCGAACTTGGAGTGCTGGCCACACCGGTTGATAACCAAAATCATGATGAGAAGGAAGGTGCAGGCGAACACAGCGAGGCCCACAGCCACAGACACCTGTTCAAACACAGACAAGCAGAGTCACACACAGTTACGCTCACTCACATCAGCGATTGGTACATTTGTATTTGGGAACGATGACGCGCAGACGTACCACAAACACTCGACTCTCTGGGTTCTCCGTGACGTTCATGTCTGAATCGTTCGTAGGAGCTGGGGAGCAGAAACGATACGTTGAAGAAAAATGACTCGAGACGGACCTCACGTCAAGAACATGCAGTGAGGAGACATGCAAAGATGTTTAAAGGAGTTAAACATTTTCAAAGACTTACTTGGATTAATGACAACTGTAGCATGTAGGAGGAGAGAATACAAACACATCTGCGGTCACAAATGATGGAGAGCAAAAGCATCCCCATTTCAGACCCTTACGCCTGCTGCCCCGTGGCAAAGCGGATTAAGTAAGTGGATCATGATCCCACGGTCGGGGGAAATATACGAATATTTCCAACATACTGACTTTTGGTGAGGCAGCATAGGCAATTTCTGCAGTTTCAGCAATGTCGATCCAGAATTCACACTGTATTTTCAGCAGGAAATGCATTTTTGGTATCATTTGAGACCAAAAAATGATTTTTAAAACTTTATTTTGCACGATATTAAAAATGTTTTGTTAATATAAATACACAGTACACTTAGAAAAGGACATTTGTGAAAAAAAACCCAGTTATTCAGTTTTTAAGGACGAGTAGGACATTCAAACTTGAATTATGTCTTTGTGCTCTAAATTGGATGATTCAAGTCTTTTCTACCGTCTCTGGTTTGTCATTAAGAGACTCAGCAAGAAGTTTTTGCTTTTTTAGGATGATGCACCACTTTACTCAAATAGAAACGGAAATGAATGAGTGGTTTTCAGTTTTGTGCCATTAAAAGTTAACCAGGACGACTTTATTGTTGGTTTACAGATCTTTAACAATAATGATTACATGTTTTATGTACTTATAATTGTCTATAATATATATAATGCTTTATATAGTTCTTGATGCCATTATCAGGATAGGTGATTTATCAATTTATCAGCTTGTTCTTCGCTCATTGCTTTGTTCTGTGCACCTTATTTTAAGGTAAACAGATAAATCAAGCAAATGTTTCAGCGCTGGAACAACCAGTGTTAAAATCATAAGTTATTCAGGTGGATTTCTCTTCTGGCTGCCCTCTAATGGCCTCCTCCGCTCGTTATGGAAATGCTGCTCGGAAAAAAAACATTCTGCAGCTACGAAATAGTTTCAGGAACTCACCGGGAATTATCCCCTCGGGATCGTACGTCCCGAAGGGGTTCTCCATAAACGACCCATTGGCCGTGGCCTCATCCCTCCCCAGCTTGTTCTCGACGATCAGAGTGTACAGGCCGTTGTTGATGTGGGTGGGCTTGTTGAGGAAGAGACAACCGTGTTTCACCGATCCGTCATCCGAGTCGGGGATGAGCTGGGTGTATGTGAAGCGCGACGTTTTGAGTTCATTGCCGTTGTACAGCCAGGTGATGTTTGGCTCAGGGTTGCCATCCACAGCGAAGGGGAAGCACCAGTGGTGCTGCTGCACTGCGTCCTTCAGGAAGAGGATTTTGACGGGAACTGTTGGGCAGAGACAGATGTTTGAGTTCAGGGTGGGTTAAAGAAGAGATGCAGGAGAAAAAGTAACTGAATAACATCCCTCCCCAACAAATGTTGAGCTGCGAGTTGGTTCGCTGCTCTTGGCCTGTTTTTCTAACTGAATGTCAACTTAGAAAGTGAAAACAGGCAAAGTTGGTTTCTTGCCCAATGATAAATATGAAGCCAAAAATATTTTTAGCTCTTTGAGCTTCACAAGCTGAGAACCATCTCCTCTTATTATATTCAAGAGAGGTAGGACATTTCTAGAGCCGACAAGTCCCTAAACTCGGCAACTCACGCCAAAACAATCCAGATGGCTAAATAACACTACAGGTAAGAGGAAAAATATGTATTTTTGTATGAGTCCCTGCAGCCCTCTGCTTGGATTTCCTTTTTTCTCAGTTTGTTGCTGCTCGAGACGCTTTACCAACCAAAAATGTTGGTACTTGACGTCCTGGAAATGAGATTCAATCAACTATCTCTCTGGTGTGTTTAACGAACAGCTCGGTCAAATCCTCCTGATTCTACCTTTAAGTTTAAAACTCTTTGAATTATATTAATATGACACGAGGTTCAGTTAACTTTGCACAGACATGTCCGGTAGAGATGTCCTTCAGAGGGAAACGTTCTACTTCTATACTTTCTTACTGTTACTTGAGTAAAGAAGTTAACTCCGTACTTCTTCTTTTACCAGAGTCTGTTTTACACAACTTCTCCTTGAGTAAAAGATGTGTGTACTTTTTCCACCTCTGACTTTACACCACTTTGCACAGGTCAAATAATGATCAGAGAAACGCTCATGCACAAGCCTACACGCTACAATTATATGCCTAATGTGCACTTGGATCATGCATCATGTGTAACATAAAGTTGTTAAAGTGCCCTGCAGGTTCTCTCTGAGTTTCCATGAATCAATGTTCTCCATCTGTACTGCAAACCTGTGCTGACCCGCTATGAATAATAAATCCTGGTCGTCGTCGTGCCCCCCTGACCACAAAAGCTACCTGGAAGCGCCCGCTGGACGTGAAGTTACAGGAAATGGCCTCATTTAGATCGAACACGACTCTCGAGTGCAGAGACCCCCCTCACACTGCACAGGCCACTCTGCTGCTCTTAACCCGTGACCCAGGCTCAGGAAGTGCTGCGCTAAGGAGATACCGAGGCATTTTGTCTCTTTAGCGAGGGCCCGCTGAAGTCCGTTACACTGAGTGAGAATTAGCGCTGTTTATCACATTTAACTAATCATCCGTTAGAGACCTCGACACACCGTACACAAGCTATTTAGGGGTTAAAAGGAAGGCGAGGATGATGTTTAATGAGCAGATTTGGACAATGGATCATCAGTCCAGGTAGATTCATAGACAAAATATTCACTTTTCCTGATGATGGGTATAGATAAAGCTCTGATTTATGTTTTTTTTATTTTCAGGTTAGAAAAATGACATTGCAAAAAAAAAAAAAAAAAAAAAAAAGCAGTAGAGAAAAGCGATGAGATATGAGAGGTAAGCCACGCGAGTACCGTGAATCAATGGCACAGAGAGCCACTCAGCAGTAAACACCCACTGTTCTGGGAGGTAATTAAGAGTAATTAAAGGGCTAGCGGTTAACGAGTGTCCGTCCACCAGGGGGGCCGATGTTGATAGATTAGCTGCACTAACGCATTTACAGGCTGCCAATCACTGCAGACGAAGCGGTTTTCCGGAGTAGGAGGGAAAAGTCCATTAGCACGGGCTCAAATCAGATCTTAGCGCGGGTTATCAGCCCTATTTTCCTGACGTTCATTATCTGTCCCTTGATGCTTGTGCATTTGGCTTCAGCTGATCGGCGCCCCCGCTCTTTTTTGGCTTTATTTTCTCATGAGTGTCACTGAGTCGGTGATATACGATATTGTTTGGGCAGTGTTTTGTCAGTAATGTATCACTAATGCATCTGAATCTGTTTTGTGTGGGACCGCTGGGTGCTGTCATTCCTCGGTGTTCCTCAACTTCCAGATGCACTAATGCATCTGAGAGGAGGAGACAAAAGGCGAAAACCTCTCGGGTCAAGCTGCAGCTGTAATTTAGAAGTACGGTCTATGTGGGGCGAAGGTGTTCTTTGAGAGCAAGGCGAGGTAAGTTCCCTCTCTTTCGTCCTCTCATTGTATCCCCAAATTAAATGGCAAGCCATACCCGCAGCACTTCACTCGTATTATTTTAACACTTCTCACCAGTCGCAGGAGTGAGTGGCAGATGACAAAGAGCTCCATTAGAAGCATGGTGGGTACATACTCGTATTTGTAGAGGGGGCATTTAGAAGAAATCAGTGCGGTCCATTTTTCCTTTCTCTGGCTGTCCACCCTGCCTGCACTAGAAAAATAGCCCCAGTGTGCTCTCGGCCTAACCTCCATTAAGCCCGACGACTTGTATTGAGCCTTGTGCGCTTTCAGGAGTGCGGTTTTATTTCGCAGGCACTTACACTCAATGTCCAATTGCACCACATCTTCCCCGGGCCCGGCTTGGTTCTCCGCTTCGCAAGTTAGGTTGTGCAGGTTGTCTTTGGAGGAAACATTGGTGAGGTAAAGGACCAGCTCGAGTGTGGAGCCCCAAATAAACTCCTGCAGCAGCCGGCAGAGAACACAAAGAGCAGAGGTGGTTAGTGCAGAAACTACGTACAGTGCGGATCACTTAGAGGCACACGGGTTAGAGCGGGGCTGCCCGAAGTGTCTAAAGTTGGTACGTCATAAGGTTTTATCAGGCCCGCCAGATCTTTCGAGAAAAAAAATACCTATAAATATAATACAAAACACTGTTTGTGAGGTAAAACTGCTGTAGGAACTGATGTAGGGTCCATATTTCTTAATCAAGAGTGACATTCTGGACAGGAAGGGAATAAATGTTGGCAGTCAATTTTCCTGTAAAGTACTGCTACGTTCACATTTGTGCATGACGTGTCTATGACCTGAATGTCATATCGTGGAGTTACAGGTCAGAAAGCTGCCAAGCCAGTGACTGCAGCTCAAGACTCAAAACTTTTAAGTGTCAAACCACTGGACATGTTTAGATGAGGGACCACAGCATTTCAATATTTGTAAGCATGACACAAATGGATGTGTTTATGGAGACTGAGGGACAATTTCCAGCAGTGATTGTGAAAGGCAATAAGGGGACATTTTTGATGAGATGTCAGGACATCTCCAGACATGTTTGTGTCAATCAAAACAGGTATTTTAAGCCAAACATGACCTTTTCCTGGTGGTTGAGGCACCCCTGGTTTAAAATGGACTGCAGAACCCAAACAAACGTTAGTTTGTTAGTACAAATAGTAAGTTTTACAAAAATCAACACAAAGTCAACCAGGTCTAACAACATGCGGCTTCAGACAAATAACAGACACAAGCAGCAACAGTCAGACACGGTTAAAGCCAGAGAGGAAAAAGTGCATGAAAGCATCAATAAAGTGACAAAATAGAAGAGGGGAAGAAAAATACATATGTTTTTGGAGGCCACAGAGCAAATACTACCTCCAAAAACATGAAGTCCTGGCTCCAGAGACAGACACCAGATCTGAGCTCCCTGACAGTGTGGTTGAGGCACTGTGTCGCTGTCAAGTCAAAACCACTTTTTTCCCCCAAAATGTTAACTTTTCATGAGCTAAGAAGAACAGCCATGTTTTCAGCTGTGTGGCAATTCATTTTTCAGATTATTCAAGGACTTTGTAGATAGTTTGTTTGGCTTAAGAAATAGGAGAATGTCTCCATCAGAGAGGAGCACTTCCTCCCTGAGTTTTATCAAAACACCAAATTTGGAAATACGTGGCTTTGACTGGACAGCGACGACGTGTAGATGCAAGACCACTTCGTTCTTAAAGACAAACGAAAATTCAAACTAAATTTTAGGGAATTTAACTTTAGTAATGTGCAGCAAACAAGAAAGGGACCACAAAGAAACCAAAGTGTGTGCAGAATAAAAAATGTTATTTCATCATTATCTGTCTTCACTACCTGGGTTAAGAAGCGAGAGCGCAGCGTCTCCGTCCGCCATCTGACACTGGGAGTGGGACTTCCTGTCACATGACATCCAAACGTCAGGTTGCCTCCTTCTTGAATCTTCTCCTTGGAGCGGTCGATCGTCACCAGAGGCAGACCTGAGAGCGGCAGAGGAGACGGCCTGAGCACGTAGCAGTGAACACGGGTCTCTAATGTGTGTCCTGGCAACAAGATGCTCCTACTGTGTGTGATTGAAGCAACAGCTCTGAGCCAACTTCTTCACTGCACCTGCTTGTCGAGGCCATTAATGTGCAGAACAGGAACAACAAATGTTTATTTTTCTTCTTGAAGCCAGCTGGATTAAACTGTGTCACTCCAAAGATCCATCAACACATGAAGAGACGTATAAAGTTTTAAAATGTCATGAGCTTTGCAGTAAAATCAAAGATCCCTTCCCCTCCAGAATAATATATACCGTTCAGATATCATAAATAAAAAAGCCAAACTCACTGCAGTTATCTATCACCAAAGCGTTGAGGGGCACTTCCTGATCATCGGAGAAACAAGACATCTGGCTGTCCAGGTCACCACGTTCATTATGCTGCCACTGCTGGAGCCAGTGGAGGTCACACGAGCAAACCAGAGGATTGTCCCTCAAAACCCTGGAGAGAAAAACAAAGGAGAATGAGCACCAACAAACGAATGATGTTCCCTTTACAACCCACCGTCCCCACTTCAAATGATTTGTATATGAATCCTCGCAATTGTTTAACTTTAGATACAAAAATAACCTTTCGTAACCTGCAACTTTACATATCTTCAATGGTAATTATATTTTTCTCTCCTTCTTTTCTCCTCTCTGAATACAGAGATTAACCTTTTAAATCCTGTGTGCTTTTTCTCAGTATCTTTTGTATTTTTTACCTGCCATCCTTCTACTTTAAAGTCGCTGCATATGCACGTCACCTGATGTCAAGTGAGAGCACAAAAGCGTGATTCGCTCCTCGGTTTGTCTTTGTCTGAATAATACTGCTGCCCTTGGTGAATAAAAATGAAGTCCCAGCTATATTTGGTCATTATCATTGTGTTTTCAAACTAAAAAATGTTATCTAAGTTTATAATAAAATATATGTCCACATAGGACAGCCATAGGTAAATTAAATTAGATTCTGTTGTGCTTAACTCACAAGCCTTTTTATATCTATCTTTCCATTAAAAAATACATTTTCATGTCCTAAATGTGTCATTTTTCCTCCCCTGGTTTGAAATATGGTAGCAAATATTGACATTTTTCAAGGTATTTAAGTCAGAAATTCCAGTATTGTGACAACACTAGCCAGGAGTGACCACATTTTGGGGGGTGGAGCTGCTCGAGAACGAGGGCCAGCAACTTTTCAATCACAAGGCAGCCACACTCTAATGCGTATTCAATGCTTTATCATCTATTTTCCTCTAAATGGGACCATATACTTTACAAAAATGAACATCATGCTGCATTGAAGAAGACTCGAGATCGTAAACTCATTAAGAAACTGTTTAGTGAGGTAATTAAAAGGTGAAAAGTTGGGTCATTCTCTCCTAAAGCAGTGGAGTCAACCCCTGCTGGATATTAGAAAGGTGCATATTCGTCCACATCTTATACAGTCAACGATATTAACACTGAACAAACACCTTCAGTCGTTTATAACTGAAACACAAAGACTTCAAACGTTTAATACCTCAACAGAACATTTTTATAATGTGAGCCTGCAGCAAACATTATTTGTAAAATTACCAATTTCCAAATGTATGGAAGACAAATGATTCAGGTTACAAAACATACTGTAGGCAACCATCAAGACCTCGGCTGCCAAACGAGCACTGAAGGAGGGAACCGTTCACAGGCGGCGGCAGAGTAAGGTGGCTGGACTCCCTTGATTATTTATTTATTTTTTTTGGCTCCTGCTGTTGGTGTGCAGCCCAATCAGTAAGAGGATTTCTCCCCTTATGGCCAGCTTGACCTCCTGGGAATTTAAAGTGATTTGAATGAAACGAGAGTGACCTTATTATAAGAAACTCACAGGTTGAGCAGGGGTAGAAAATGAAACACCCTCCAGGAGATATGTTCAAGATAGTTGGATGCCAGGTTCCTGTGAAACAAAGCCAGAAGACAAATGAGATTATGAACATGTGTTTTTTGCTTTCTATAGGTGGTCATTATATACAATGCTTCAGCAACCTATGTAATCGGGAATATTTCTATAAATTGTACTATTGCTTATTTTTCTAGCGGCACCAGGAGCTGTTTTTCTAGGAACGAACCACCTGAACAAATAAAAAATAGTCAATAAGGTAACCACGCCTTGGCCAGTGTATTCAAAATGATATTAACGTTCAAGCTGTCTGCTCAAATGTTGCTTAAAGAAAAAGTATAAATCTTTCAGGGAAACAATAATAATTTTAGACAAAAGAAAAGTAAAAATAAAGTAAAGATGTTCTTTTCATTGTTGTTACTAGTCCTGTTCTGCAGTTGAGTCACGCTGTGATTTGATTGCTCACTGTCAGAGCAATGCTTACCTGCTTTGAATTACTCTCAGAGGAGAATGTTAATGCATCCAAATGGGTTCTGATCAATTACCTTGGCAAGTATTTCACACCAGCCAGGAGCTTCACTCACAAACACCTCCAGCACACCTCTCAGTGTTTCCTTAGTGTTCGGTACATTAGGTGATTAGTCCAGAGTCACAAACACTTCGAGGAAGAAGGACGCCGCTCAGCTACACAGACCAGAATACTAAGTTTATTATGGAAAGTTAATTATGAATGGCCATGAAATTTTACATCGACGTTCACTGTCCTCAGAAGATGAATCCGACTTCTCCACTCGCACCACCAGCAGGCTGACACTTTTGGATTTTCATAAATATCTTGTGTCCAGAATTAATATTTTAAATCCACTTTCAAGTCCAGTCCTCTGGTTTATGACCAAATACCTGCAAAAATGCCTTTCCCATTAACCTCAGCTGTTCTTTGTGCTTTGTGCTAAGTAGTAAATATCAGCCCGCTACATGCAAAACTAAGAAAATGTTAAATATTATACATGCATAATGTCGGCATGTTAGCATTGTCATTGTAACGTTATTATGAGCCCAATGCTTTTCTTGCAAACCCACCCTCTGTCTCCGATTGGCTTGTTTTTCCACAATGAAAACATGGCCACTGTTTGAAGAAGGCGTCGTCAGCTTCGTGGCCTTGGTACTCCGTGCATCATCAAGTTTTTCACCGCAAACAGGCGCGAAAAGCAGCCGAGTTCAACTAATAGGCGACTTCTTCCCATCATAAACACTGGACAACCAGAAGGAGGGATCACATCGAGAGGCGTTGCTGGCGAGTGAACAATGGCCAATGAATTTGAAATAATTTAAACTTCTCAGCACAAGGTGCAGACTCGTGATCCCTTTTCCATTGATAACACGTGATGGTCCGTCGCTGTAGCCCTCCTCTACAGGCGCATCACGCTGTTTTGCCAAAGACAAGCCTTTCCAAAGCGTTTTTTAAGTGGCGACAAGTCTGTGTGTGATCGGGGGCGAAGAGTACATCAGCCTCTTAATAACACTTTAAGTTATCGCAGGCCCATCTCTGGTTAACACTAAGCTCCATGTACAGCCTTAAACAGCCTCTTTGTGACTCTGTCTTGTAAAATCTTCAAAAAAAAATGACATCCAAACGTGATTAAAGTAATCTTACATCTAAAATTGTGTATGTCAGGCTATCATAATAAACTCATGAGAGATGATGGCTACATATCGTTTTGTCAATGCTGTCAGGCCACTAAGATATCATCACAGTGGCTCTCACATGATCCGGGCTGTAAATAAACCTCCTTCAGAAGATGACAAAAAGCCACACTGGGGAACGTGCACATGGAAGCCAATACATATTCAGTCTGGCAGGGCCAAGGGTTCAATTATTTGTTTTCCTTGCTCCCAAAAGTTCATGTCAGATGGGTTAGCCATTGGGGCTTATCCATTACCAGCTCGATTCCTGTCCGGGGCCCACAGGGGGGCGAGCAGAGCCGGGAATAGCGGCTCACTTTCTTTTCGCCATTCTTGAGACCCCGAATGCAGTTTTTATGAAATTGACGATTGAGTTCCCGGATGATCGTGGATGAGGATGAGAGTAGGAGGAGAGAAAAAGGAAAGTGGTCCAAGCCTCCGTGTCCTCTGCTTAGTTTGGTTATAATCTGTTCCATCGTAATCTCAGAAATACATCTGTCACACATGAGCCCCTACACACCACCCAACCCCCGGCCCACCCTCTCCCTCCACGGTGAAATATTGATTAAGTGATAATGGACCCTTAGTGGAGTGTATTTATTATGCATCAGTTGTCGATAATCCGCCAAAGTGAGCGAGTAAAAGGTGACTGGTGGATGTCTTCTCCAATTTCTCGAGCTCACCCAGCCTACCTCACCACCACCACCACCACCACCACCCCCATCTCTGGTCCTCCAAACCCGCCTGTCCTTTAGATAAACAACATCAGACATGTAGCTGAGGACAAAGATGGTGGCGATAAGGGTCAGCTGCTGATGAATAGACAGATTTGATCGCTCCAGCCTTCGTTGTGATATGAATAACTGTTCAGAGATAGTGTAGCTTTCTAAAAATGGAAAAATATGTGAAAAGGTTGCAAATTTAACCACCAGGCTGCATGCTAACTTGTTTTCTTAATGATTGTTGAGGAAGAAGGTGTTTCTTGTCAATGAAAGCAGAATTAATTGGTTGTATGGCTGCAAATCAACATTATTTTCACTATCAATACAGATGAATCTACATTAATCTGCTGTTTAGTCCATAAAATATCCCAAAAAAACATCTTCAAAAAGCTTTGAAAGACCCAAAGAACCTAAATTTATAAATATATCAAACTGAGAAAATCTGCAAGTACTCACATTAGAGAAACTAGAATCAATACCAAAGTGCACTTATTTATCTGAACTTTTTATTTTATCACTGGATCCTACGTCACAGATGGAAGAACTTTAATTATCCATTGAAAAAGACTTCTGATGAATGAAATCTGTGGCTTCAGTATCTGAAATGAGCCTGCATGTTTACCAGATTTGTGGATGAGTAATACACCAACTCGAACGAGAGAATGAGTCACTGTGATTTTTGAGAAATGCAGCCCTCCCTTCATGTGACATGTGCAGCATTAAAAGGCTGTCTGAGCACTGACGGACAGCGACAAATAGGCTGACCCACACACGGGTCACAACATGACGAGGGGCAGGACAATCCTTCTGTATCGACAAGGACACTTACACATACTGGAGCTTGAGGTTGAGCTGGAAAGCGTTGGCGGCGATGAGCCTCAGCTTACAAGATGTGACCGTGCTGGAGACGGGGAGAAAGCACAGTACACATTACAACAAATCACAGATCACAACTTAAAACTCAGACATACTGAAACTTGTGTGAGATAGATAAAAGCAAAATTTTTACGGTCTCTTGTCAAAAAACAGTGAATAATGACCTTCCCAATCTTCCCACCTCGCTTGTTTTGAACAACCAGTCCAAAACTAAAAAATTCTTCAAGTTACTTTCCTGGAAAAATACTCACATTTAAGAAGCCAAAACCAGTGAATGTTTGGCATTTTAACCTTGAAAATTACCTAAATGATTAACACGTTATTAAAATATTTGTGAACCAAAGTAAACTGACTAAATGTCTACGTTTGTTAGCTATAAATCTAACTAGTTCTCGTGCTTAAACCTACCAAACGTTGACTGTTGCACAACATTAACCTGACGACAAAAGGTCCTTTGTTGCAGGCAGACATACCTCTGATATTTAATCCAACTGTGTATGTTTGTTTGTAAGGATTGACATTTGTATTGAGAACTGCAGTGACAGAACAAACAGTACTCAGTACAGTGCAGTACAACAATATAACAGTGTGTTAGTCTGCCATCATGAACTTGTGAGCTGTTTGTCTTACAGGCCAAGAGAAAAAGCTTTACTTACAGGTTCCTCAGCTCCCGGTAGTTAACAAGATCAATTTCTGTTATGTTCTCCAGGCCTGCTTGGTTTTCTATGTAGCTGGTTAATGAAAACAAAAAGGAGAGAGAGACGTACACATAATGAAACATCATTATTTGCGTTTATCATTCAAGGAATCCGAGGTGGTTAAATGAGGTGGAACAAAGAATGCTTATTGAATATTTTTCTATAAGAGCAGCTTCGTCGCAGTAAATCCCACAAAATGGTTGTCGATTCTTTACTCAAACTAAAGCACATAAATGACAATATATATCGACGATAAAAATCCAACAGTGAAAGCAACAAAAGGCTGGAATGCATTGTGTTGCCTGTGTAACCTTTATGTCAATACTCTTAGCAGCTAATTACTTAAACCATTAACCCCATTTAAAAGGCATCATTATTCAGAGTTGGTAAAAACAACATGAAAAAAGGAGGATGGCTAGAAAAACATGCAACCAAGGGAGTGAGTGGGAGTTGCAACCATGGTTAAAGTGATTTTTTTTTTTTGGAGATAATAAGCAGGGATTCAAACAGGTTAGTGATAATAAAACAGTGCATGTATAGAGAAGAAGAAGAAACCAGGTACGATCAGGAATCATCTGAAAAGAAAAATTTTGAAGATGTGTTTCATTTAAAAATGATTCACATACACTTTGTATCAACAGGTTAAATACAATATACATAACAAGTATGTTGGAAAATCATGTCAAAGTTTATTTAGTATGTGTTAGGATTAAAGTTGCATTTTAGGCGATGGTATGTTCAGGCACAGTAAGCAGAAAAATGGGCTTTCCCCTGAAAATATCAACACAAAGATATTTTTACATTTTACGGTTCCCTCATCTGTGGGTTTTTTTTTTAATGAGCTTGACGCCAAACATCCAGTGTTTGAAACACAAAGCATTTACGTGTCTCCAAAAAACTGGTTGCTAACAAGCGGCTAAATGAGACTACAGAGGCTGTCGGGGACATTAAACGCCATTAAGCCGAACAAGGAGACTCATCTCTTCACTAGTTCGTCTTTACAGTTTTTTTCTTTAGTTGCAAACTAAAAAACTTGCAAAATTTAAATTGTCATTTCCATCACCTCTGAGGTCAGAGAGAGTATTTATCGATATGGCTAAACGGAGGATGAGTGACCCGGACAGCAGCAGCAAAAGACTGGGAGAGAGGCTGAAGAGGTTGGTTTGTTTACCCGCAAAACTACTTCTCATAAACCGTGGAAAACGGACATTACTAGAGCTACTGAGTGGATTAACAGTTTGAGTTGAGCAAAGAGGATGCAACAAACAAAGCCAACCAATCATGGGTGGTACAGTGAGAACTGGATTGGGATCTGTAACAACGGCTCCAATACAGCTAGCCAACCGTTTGCCATCGAACACAACAGATCTGGAGATGTCATTTGGACCTTCTCCACCGTGTTGTCTTAGAAAATCATACAGCCAGCTACCTGGAAAGGTATATAGTTGATCCAGGAAAAGCAGCTACTATCATGACATTATAAAGTAAACATTATCGATCATAAATGCCTACAAACAAGTACTTCATGCTCGAGTTCTTATGACTGAACCGCAGCATTAGAATAAATTTTCAATTCAGTGCATTGCACACGAGCCCTTGACCTGACCAAAATGAACCCAAAGAAAGATTTCTCCTTGACCTTGTTGACATCCACCAAACAAACTAGCAACAGATAACAAAACCAACCGAGATGTCCAGGGACCTAAAACCCACAAGCTCACATAAGAACTTAATCCACTGCTCATGTGGAAAAAATAATGCCTGAAGAGACGCTGGGCAGACAAGGTTGATGGGAAATTATTTTCCAGACACAGCCCACCTCAGAATTACTCGTGAGCTGTAGATCAATTCAGCACTCAACACAAAGACAGCCAGCTCTTTTCATGAGATGTTTGAATAGATGGCTTGATAGGACCTACCAAGGATCTTGCTGAAGCAAACTGTCCATCAGGAGGACACTTCTTTGACTCGATTCAACCTATAATGGTTTTAGCAAGGTGAATGTCTTCAGTCCTCTCTTGAACACGTCATGATGTCCTTGGAAAAGATTTCCTCTCCTACTTAAATGGACCAATAACTCACCGTACAAAGCAATCCTAGAAATTGCATTATCATCATCAGGAGACGGCCTCCAGGCTGCCACAATGAAGACATTTGCAAAAATGTAATAAAGGCCCGTATGTGCATCAACTTTTGAAGTACTTATGTACTGCACAAAATAAGTAAACAAACCCTAATTTGTTTTACTATAATAGCAAACTCAAAAAACAACTTGAATTGAGGACCTAAGCGCAAAACCCGAAGTAGGTAGGTAGAAAAACAGTAAAAAAAATACAAAAACGAAAAAAAGTACAAACAAATTAAGCTCTAGGAACACAGAGAGGACTGTGAAAAAGACAGAAAATGGAGGAGACACAGACGAACCGAGAGAGAGTGAAGAAAAACAGGTTTAAATCTTAAAAACGTAGGAACCGATTAACTGACGAAACACAGGTGTACACAGAAGAAGGGCGGGAAAAAGTTGTAGACTTTAGCCCCAACCAGTGCTGCCTCAAGTGATGTCATTTGAGTCAATTAATCTGATTAACACAGCTCCCTCTGAAGCCACAAAAGACTCTTTCACATATGTCAAATAAAGTTAAACCGAATCTTAAGATCCCCTCCAGACATTGTGAAGTATACAAAAATGTTCTCCTCTGAATTTTTATTTGTATTTGCTATGTTTTTTTCCACATAGGGGGAATTTAAAGGCCATTTTTACCATCAGCCAAAGCCAGAGCTGTTTTTAATTATTCCATATGACAGAATTCTGTATTTGTGTTGACAGCAAAGAGGATTTCACATTATCGCAGATAAAAAACCCTCCTACATTATTGTTTGTTTGTTTGTGTTGAGAAATGATGGCGCCAAACTCACTGAACTTTGACTGAAGCGCTGCTGACCTTTATGGGCACAGCCAATTGCTGTTGACCACTACTTGAACTGAAAAATGGAAGACAACTAACGTTAACTACTCGTGTTAGTAGTGAATTTAAAGAACAAACTGGACTCGAATCAAGACTTTAAACACAAGCTGCTGTGAATAACTTTTTTTAAATGTGGTGGAAAATGCCTTTAAAATACATGTAGTTGAGACACCACAGCACCAGATTCTGGTTTTCCAGTTAGTCATGTGACACGTTATGGCTGCAGTATTTTTAATGGTCTCTGTGGCAACAACTGTTGCTCCTGATATGATGATATTTCTGGTAAGATTGAATTTTACTGTAATAATTATCACTTAACCAGAATAAAGATTAGACTAGGCTGGAAAGTAGTGAAGTAGAAGAATAAAGATGGATGGTTGGATGGATGGATAGAAAGTATATACCAGTAAATATAGATTTATTTTTCTAGTATTACAGGCTGTTGTGCATGTGCCAAAAAAAAATACCTGCAGTAATTTCCAGTTGATGACGGCCACTTTCAGCACATTGCATTGTTTCAACCTCTCAGCTCTCTGTTTGTCAGCTGGAACACACAAACCTCTTTATTCATGTCTGATTGACCCACACAGCAATAATGTGATTACAGGGCAGGTGGGCCCAGGATCACCCATCGGCCTTACTTATCGGATTGAGCCAAGTGGGTTGTATATCATCTATTGTTCCCCGGGTGGGGGCATTGACTGGCAATTCACAAAATTGAATTTATAACTCAGCCTATGATGAATTTCGGCCCCTGTTCCACAGTTAATGGCCCCTTGTTTGTTCCGCGTATCAACTGTATTCTCTTGCACTGCCAATAACGGCAAAGTGTTGTTGTTTGCTGGCATGTAGAGCGCCGCGGTAAACAGGAGCAGAGAAAGGCCCGCTTACTTATTGATTGAACGGTTGAGAGAGAATGTCAAGCCTCACCCTGAGCTCTGTGAAACATGTTGAGCTGCAGGTACAAGGAAATACCTCTGAGGTAAGAGAGAGAGAGAGGGGCAAAGAGAAAAAAGAGAGAGTGGGGGTTGGTGAGTGGCGTATAGGTGAATAGAGGTAAAAAGCGGCGGTAAATTGACTTGCTCCACTGAAATAGCGTCTTAGAAATGCAGTTCCTTCTTAACAAGTGCTAATTGCTCAGATCTGCTACAGGAACAAAGAGAGAACAGCGTGGTGGTGCAGAGAGTGACATTTACTTTTCCATGTTGGAGCTGATGGTGGGTTGCATAATAATACAGCAGCCCTCTTTAAATCACAGGTGGTCAGTTTCTACTTCTTTTTCCATCCAAAGTTTCAAAAAGCCAGCGTTAAATAACAGTCATCTGCAGCAGACGTGCTGTAGCCGACTGAGAAGTCTCAGTTCGCCCGAGCGACGACATTGATGGTTTTTATTCGCACACGTTCCCTCAGGGATGACATGTATGACTGTAAAGGGCTGCCTACATCAAACTAAGCCTCCAAACCGAAGCATCAACATCATCAGCCATCTTTTTTATTTCATCTATCGGAGCACCACTTGGAGAAAGCAGAGAGGAACAGATTAGGTCAGATCGACCTCGGTGGTGCACGCAGGTCAGCTCTCTCATCAGAAGTGGAATTTACATTGGAGCCTCAAAAATTGAAAAACACTTACTGACTTGTGTCTCAGATTTCCACCCTGATTACAGCATGGTACATGTACATGAACCTTCAGAACACAGTAAACATGTATCTTGACTTTGTTTGCTGCAGTGGGAGCAGATAAAAAGTCAGCCTGCCTCAAAATTGTCATCTCTGCCACAACTGCTTCAGCACCAGAGTTTGAGGAACTGTGCGTTGATGAAAACTTCAAGGACTTTAAACCTGATCAGACTACACAGTCCTGATGAAGCTGAGCCAAAACCTAAAGGTAGATGAGTTTTTACTACACTTCAAACCAAGTTTCAAGGGCTTTAAACAAATTGTTGTTGTTGTAAATTAAGTTTTTAATAGTTGAATGTGGTGATAAATTCTGTTAGAGAACATATTGAGACAAAAGTAGCACTTCAGCAGAAAGAAGATTCAAGTCACAAAGTTTATGAAGTGTACAAAAAAATCAACACACGTTTTTCATCACAATGGGAGCCGAAACAAAGACTTTTAATAAGAGTCAGATCTTGAACTCAGCATCACGTGAACAGATAAACGTGCAGCTTCTGTCAGTAAAGAAAGAGTTTTTCCACAAAACAAGCATCAATAGGCGAAGAACGAGATTCTTTGACGAGCCTGACGCCAAATTTTTGAGGCACGCTGGATGACAAGACATCAGTTCCTGTCACTCTGTGCCAGATATGTCAGCAGCAATCCATAATTGATTTCCCATTGACCAAAATGTCTAAATTACTGCCATGCTAATGCATCTCAGATAGCAGCAGAATTACTTTACATCAAGTAGCAGCTGAATCTGAAACAAGCTCTCCGCACACTGTGAAAACAGAGTGAAATCTGATCAAATCAAACCTGAGAAGATTTGATCAAAAAAATGAGACAATGTGCTTTTTCCCCAATGTGATCATCAGGGACTCACGGCAAATAAAGTACAGAATAAAAGACTTTAGTGAGACATCATCATCTCTTACCAAACACAAAATGGACAAAGACACCGTGTAGCATCGGAAGTCCGCTGAGACTCTCTTCATGGTAAGAACAGAGAAAATAATGTCACAAATTAAAGTAACAAATAATGAGAAACAATCAAAGATGCTGTATATCCACACCAGAACTCGTTCTTTGCCAAAGCAATGAAAAACACCTGCACAATGACCGACAGAGTCAAAGCAGGGTGACCAGGTGCACCACATGCTGAGATGGTGTCCCACATTTCGAGTCGCTACAGTTTTTTAAGGGACAGACACTTTTGACACGCTCTCAGTGAAGAGAAAACAGGAAGGCTGTCATCACGGGGCTGTGTTTTGTTTAAAGTCAAACAAACTGCACAAACGTGGGTAAAAGTCCAGGTGAACCTGTCACCATGTTAGCTGCTTACGCCAACACCAGGCGCCATATGGTGGAAACTGAAACTGGTAACAGCAGCTGGAAAACTAACATTGATATTTCTCCAAACACTGAGGTTGCAAAAAAAACAGGTCATGTGGTCGTACGAAAGCGAAGTGACCCAAAGGCAAAACACATGTTAGTGGCAGAATAGTTTATCTTTCAAGTTAACTGGACGTTACATCAAAACTAGGGGTCGACTGATATGTTTTTTCCAGGCTGATAACGATACAGACAGTTAGACATCAAGGAGACCGAAAACCGATATTTGGGACCGATATTCATGCGAAGTAAAAAATAAATAAATAAATAAATCTGTCGAAATTTGGAACAACCAGAACCACCTCCTCTCCACTACACTTATCTGATACACTTATTTACAAGATACTTTGCAGACTCACATTATTTTAGCGTTTATAGGCTATTAACTGTGACGGTTTACCGATCAGGCGTTGTTGTGGGTGGGACACTGTGTGAGATGATGTTGCATCGGAGCCAAAGCTCGTTTATTTTACCGGCAGTCTGACAGAAACAAATCTGATACAGATCATCGGGAAATACTGATTATCAGCTGAATATCAGCATTTTCTACAACCTAATCAAAAGTTTAGACGACATCTCAGCATCGGTAACGCGTCCCACATTGTCTTTGTCCTAGTAACAGGTTCATCCTCCTCTTCCCACATCCATCTGGAGCTTCTGTGTCCCTCGATCAGAAAACTTTTCCAATGATTGAAGAGTGATTTCTATGATTACAACATGTTAACACGTGGACTAGCCAGCAGGCTCTCCCGGACAGCTGGATAAACCCGAAATCATCTGCAAGTAGTCGACTTTCTGGAGTTAAACTTTGCCGCTGACACACTCAACTCCTTCAGCTCCGACCCGCAGCGATAATCCCAACACAAACAGAGAAAATGAAGCTTTTCCAAACCACCATTATCAAGTCAGCGCATCTGATACACTCATGCTATTTAAGAGGCACATGCGGAGCAGGTGACACATCATACTCACATCTCCGTCACGTTCTCGCTCTCTTGCGGTGCCAGTGCCGGGATGCTGGTGATACCATCGGGCTCCAGGCATAGCAGCATGGCGAAAGAGCACCTGCAAGCGGACAGGCAGCCTCCCAAGACGGGCGCGGGGGCCAGGCTGAGCAGGGCGAGCACCAGGGGCAGGGAAAGTGCCAGGGCCCGGGGTGCCACGGCCATGCTCAGAAAAGAAGAGTCTTCTCAGCACCAGCGGAGAGGTTTGGCAGCTGTAGTTGGAGTTAGTGTCTTGTGTGTTTCACCCTTAATGAAGAGTCAGTGAGAGAGGCGAGGAGCTTTCACACACTGTGAGTGACTCCTCTCGTGGCTCTCTGGCAGGGTTGAGATCCCAGCTGGTCAGGGTCTGGTACTGAGCCACAGCTGTACTGAGCAGCAGGAGGGGCAGGCAGGCAGGCAGGCAGGCAGGCAGGCAAGGGGCCTCTGGGGACATGTTGGTAGTGGGCTGCAGCCTCTCTCTTTCTCCCTCTCTCTTCCTCTCCTCCACAAAAGGGAGGGGCGAGATAACAGGGGGCCAGAGTCACCAGACACCTCGGGAAGCTGGAGGGGAGAAAGAGGGAGGGGTTGGGGTGAAGGGTGTGTGACGATGATGATGGGAGGAGGAGATGGGATACGGTGATCGAGATCTCATCTGCCCCCTCGGGTGAGAAATCTGCTGTCCCGCCAGCAGCTCGAGGCGCAAACAGAGCCAAGAAGTCAGGGCTCTCGGGTGCCTGGATGCACACAGAAGCGCTCTTGCACTCGCACTACTGTAGCAACATCCTGCTGTGTGGATGGACGGATGTGGCTCTCCATCCTGAGAGAATTGATTGTTGGAAGGTTTGCGATTGTCTGTGGGAGGGGTGGTGAGACGAGCTATCCGCAATAAGCTGTTTTCCAACAGTGTGAACTCCCAGCAGGGTTTAATAATAGGAAAATGAGAGCACTATAGGTCTATGAGTTTGTTGTTTTTCCCTCCACTGGAACATATACATCGCTGTACGCTTCGTGAGGCTCGCACGTAATTTGCATCTCGCCCATTGTGATCTTGAAAAGCTCAATAGGCAATCCACTTTCACTTGTTTCAAGTGGTTTGTACAACAGTTGACTGACAGGTACTCGACAGTACATCGCTGTGGACCCAGTGTGCCTGGATTATGAAAAGGAAAAATCTAGCTATAGACGTGAAATCAGGCCTGAATGTTACACTGAAAAACTCCTGAGTGAGATGTGTGATGTTACCAGAGCTCTGTCAGGATAGAGATGTCACTGGAGCTTCAAGGGAAGGTTCAACTGACGGACGAAGAAAACAAAAGACTGATGCCTTTTGTAACGAGGAGTCAATAATCGATCTGCAACGTTCCTTTATTCTTATATTTGACGAAGCAGTACCGTATTTCTGTGATTGTATTAAGGTAGTGCATCAATCACTGTAGTCAATCAAGACTAATAGCGATTCAACCTCCCTCCAAAGTTCAAGTTTGACAGATTTTTTGAAACCTGTTCTGGAAAACAGTCAGTCAGGGCTCCAGACTAGCTTAACTAACAAAAAAACAAAATGTTGTTTCTTTACTTTGTTATTAACACCTATAGTTTAACGTATTAGCATTCAAAGTGCTTTAACTTCCAAACTGTACTCAGGTGCAGTACTTCACTAAATTGTTTTTGCTCCTCTGAACACAAACTCTCAGCCCTGCTGTGTGTTTAGCTTTAGCTCCTTTAGCTGTTAGCTCCGTTAGCCAAACACACCGTGGGACTCTGCTGCCCAACAGCTGCCAACAGCTAACAAGCTCTTCTCCTGCCAGTTTCAACATGGATTCGTTTATTATGTAGCATTACCAGTGGAAGAAAAAGGGTGTGTCCCCGGTCGATAGCGGGTTTAGTTCGTCTTTTTGGATTTTAACGTGTCAAACTTTTTGAAGGTCTCGGGCTGTGTAGCCGGCGGGTAAAATTACTTTGGTGATAAAGAAACACATTTTCTATCGTCCAGGGGACAACAGGATGCTGGTAGTCTTTATCAATTTATCAGTTTTATCAAGAGAAAGGTCCAAACCCAAAGATATTTGATTGACATAGATACAAAACAGAGAAAAGCATCAGATCTTTGCGTTTGAGAAGCTGAAAACAGTAAGTTTGGCCTTTTTTGTGTGATAAATTACTGTATAATAATTGTTTCTGCAATAATTTAAACACATTATATGACTATGTTAGCTTATAAGTGAACCCGTGCTAGCAGGTGAGCTCTACAGTGGCTCTAACCCTTGTAACTGCTAACATCAACTTGCTGCAGAGACCCGGGGCTGTCCATCACATATATGTTCTTTACACGAGCAGAGACATTTTTTTTTGCCCATGGGACAGATACTGCGCCCCACCCCCATTCCTCTTAGTCACTCTGCGCATGAGTAAGGTCATAGTGTCCCGACCACAATTACTGGCCATAAGCTGAATAGCCATTTTTGCTGCTGTCGTCAGGATTATCTGGTGGCTTAATTACTCTTCCTTTTACGCCCCTTTTTCTTCTTGGTCTTAGCTCAGCAGATAGTGTGGAGGGACAAGGCGCTTACACTCAGGAAGTGTTTGAGAGCTCGAGCAGACCAGTTACGAGATTGAACACTCAGTGGGAAGCGGCTGCTGGGAGGTGTAATTAACTACATAAAGTATGACCCAGTAAAACAAACGAACGCAAGTAAGATCATGTAAGCAGGCTGTAATGCACATTATCTCAGCATACTGTATTTACATTCTTACAACCACTTTATTTAATTGTCCAGCTTTATTTGGCAGTTGGTTGTACACACTGTAAATGCTTAAATGTGAAGTGGTTTCATTTCATATTTACAACACTGGTGGTATTCATATTGTGGAGAGCAAACAGCAGATATCTCACACACCCTCAGTGTACAGTATCCTGTAAAATGTAAATCTAGCTACAATCTTGACATGATGCTTTATTTATATTTCAATAACTGATGGTTGGATTGCTTTGGCACAGATATTCATGGTTCCTAGTTAATGACTTTGATAAACTCATGACTTTCCTCTAGGCTAACCCAGAAGTTAGCTTTGCCCCGGTTCCCTCGACAAAAAGCTTATAAAATTAATCAATTTCATTTTGGATTAACGCAACAGTTAAAGTCTGTGACAAACACAAGTTCACGATAATGGCACGTTTTGTTCAGTAGGATAATCTTCACAGATGAACACAACTTTTTGAAGCGTAAATGCAATCGGCAGAAGTAAAAAGTTAACGTTTTAAACGAGCTACAGCGCAGTCCAAGGCTTAAACATCACCACCACACGTCTTACTACGGTACACTTTACAATACACACTTTACTATAAACAGATACATATACAAGTTGGAAAGTTAGAACAGTCTGCAACTAAGATCCGCCTCTAAAAATGGACTAGTGACTACCCAGTTAGCACGCATACTACGTCCTGCAGACGCTGAACAGTACAAGTCAACTTTGAAAGACGTACTAGGGACAGCATTTGCTAAATGGCAAGACGTCGGCAAATGCTCGATGTCTTGCTAACGTCTCCCCAATTTGCCATTGCTTCCCATGCTACACCTTTCCATCGTAACTCAAGCGGACATCTGCGCTATTGAGGTTTGAGTTTGAAAACACTCAATGTCCAGTCTCATTTAGCCACTTCTGAGCAGCTGCCTTTTTTTTTTAAAGACATAAACACTTTTAAATTCACATGTGGGGTTATTTTAAGACTGATTATATGTCAGAGAACAAACTGTGAAAATCTCTTAAGCTTGTGTTTAACACAGACAATATTTCAGGCATCTAAAAACCCATTCAAAAAACCTACTGAATTCAAGACGAGGGAACCAGAGTGCAAAAATGCTAACTTATTCCTGCGACACTCTATATCTCAACATCTGCTGGATGGATTTCCCTCAAATGTCGTACAGTTGTTCATGCTAAATATGACAAATAGGCTGATTTTCCAGTCGGTACACCTGACCAAAGGCACTGGCTAAGATCTGGACTTAAGTGCGAGGTTGTTCTTGTTTACATCTTATTTTCCTCCAGTTTTTCCCACAGCGACGTCGTCTGCCTTATCCAAAAGAGAGATAAAGTACATGAAGAAAGAATTTACTTACCTCTTGTTCGTATTTTACTCAGCTGGATTGATTTACTTTCACTTCCTGGAAAACTGCAGTCAATCATTTGCTTTAAGGAGTCTCTCTCACAAATCAGCAGTGAGGTGGAATACACAATAAGTCCTGATAAAACAATAACCAATCAAGTAATTTACATGCACCGCCCACACACACACCATCAGCTTCCTCCAGAGGTCCGTGGTAACTTTATAAAGTTGACAACTAGAATTAAACATCCATTGAAATGTGCTTGTGTTCAACAATAGCTGAATATGAGACAGGATATGAAGAGTTTTATTCAAAGAGAGCTGAATGACGTGTCATCTCGTTATCATGACACTAAACTGAAACTGCTTTTCATAACATTGCTGTTTTTTTTTTTATATATACACACAATTTTGTGGGGAAGATATCCTTCATGTATTTGTGCCAAGGCCGTGTGTGTCTGTCATTTGTCTCCTGATTTCCGAGTTATGCAGCGTATTCAAACGTGCCAGTTTACCAGATCGTGCTCATTTCTGCCTGTCCTCCTTTTTTCAGTCCACACAACCTAATTTCCTACGAGCCATGTGACAGTTTTCAACCTCACATCATTTGGTAGTAGTGGCCATTTGACAGATAATAACGACCTCATTTCTCTCCGGGTATTTAATTAGATTACTGTTTCTATACATTATGTTGATTGATGGTCATAGAAGGGGTTAATTGCGACACTTGGCTTTTGAATCAATCTCCCCCCCGTCACGTCAAAGATAAATACACTGGTCAGGACTCACGGGGAGCAGACACGGTCACTGTTGCATCCTGTGATATAGACTTGACCATGTTACCAGCCGTATCTCCAACATGTGTCCCCTGGCTTCCTCTCCATATCTCCTCCGGCTCGCACACAAACATGCGAGTGCGCGGCGCTTATCCTCATGAGATCAATCCATACGCTGAGATGAAAAGGATAAGGCAGCAAATCACATGAAAAGACTATAAAAAACAACAGTGAGCATTCGTCGACTGGGTGACATGCTCCATTATTTCCACGAATAAAAATAAGTAAATAAAAATCTCACGTACACAACGCTGCTGCTGTAAATCCTCACTAGACAGCACGTGTGTTAATCTGCAGCTGACCGTCCAGAACAAATGTACAATTTTCTACTGCTTTAGCGAGGTTCACTAAAAACTACAATCCCCACCACTTTGTTATGAAATGTTAATATTCATGGTCCACAGAGGATGAATCCCACTGACTTTCATGATCCTCTGACTTTTCCTCTAGCGACATTAATTTCACAGCATCTTCTTGATGGATTAGCTCAACAGTTTGTACAGATGTTCATGGTCCCCAGATGATTTATCCTAATGACTTTGATGAGCCCCTCATCTCCCCTCGTGGTGCCACCTTTTTCAGTGAAATGTCTCAACAACTATTGAACCGACTGACAATTAAAATCTGGTTCAGACAATCATGCTCCCCTCGTGTACTGACTTTCCTCCTGTGTCATCACAGGTCTACGAAACCGAGCTAATATTAGCATGCTAACATTCTAACTAAAATGGAAATTATTAAGTGTTAAAACATGAGCGTGTTGTCATTTTGAACATGTTAGCAAGCTGATATTAGCATTTAGCTCACCAAGGAAGAGCGCCATGCTTTGAAGCCAACTTTTGTATTAGGTCTTTTTGTTTTTATTTAGGACCCAAATAGACTTTTTCCCCCAAATCTTGCATTGTGAAAGAAGCTGCTATAAAACAGTGGATACATTTTTTTGAGTGTCACAACCCCCAAAAATGACTGAATTAGATCTATTTCATCGAATAAAATGTGGAAAGTCTAGAAGAGCTGCAAGATTAAACCATTTAATCTCTTTTCAAGTTAGCTGGGGGCTAAACTGGAAGTTAGCTGGCTCAGTTGGTGGGAAGAGAAGTCAAGCTTTATTTGGCATCGTGCACCACTGAGCAACTTTAAGAGGAATGAACGGGGTCTGTCCCGGTTTTAATGCAACATCCATCCTCACCAGAGAAACATCCATATAGGTCGTCTGTGCAGGCCAAGGACGTTACATTAAATCTGGGCACGGACAGTGTGTTAAACACATTTTTCAGACTGTGTTATGCTTTTCAACTCACATACTAGAATGTAAAATTGAACCTTTGCTTTCTTCTGTTATTCTTTGTCCAAAGGAATATAAAGCTGAAACTTATTTGAAAGAAAGTAACAATGAGACACCCACGAAAGACAGACAGGCTTTTGAAGAATGTATTTAAAGTAACATTCCACTTTTTTGAAAGTATGTTATACAGGTTTTAATAAGCGTGAAAGCAAATATTGATCAAATCTTCATTGTTGGAATATCTCCAGACAGTCTGAAAGTTATTAACACATTTAATTTCATCCTGCCATAAAAAAAAACCTTGAAGGCACCGAGCGCTGTGCAAATCTGTGAGCTCGTCTGGACTGTTAGGTACAGCACATCCGAGCAGCGAGAGCACGTGTGGGGGGTTTAACACGGGCGGAGAGAAAGAGTCCAAGACAGGCTGCACTTCTGTCAGACCCCTTAAACAATAATCAATCAATTTCATATTTAAGCCCAGCATCAGAGGAAGAGAGTAAGAGAGGGAGAAAGTGGGGGACACAAAGAGGAAAGGGAGAGCGAGGGAGCGTAACAACAGAATGAGCGGATGAGTAAAAGCTCTTTTGGACCGAGTACAAGGAAAGGCTCTTACACTTTAAGTGGTAAATGCACGTAGCTGCCATGTTTGTATGTAGGCTGTGTTGCTTCTGGCTGCCGTTCACTTGCTGTATATTGACTCATGTGTACTGAGCACTGATATGATGGCTCATGTTACATATGTTGATTTTTTCAACTATTTAAAAAGGCTGGTTTTGTTCTCTTTTTCTTATTGTCTACGAATCCCATGAAGAGTCTGTCTCGTAGTACTTTCCGACCTCCTTTCACAGGCTGTGGCACACAGTCTGAAGCCCGTCGGTTCCTACTGGAGACATAAATCTTTAAAAACAGGTCACACAAACATATCCATAACACAAACACTGTCACAAAATGGACCTCAATGCAAGACACACACGGGGCAGGCAGGTAAATGAACAAATAAGCGAGCTTTAATGCTTGCAAGTCCAAAATCCAAAAAGCCAGCAACAAAAATGCAAAAAACAAAACTAAAAACAGAGAAGCCATGTGGATCAAATCAGGAACACGAGGAACATACGAGGTGCTGCACACAGATGCAGGAGGCGCAGGACCTGGACTGACTAAACAACAGTGCTGTGCTGCAGTTTGTAAGTTAATTTGGGTGCACACTCACACTCACGGCACAAGCTCATCTCTAAAGAGTGGTGCTTCATAGTCAGTCCTAACACTAAAAATACTGTCTGTCCTCATCAGAGTAATGACCATATATACAGGAGAAGCAGCTTAATATGACCCGTATGTACGTTACTTGTCAGGCAGCGACCTCTAGTGGTCGCAGCCATTATTACGACAGCAAAGGAGGAAGTCAGGTGATTGAGTATAAATGTCCACATAAGGAGAAAACAAATACAGGACTCTGACTCAAGAGACCACGGAGACACCAAACCGCAAGCATACAAAGAGGGTACCGTGTGCCTGTTGCTGCTACATTGCAACGGTCACATAGTCTTGAGAACGGTTGTGCATTGTTTTGGGAGTCTTTGGCAATCGACCTGTTCAATCGTTAAGATATGAGGATGTGTTAAAAAAACAAATGAGGCAGCAGGTTTATGTTGTCAACAGCGAAACAGTAAATGCCTCGTATGAGCAGTTCTGTCGACTTTTTGCACCTGAACAGTATCTGAAGAGTCGATAAGAAATGGGGATGACATGCAGCGATGGACCACTGCTCAGATTTGAACCACGGGCTGCTGTTTTTCCACATTTTACTGATCACACATTGTGCTCAGCCTGTGAAAACAGCTGTATAATATCCTCTCTGGCTTTGGAGGAACTTTTTTCCAAAATGCAGAACAATGACCCTGATCATGTCAATGCTCCAGTGTTTTTTGGATTTGAACCCAAGCTTGGGACTTACGGTCAGGATGTTTCAACATCTGTTGCTTCAATTTTACTGATTACTTTTATTTATTTATCTATCTGAGTTCCTCAACTTTATAAAAAGTGCTAAACTAAACCACTGGAGTACCTCCTTCCACATTAAGCCTGAAATCTCCGATCTCTTCAGGGAAGTGGAAGCCTTGGTCGGATCAACAGGAGATTGCATTTTATATTCTATCCATCTAAAAAAAAAAAAAAACCCATGAGCACATTATTTGAAAGTAATGACCCTGTCTTAGTTGGTCTTGAAGGTTTGTTTTTTTTTTTTTACTGGAGCTCCATTGAAAAGCCCAGCGGCCCTGCTAAATACTGTGCACTTCTTCCTTGAATATGATCATTTGTCCTCAGTGTTGTTTTGCAGAAATCTATTATCACAAGAATACTCAGCAAGTTTTATTTGGCATTCCAGTGCCATGCTGTCGGTCTGTGACCTCCTCAGCTCGGTAATTGCATCGAGGATGAGGTCCGTCTCAGCGAGATACAAAAATCCTCTCTTCATCCTTTTTATCTTATCAAAATGGAGGTACAATTCAAATCTGTATATTTCCAGTTCCAGTCTTTTGTTCGGCATTTAATGAAAATGTTTTCCCTTTTTAAAGAGAGAGACAAGAATTTCTTAAATATCTACGACACCTCGGCTGAGGCCTTGCACTTCTTACTTGTTAATTATTATGTATGAAATGAAGGAAATTATCTTTTTTAGCACTTACAGCAATTTGACATTATTCAAAATAAGAGCAAATGTATGATATTTTAGTAATTTGTGCCAGACATCCTAACTAATTAAATGTAAAATGTACTTGAGACGAAGAATCCCTCATCTTTATGAGGTTTCTCTTCCATTTTTTTCCCCGTTTTCTTGTGAAAGAAAAAGTGATGTATGTTGTAGAGCTACAGACTGTACTACTGCATCATTTTCTCTATTGCACATGACAGGGTCGATACAAGCATCCTTGTCTCCAACACGTGATTTTATATGCTACAAAACCTTATTGCTACGTGGGCTTTGATCAGTGGAAGCGTGAAAGCATGTGACATTATTGCACAAACATTGCAGGTCGGCGGTTGGGGTTGAAGGACGGGCTCAAGTGCAGAACGGGGGTTTGCATCAAGAGTATCGCACGTGGTTAGCTTCAGGCATCAGAAGCACTTTGGATAAGGGTATCGGAAAAGATTGTTGTTTCAATTAAATGTAATAGTTTTCCACGGTCCGCCATCTTGCAGGCCGTCCCAGAAGTCTTATTTCTGCTCCGACAAGTGAGGAGGGATCTCTGAGCTGCCCTCCAGGAAGACTTTCAGCTCAATGCCATGACGTAGCAATACTCCATCTTTACATCTGGCACATTTGAAAGAGATGGCAGACGCTGACACACACGATGCTTCAGAGGAAAGATGTCTTCTTACTCTTGAAACACATTTAGTCGTTTCCTCTCTCTTCACATGGTTTCCTTGTGTCACTACATACATCCTCGGTTGGAGGGACTAAGATGCAAGAAAAAGATGAAAGTGAGGGAAAGTTGATGCAAGACAAATATTTTAACCAACCTCTTTTTTGAGTTTCCTAAATAAAAACATAGAAACGTTAATCATGCTTTACTTGTGGATATTGTATTGCAAGAGCAGATATTGTAGGGAAAAAAATCAGGTGTTGTCAGTGAATGTTAAGCAGATGAGCACTAAGTATGGAAAGTACATCCTTTATTTAAGATGATATTTTAGGGCTTTTTTCCGTTTTTGAGCTAATGGGGCACCCCAAAGACACGTCCATTAAAAACATTTCCTAATTATGTTGATAAAAACATCATTCTGACAAATATGTTACTGATAAATTAGTCATACATAAACATAACTTCCTGAGACGGGGGTCGATGCTGGTTTTACTGTCAGCAACAGCCACACAGAGAACACACATTTCCTGTTTATCGCAGCATCCACCGGCTCAGTCTGGGACTTTGTTTCGTTGCAACTGCTCCACAGATGCAGGGAAGTGTTGGGGTGAGTGATGGTACACAAGCATCTTCACGCAATAAACAAGCCACTTGTCTTCTGAAGAGCTTAGCAACCGGGAGAAGTGGACACTCGACAAGTTTGTGTAGAAGAGGAATCGGAAATACTTTTTTCTAAACTTCATCAAGCGTTTCTTAACATTTCGGGTTGATTTTACTTCAAAAGCCTCTGCAGACAAACTTGATGGCAGATATCCAGAACTATCCAGTTCTTCACAAGATATGTGAGAGAAAAGCATCTTTAAACCTGCGCATGAGGAACATCTTCAGTGGTAAAGATACTCACCAACCCTCCTGATTTTCCAGGGAGGCTCACGTTTTTCATTGCCTTCTCTTGGTTTCCTCTCTGGGTCACAGTTCTCCTGTATTTCTCCCAATTTAAGAACAAATTTTCACACTTTTCCCCTTTTAGTTATCATAACCTGTTTCTGGTGCTGTACAGCGTGTAGTCAGACGCCCTGCAGAGAAGATTTCACATTTCTTATGTAACGTTTTAAAGGAAAGGGGATGTAAAGTCTGGCTTGCACAGACTCTCTAAAAAAAAAATTAATGAATGAATAACTTTATGCCACGGATTTATGCAAGTTTACGTAAGAGGGCGAATTATTCTGCATTGTTTTCTGAGAATTAAAATGAAACTAAAATGATTTGACTCAAAAATGCTGTTGACTTTTACTCATTTTGTTCTTTTCATTCTTTAAATGTCAGCAGAGTGCAGCGAGCACGGTCCTTTAATCTCAAATTTTGGCATGGTTGGCAAGTATGGTGGTAAATCTGAAACCTAATTAGTGCCACTCTACTGCTGCATTTATTAAGTTTGAGCATTTAGTTGCTCATCCAAATATCAGTCACAACAGAGTGAACCATCAGCCAGAAAACTCACAGGTGGGTGGCCTGAGGAAACCGAAATCAGAGACCTGGCCCCGGTCATGTTAACGCCACGCGCTATCGAAAGGAGCCCAACTGGAGCACATGTCCTCTGTCTCCTATCAGATGAGGTGCTGGTGACTACAAGCTGATGGAACAAGATACAGAGCGAGGACTCTGTGTAAGCCATCAGATGCTACAGTGTCTTTATCTGCAGATCTGGACATCACAGCCCCCCAACCCCTCATCAGACAAAACCCTCTCCTCTCTGATCGATACACCACCAAGCAAAACAACGGTGTTGGGTGCAGCCGTCTCAAATTCTTCATCACTTCTGCTCTCTGGTTTTTTACATTACCTAACCCCATCTTATTTTCTGTGTGTGTGTGTGTGTGTGTGTGGTCTCTAGGATTTGTTTTTGATGAGTACACACACACATTCAGACTCATCTGTGTGTGCATGCACGTATACCCTCTAACGTGCTTTATGTTATCAACTACTGTAAACATCTTATTTTCGGCCCTTATTGTCAGGCATACGTGTGTGTGCATGCCCGTGTGTGTCAGTCTGCTTGTAAATGTGAGTGTGTGCGCGCTGATCACAGGGGTAAACCCACAATCAATGGGCTGGAGTAGGCTAGAGTAGAAGTTTTATCTGTGTGTGTGTGTGTGTAACAAGATCGGCTCATTAGTAGCCGGGCTGTGGACACCAGAGGCCTCCGAGAGGCTCATGCAGATGAGCAGAAACCCGAGGAGCTGTGGTGGGAGCTTAGGGGCGAGACAGCAGCAGTTAGCTCAGGAGCTAATGAACGACAACAACGTCTCTCCTCTCTGTTTCTCTGTGTCCTCGTGCCATCTTATCAGTCTGTTGCTGCTCTCCCTCTTTCCTTTGTCTTCCTCTTCCTTTCTCCCCTCAACAAAATGCCTCGTGCAGCCCCCCCTTTTTTTTCCTCCCTTTTTTTTTTACTTCACCCCAAAACAACAATTGACCATTCACTAGAAACCTCGCCTCGCTTAATTGTTGTGCTCCAGTCGAGCTCTCTGTTCTTGCTCAACCATAATTGGTATGTTTTCATCAACCTGTTCTTTGTGCATTTTTCAATTCGCACATAAAAAAAAAGAAAAGAAAGAAAAACAAAACAGAAACAGAATCAGAGAATAAACCACGAGGCATGTAATTTAAAGGTCCGCCGAAGGGACGAAAAATGTCAACGGAGGAAAACACCAGATCCGTGTGGAGCCGTGAACACATGAAGCAAAAATAAATGCCATATTTTAATCATCACATTTAATTGCACTTTCATTACATCTCCTCATTGTGCCCTCTTCTGCTGGAGGCCATTTTACCCTGACATCACGCTCAGGGTGGGATGATGCTATGCTGCTGTTTCCTAGGTTGTGAGTCGTGTAAACGTATGAGAATCTGACAAATTGTTTCGCTTCACCACTTTCCAATTGATCAGCAACCGATAAGATGATGGATGGAGGGTCATCACGCTGTTTTTCAATGTAAAACAACATGTTTGATAACTATACGCCTCCATTAAAAGCTAATTTTAGCATTGAGCCACTTCCTAGCTAACTTTACTGTTTGATAGTGTTACACCATACGACGTGTCATGAACTACAACCATGTAAACAATGTAAAAGTAAAGTCTAAAATAAGCACTTGATGGCTTCGTACATCATATCAAACACTAAGATTAAACTGCATAATACAGTATTATGGTGGTTTTAGTTGCTGTTGTCTGTTACAACCTCTTTGTTCACCTTCCTCACACCTGTACCTTCCATCTCTTTGTTAAACAGGCAGCGTCCTTCAGAAAAATGTAATTAGCTTCTAAAACAAACAAAAGGAGGAACAGTAGTGAAAAAAGAAGGTGAACTGGCTGAAAACCATCTCAGTTTCCTAGTGTGGAGGGTTAGTTAATGAACACTTCAAAGCTGTGCACATGTACGATCCAGCAGGGCTGATTGGTGTTTGGTTTTGGTGGATAGCTCTCCAAAGAAAAATAACAGCATCAGTCATTTGAACAACTGCACAAAATCACGGAGGATGACCTCGATTGTGGCCGAAGGAATTATTGCTGTTTTTTTCGTCGGAAGTCCACAGAGGAGTGTACAGGTCAACAAAATGCCGGACGTTGACATGGGTGACCGCTGTTTGCTCCCCCCTTTTATTTATTTATTTTTTACCGGCAGCCAAAGTCGGTTTCTCAATAAAACAGATTTATTTCTCAGCAGTGATTTCTGACCATTTTGGAGGGAAACAAGGAGGTCCTGTTGATCAGAAAACCTCTGTGTGTTGTTCAGGAGGTGCAGTTTTAAATCACATACTGAGTTGCTTAATTTCGGACTTGTTGAAGTCTTACCTTGGATGTAGCTCTACTGTACATTTTCATGTCTCTCCTAGTCAGCCTATCTTCTCTTTGTCTTTCAACCAGCTTGTCTGTCTCTGTCAGTGCTGCCAAAGCACTTAAACACATTCAACGTTTGCTGCGTGCCAATGTTGAGTGACAGCAGTTCGTACGGTACAGCCTCCTTGGAGGAAACTGGGCAGAAAGAAAAGGCTCTGTATGGCTCTCTGCAGCAGCACCATATGTTCTTCCTCCACTCTCGCTCTATACAGTATGATCTACATTCAACGCCTTCACTGTCAATAAGTCCTTCTTACCACAGTGTCAGGAATGAATGATCGCTATCACAGGTCAAGTTCAGCAGGCTTGGCAGGCACTGACAAGATATACACCGACTTAATTGATTTATAGTAAAAGAGCGTGCAACATGTGCTTTTTCACTACAAACACCCAGAAAAAAAAATCTTGTAATGTCACCTCAGTGAACCTCACACAGCCTGCAGTGTGTCTCTGTGATGCAGATATTAAAAAGGTTCAGCTCACCGTTTTCTGCTTGTACTTATTCCCCTGCTAAACACAGCCTTATTTTAAAATCAAGATTAGTTCATGCAACTTTTAGCTGCCACCAGCAGCTCTCTGGGTCGCTGTGTCAGTCGATTACTCAGCCAGTCGGTCCACAAATATCCCCCCCACCCTTTGGCAGCCACAGTTTTTGCCCAATGAAACGGAAAATATGGCACATAGGTCTAGCCTCAATCCCATTTCCAATTTTTACCCCTACCCCTCTTTTGAGCGCCCCCTGCCATGCTAAGTTTAAATCCACGGAGATCTTTAAAGGGGCACTGTGTATGTTGGCGGACTCCATTTCTTCACTAACGTTAGCTGCTGTTGCTATCTGTTAGCAGAGCGGAAAGAGGCACTTGGGAACGTGAATAAAGTCACATCCTTTGGACTGTCGCAGAAAATCCGACGTGAGTTCTTCACAAAGAAATCCACAGTCCAGCAGCATGAAACGAATCGTCCACAGGGTTGTATACGCAGGGGAGGGTCCCATTTTTCATGTCACGTTACGACCCGCTCAAGTATTATACACTGAAATAATATTCTTCTTTATTTCTTTTATAATTTCTTGTAGGAAAACGTTGATCATAAGTGGCCTGATCGAGAAGCCAAATAGCAAATGTTCAAAATACGAGGGGCTGGGTATTTGTCTCTGTTGCTCCTCATTTAATTCTGATTCAGTCATCGTTAAAGATCGTATATAAGATGAAAATGCCTGGTGCAGGTTAAATACATGAATAAAAAGTAAGTCATTATCAGGAGAAGATAACAGATTGTAGAAGTTCTTCCTTTTTCTTTGTTTGACTGTCGCTCTCTCGCTCCGTCTCCTCCTCCCTCCCTCCTTCCCGGCGGCCACATCTCCAGCTCATATCCATGTTTATAAAGAGCTACTCTCCATTATCCTAATTGAAAAATGAGAGTAAAGTGCCACTTTATTCACAATACATGGCCATAACCCTTCTATTCATCTCATCCACTGCAGTTCAACCTGACCGAGCAAAGACCACGCTGCACTGTTACTGCTAAGAAATGACAAAGTGCACTATAGAGGACTCTGCTTCCTATATTTCTGCCTGTCTTACTTAGATGTACATGTAGGACAGCAAAAAACAAACACGCGAAAAGTGAGGTCCAGATGAATCATCGGGTTATAATCATTTTTATAACCTCCCTCTCAGCAACTTCCCCGACAGCCAGAATGGTTTGTACTTTTAACACTGAGACATTTTGTGACTCATTCATGTTCAGCATCTCGGTCCACTCATGATAAAAGAGGTTTATGGAATATACGCTCGCTGCCGCTCCGGGAAAAGTCAATAATCCAGTGAAACGCACGGTGGGAACATTATGATCGTGTACCGCTCACATTCTGTGATGCCACGAGTTATTAGTGGAAAGTAAAGTACAAATACAGCGTAACATAAAGTACAGCGGAGAAAAACAACAGCTTAGAGTTATTAAACATCCACATTATATATGTGACGGTACTGTTTTTCACTTACTGTACATTACATCAGGTAGACTCGAACAGGAACAGCCCAACAATAAGTGATTTGTTTGATGTGTGCTTTAAAACTAATGTGTTTTTCCAAGAAACTTTCTGCAACATTTTCATAAAAGACTGATTTTGCCATTAGTTTGACTCACTGCTTTTACGATTTACACAACAATGATTCAACCGAGACAGAAAAAGCTTTTGCTGTTTCTAATAACTGACTCTGGTTAGTATTTCCTGGTGAATCACTTCCTGAGTTCTGGAAAACAACAAATATTAACCGCCGGGGCAGTGGCGGATTTAAGAAATTTGGGGCCCAAGGCAAAGGCAGGCATGGGGCCCTCTGAAATGAGAAGACAACACACAAAACAACAGGTCAATTATACAGATGGATACATTTTAACAGAATACACACATGTATTATTTGTTTTCCCTTTTGTCCCTCTCTTCCTGTCCCTTTTTCACGTTGTCTCTCTCCCTCATTCTGAAAACAAACACACACAAAACACAGTATAAGGCTCTTACCCAGTGGTGAAGTGTAAGTATATTTACTCAAGTGCTGGCGTAGAAAAATGATGATTTAATGCTAATATTTGTGATAAACTGAAAGAGTCTTCCTTTGTGGGGTGACTTCTTAAGCCAAAACTCTTTAAAAAATCGTCTTGGGCCAGCTGGAAAATACATCATGACAAGACTTCAGTGAAGTTAGTTTTAAGTTGGATATTCGACATTCGCAGCCACTCACACGTTTCAAGTGCATCTGTATTGCAGACTTTACAGTAAACACACGGAGAAGACGGCTACAGCGTGTACCGACTTCCTGTTTTCAAAATAAAAATGTGGGATATTTAAAGCAGAGATACTGTGTTCAAAGCTATTGAGAAGCTATTGAGCTAACATGCTAATATTTACATATAACAATTAATAAAAAATAATAAAAATTAATAACAAATATTTAGAGATGTAAAGCGTAAAAACAAGAGGCGTATCTCATGCAGCCAGTGTAGTGACATGATCCCAACATGATTTTGAGTCAATTGATCACATGACCTGGAAGCAATTGAGCTAACATGCTAATATTTAAATATAAAAATTAATAAAACATAAAAAAAAATAAAAAAAATATGAACAGATGTAAAACGTAAAAACAAGAGGTGTATCTCATGCAGCCAGTGTAGTTACATGATCCCACACTGATTTTGAGTTAACTGATCACATGACCTGGAAGCTATTGAGCTAACATGCTAATATTTACATATAAAAATTAATAAAAATCAATAAAAAATATGAACAGATGTAAAACGTAAAAACAAGAGGCGTATCTCATGCAGCCAGTGTAGTTACATGATCCCAACATGATTTAAAGTCAATTGATCACATGACCTGGAAGCTATTGAGCTGAAACGCTAATATTAAAATATCAAAATTAATCAAACATAAAAAAAATAATAAAAAATATGAACAGATGTAAAACGTAAAAAACAAGAGGCGTATCTCATGCAGCCAGTGCAGTGACATGATCCCACACTGATTTTGAGTCAATTGATCACATGACCTGGAAGCTATTGAGCTAACATGCTAATATTTAAATATAAAAATTAATAAAAAATAATGAAAATTCATAAAAAATATTTACAGATGTAAAACGTAAAAACAAGAGGCGTATCTCATGCAGCCAGTGTAGTTACATGATCCCAACATGATTTTGAGTCAATTGATCACATCACCTGGAAGCAATTGAGCTAACATGCTAATATTTACATATAAAAATTAATAAAAAATATTTAGAGATGTAAAATGTAAAAACAAGAGGCGTATCTCATGCAGCCAGTGTAGTTAAAAACTGCAGTTCCTCGAATGGCGACTTGGGGCTGGATCCAAAACCAAGTCAAACCCCATAAGAGTCCATCTTAAAATGCACAACTTCACAGCAGAAATAAACACGTTTACAGACAGCCTGAGACAAAAAAAAACTGTTTGTGTCTGGTGGGGGGGGGGATACTTTTAGCATCAGTAGCAAGGCCAATAGCATGTAATTTCATAGATGCATGCAAGACACTGCATTACAACAGTAATTCGTTAATATGTCGATTTGTCCTTCACATCATTGCATATATTGAAACAAAAAATAACACTTTTTTCGTAGTATTTTACATACTTTTTATGTACATTTATGTATCTTTGTAAGGACACGACCCTCCAGTTAGTTAGAACTGAAGAAGCCTCTCAGGTGAGAGGTGAAACGTCTCCAAGAAACTAAAACGCGTCCAGTTTCCTACGATACAGCAATTTTTAATCACTTTTTATGTTGTTCTAGTCTTGTTTTTGCCTTGAAAAAAGGTTATCAATGAATATCTTTTGGCATAGTTTTCACTGATTTATGAATTAACACTGTATTAACACTTCACTGCATGAAGTTCATTCTCGACACTATATTATAGACAAAGATATGTATCGGGGGTAAAAAGTAAAATGATTGTGCAATTCATCATTTTTACAAGAGTAACCAGTCAGTATAAACTGTGTCAGCAAACAACTTGCTCATTTGTGCTGCATTAAAACAACAAATATGTCCGAGCAGATTCCCTGTATTTCATTCTGTCACTTGTTGTTTGAGCCGTCACGTGAACAAGACGCTGCTCGGAAACCGTTAAGTGTGGACTTGGCAGGACCGGCTGCTGCTCTGTGATCAGAATATCGGATCAGCTGTTAGCGGCACCAGGAGGAGCTGCTCTTTCCAAGTCACGCAGAACCCTGCGGAGCGAAGCGCCAGGGACCAGCAAACTGTGTGTGTACCTGGCGACCGTGTACAGTATATGTGATTGTATATGTTTGTATGATGGAAGAGAACAGGAAGCAAAAGAGGAAGTTGGTGATAATGGTGGAAAGAATGAGGCAGTTACTGTCAAAACTGAGTTATATTCAGTGAATAAAATCTGACCTGCAATTTAACAGCACTTGTGTAGCTAATTATGACCCTTGCACAAGAAGTGGGCCATGTGAAAGGCAACGGAAACTCAATTTCCATATTTGCTTTGAATGTGAAAGGACTGTGGAGTATAGTCTCAGACTTTAAGAGAGACATGATTGCAGGAGAGCAGGCCCGAGCATCGGCGAGACCGGAGGGTTGCTTTTCTGAGGCAGCAATCTCAATCAGAACATCATCAAAACATTTGATACGTGGGAGGTAAGAAACTATTCACAGATCGTCTGACCACAGTAATACAAGGGAAGTAATGTCACAATATGACTACAGTATGGCAAATACTGCAATACTGCATCATGAAGGGGAGAAATTCTGTTAATGTTAAATGGTTGGATGTAGTTGGACTGGAGGAGAGCCACAGTACAATTGTTGGACGAGTTAATGACATGGTTGTCAGAACGAGCACTCTCAGATGTATGATAATTAAAGTATAACGCCAAAAGTGTGATGCCAAATTTGCCATAATGTTACCTGACATGATTAAGATGGCAAAACCACCTTCCAGCCGATCATGCTTGATGTATGAAGGTATGCTCTGTTCAAGTCGTGTTGTTTATATTGCAACAACATAAATTATATTTCATTCAATAAATGTTTTGTATAATTACACATTATGACTTGCGACACTTATGATGGTTAAACATTTCCCATCCGTCAACGCTGGTCAGAACTGGACCAACTTGTACAGCAACAGTTCCCGTCTGGTCATTCGCCATCATTTCAGTGCTTTCATCTTGTGAGTCTGTGTTTGTGTGTTTCATCATGGCTAAAGTGGAGATTTTCCGTTATATGCAGCTGTGACCTGCTGATGTCCCGTTAATGATTATTATCCGTTATCTCTGGATTGGATCAAGGAATATCTTGAGTTATTATTACAATTACAAGAGTTTGGGGGGGACATGAATGTCCGTACCAGATGTCATGACAACCGACCCAACAGTTGTTGAGACATCTCACTCAGAATCACAAATGGCAGTCTGTGGAGTCACCAAGGGGAAAATCAGCAAATTCATTAGGATTCATCCTCCAGTCCAGACATGAAATTAGACTTTCATGATCCCCAAAGTGGTGGACTGTCTGAGCAACAGACTGATGGCACCAGCCAGAGAGCTGGCTGGCTGCTAGCATGGGCTAAAATGACAGAAATCAGCAAGAGAACAGATAAAATGTTATAATTATTTTGCTATTACAAATGTATTTACAGTTCACATTGATTGGCAGACAGCTGAAAACAGCTTTTAAGCATTGTTATCAGCACAATAATTAGCAATATCCTGACTAGGGTAGGTGGAGATTGACTGCTGGATAATGATTTAATTAGTGAGTGTGCCGACCAATAACACAACCAACGACCCTTGGGCAACATCTTAATTCATCAACCAGATGTATCCCTTTGTTTGCCCCCTGTTCAGGCAGAGACTTGCCCCATCCCATTGGCCGACCGAGGACGGTCCTGGAGGAAGGAGGCTATAAAGCTGCCATTTTGGCAGGATGGATGGGGATCGGTCACCAGCCTGGGAGAGGTGGCCCACCGGAGGCCTGGCAGTAATTACAGTAAATTGAGGGTGGATGGTTTCTGTGTCAAAGTTCCATATCGGCCTAGAAAGGTGGGGTAAGGGATCAGGGAGACGCATGGAAACACACAAATAAGATGATAAGAGATGCTGCAGGTGTCAGACCGAACCAGTTGATCAGCTGAGTGGTGCATTTGGTTGTACGTTGTATCATGAATATACAGTTTGAACATACCTGAAACATCCTGCAAAGTAATTGGATTGGATCATTTGATCACTAGTCAGAAACGGTTTTGTAACACTGTTCGACTCTTTTTTATTCCAGCACTCTTCTTCCTTTTGGGGTTACATTACATCTGCGTTACCCACAATGCAACTTAGCCACTGAGTGACATCGCTGGAGGACAGCATCATGTTTTGGCTTAAAATACCTCCTGCCTGTGACTCGGAAATCGATGTCATCATGCCATATTGAAGGATGTCTCAAATCCAAAAAATGCTCCCCGAGGGGCGAGGAGAGATTAGGCTTTTTGCCCTTTGCGGAAGTTTCTTCGGCGCCCGTGACCAAAAGAGTCGTGACAAACAGCTGGAATAAACTCGCCATGGTGGAGGCAGGACTCTACAAAACTCTACAAACTGCTTCTTTGTATTCGGAAGTTGTACAACTCATTTTAAATGATCAAATGCGCAATTAAACATCCTGCCCTTCACGGCGCTGTTCAAACTGCATTCCACCACATTTCACCTTGATCTTATTTGTCACATGAATGCCTTTGAAAGTAAATATGTAAGTTGTCATGAACACCATTCTGACAGAAATCATACGATATACAGCGGAAGGCTTTAACAAAAACAATGGACAGATGAAGCAGCTGTGACACACGTCATATGTAATTGACGTTGCTTTTAAGTACGGCTCTTAAGCAGAGATGTCTCATTTTGTTCAGAGCCTGTTGCCTCGACTCCTCACTTGTCATGCCTCTTCCTCGCCTCCTCTGCTCGGATCTCGTGTGGGAGATGAGAGGAGAGGAAGTGAGCAAAGGAGCTGAGGATGTACAAACTGAGAAATGAGAAGAGGGGCTGGTTTTGTCACCAAAAACGCAGCTGAAAGATCTCCCAACAGTCGCTGAAATTACCCGTACTTGTGGGTTGAACAGGTCAAACAGTGGTGTCTCACTTCTCACCATCTCTTGCTATCACACCACTACAATCCCCTCCCCCCACCTGATTCGAGAGTCTGCTCATCTGAACAAAATATCACACGTATTGTAAAAATATTGATATCATACGTATGAAAAAGACAAATTTGATAAAACATACAATGTTTGTATGTACTCCACAGACTGCCAATGCATTTAATTCTGGAGACTGGGCTGAGAAAAGCGCTGCAGGTCTGAAAGAGGATTCAGTTACTCAAGTGGATAAAAAAGAAATTCTGCATGAGAATGAAGTTATTACCGAGGACAGGTGCTCACTGCTGCAATCACATCCTCCGGGTTATTGATCAAGAAGACAAAATCACTCCGTTAATCACAGGATCAAAAGCAGAATCCTGGGGGGCCGCATGCAGAAAAGTATTTAAATGGGTTGCAACAATTTTGAAATGTGAATAAAATCTTATCTTGCGCTTCACTCAGTGTTCATTCAAGTGACAGAACAAATATTGGCCTTTGAGAAAAGCCTCCAACTCTGCTTCCACATCTATTGATTTGCAGAATATCCCGAGGCGGGCGACATGTCTCATCTCCTCTGGTGTCACGTTCTCATGTTTACCCGGTGCATATTAACCTCTGACGGTAACAGTCCAAACTGTGGCGGTGACCTGTGTGACCGGGTCGGGCCTCTGCGGGTCAGAACAGAACAGACAGAATCCCAGAGCGTCAGCCAGACGGATCAATGACCGGCCCAGGCCATCATTGATCAGGGCAAGGAGATAGCATCATCACTCAACAAGCAGCAGCTATAGATGAGGCTGGAAATTAGACGGCATCCACGTCCAACACCTGTACGTCTTCATAGTGCTTAAATGTGCTGTAAGTAAGACTTTTAATGCCCTAATTGATGACGAGATGTGTGCAGGAGGTTTGTAAGGTTGTCGATCAATACCAGTGACTCAGTGGCTGAGAAAACCTCCTTTCTCTTGTCTGAACAAAACCTCCTCACCCTCACCTACATGCAGCTACTATTACAGCCCGGTCTGCTGAATTTTTCTCAAAAGAGCACGCTGTCTTTAAAAGCAAATCCATTTCTCTGCCACAAAAGAGAAGTGTGGGGTAAACAGCACAGCACAAACAGCTGACAGTAAAATATTGTGGTGTGAAGGTTGAGCTGATGGATGATGAACTGAAGCTGCTCTCTCTTTGCAAGTCATACTGTATATTTAGAAGTTTTCTTAATTTCTCATTACAGGTTTCTTCTTTGAAAATGACTCAAATCTGCTAGAATAAAAATGAGAAACGAGCTACAATCCTTTGTCCTTCTGTCTACAGACTGAAAGGTTTTATTATTAGATGCTTTAATTTGATCTCTTCATGAGGATTTTTGTTTTTTCTTGCATCATCACACTTTGTCATGTGAGCTGATCATCTTTGATGGCAGCTGGAAGTTGCTCTACGTCCACCGTGATAACATTCGTTATGCGTGCTGATAATTTATCTTTATCTCGATTTTTGATCTATTCCAGGGCGGCCCAAAGTGCGGTCCTGGTCCAAAGCTGGCCAGCCACAAGGTTTGATTGGGCCCGCCAGATGTTTCTGTGAGGTAAAAATGCTCTTTAAATGTGCAGGATCCTCAACTACGAAAGACTTTTTGCAATCTGAACGCGGTGGGGCTGAGTGACACTTTGTGCAGGGAGTCAGCTAATTAAGGAAAATTGGGGTCCTGGTACCTTTTTGCATCTTTACAATGTAAAACAACAGGTGTTGGCTTTTGGCCCATGGCGCACCATTACACAGTTTCAGTTTTGGCTTTCCCAGTGAAAAAAGTTTGGGCATCCCTGAGGATTCAAGGAAAAGTTACTCAAAAAAGAACAATGTGTCCACAAACACTTGAAAGTAAAGCAACCCTGGATTCAGCAGCATCTTTCTACCTGCATATCCTCCCTTCCAAAACCCCACAGAGGAGTTTTTATTCAGCATGGCAATGGAAGGTCAGCGACCAAGGCCCCACCTCCATGTTCATGTCCTCCAGGCCGTGGAGGAGGCCTGTTAAGATATACAAGGGCCCGCTGCCTGGCTAATATTGCCTGTGATGTAGAGGAGAATCTCTGGTATGACCCCGACCTGAGATGGGGTGCTAGGGCAGAAAAAAATATGATTTCTTTCTTTTTGTATTGGTTTATATCGGTAAATGCGGTGTGTATTTGATGGTTTTTGTGGGATTTAGAGAAGGCAAAGTTTGGTTTCGATGTAAGATAACATAGTTTTGAGTGGACAGTTTGGTTTTGACATGCGAGTTTGAAGCTTAAAGTTTTAGAAAATGGAGCATCATTTCTCGAATTGTGTCTTAGCGATCGAGAAAAACTAACTTACAGTTGGAGGAAAATGTGATCATTGTTATTTAATATATGTGACACTTACCTATTTTGTAAATGCATCCGTTGATGCTGTTCTTCACGCTTAGCATCCACTTTATATGAATTTATGTGAACAGTTTGGTGTCCATTTATGCTCGTCACTGTGTGTAGTATTTTGCCTCTCTATGATATGAGGTGTTTACTGTCATATAGGAAATTTGTGTTTCTTATTTATGTCTCCATATTGCAAACTTGGAGCCACTCCCTATTTAAGATGGCTTCTCACTGTGATATAATTATTTTCCTGATCAAATTCTGGCACCAAAACGTCACAAATAAATGTATTTTTGTAAGTTATTCTGCACGGGAGGTTGATTGCAGCCTTAACCTATCCAAACTGAGCATGATTGGAGAACAGCTTTTATTTTTGCATTGGTGATATAAGATATTCTTGACATCGGTATAAAGAAAGAAGGAAGGATCTCTGTCTCGTGAACATTAAAAATGCAGAAAGCAAGCGATGACTGTAAGTGGATGGATTGGCAACACATTTTGAGCTCCTCCTCAGCCAGCATTGCACCTACAGTGTATTCATGCCCGCATGAGATGTTGATAGGTGTTTTTTCTGACACAAAAATATTCTTAAAAATGACATGATGTTTGGGATTTTTTTGATAAATGCGGTCTTTCATTTTATTGTAGTGTGAGCCGTGGAGCATTAGGGGAGCTGTGAAGAACCGAGAGTAGGAGTGAGAATATAAAGACAGAGCTGTGGGAGAGCAGAAAGCATGAGGGGATTGTGATGAAGAGCATTAGGAATAAAAGGAAGGTGCTAGAAAAGAGGGAGCGCTGAAGAGGGAACGGAGGAATGGAGTGTGGACGGTGTATGCGAGTGAAAGGGAAAAATAGACGAGGAAGAAGAGGGAAGAGGAGGAAAGACTGAAGGGAAAAATCAGAGTCCAAGAGGAGAGCGTGGCAGAGGGAGGGAGAGCGAAGGAGATGATGATTTGTGGCTCTCTCCAGTGTGCTAGCGTTACAGGAATGGCCCTCCAGGGCAGCATGAAAAGCCTCTTGATTGTTAGGAGTGGTAACCGGAGCCCCCAGCTCCTTGCCCTGATAGATTTATTTACATTTCAGCGCCTGGACCCCACTCAGAAAAAAATGATACGAGCCAGCCGGGGCATCAATATTTTGTAGTAGTGGTGATCCTGCCCCCCCACCCTCCCCCACATCTCTTTTGTCTCATGACGATGACTTAATGCTGCCGGTGATGCTGCATGTTGTACTGGTCAGTCATTGGCTGGCGTGGACACAAGTGGTTTACTGGCCGTTACATCCATAGTCTACATTCGATTACCTAATGTAGAACAATGCCTCTGGAGATGATCTTTCTGGGAGTCTTTTTTGTCTATAATTAACTTTAACTAACACTTAATGAATGGCTGTTTCATGGACACGATTGCGTTATCACAACTGATCGAGCACAATGCAGCAAATCCTCAGCTGTTGTACCACGATGATTACTCTCAAGTCAACTCCGAATGGCCAGGCCGTCGCTTTGCTCTGAAAGGCTAAAAGACATCTGTGCCAGACCGCCCGCTGTGCCAAATATTAGAGCAAATGTGCAATCTAAAATTATATGTCGTTAATGTGTAATTACTACAAATCAGCCAGTAAATGCCACATTTTCTCCCAGCCTTCATTCTGCATCGCTAAAGTGTCAACTTACCGCTTATATTTTATTCATCCCGAGACTGAACAACAAAACACATTTTTGGTATCTTCTAGATCATTTTTCCACACAACACTCTCCGCTGCTGCCTTGCTTAGGAGCGCCGAAAGTAACTCTTAAGTGGGAAAAGATCAATTCTCACTCACATTTTCCAGACAGTCAGGGGAAACACGCCACACATGGTCTGACCTCTCAAAACCTCTGGGCTCCTGCCTGGACTGAGGTTAGCAGCAGACATCGACTGAGCTCACGGTGAGAGAAAAAAAGCCTGTAATGACGGAGAAATACACGTTAGTGTTTCTCTGTAGTTTCTGGAAAAGAGTTTACAGCTATACTAGTGGCTCTGTGAACTAAACTGAGGCACTTGAGCTATATAGCATGCTGAAAATAACAATGCTAACATGCTGATGTTTCGTAGAGTAAATGTCGCGTCCAACTACTTACAAAATAAGACGAGACTTTAAGTGAGACGCTCTTTTAGTGAATGTGAAAAGGCATAAGTAGGTTACACAACTCGGCTGCTCACAAGTAGAGCTAACAAGTGTCTCGAGCATTGCTTTTCCCTTTTTTGCTCCAAGGACATTAGCGTATCTGCAGTTAAGTCCTTGAATACAACACAAGTCCTCCAAAAGAAATATTACGATGAAAGCAAAATTACAACAAGTTTAGTATGATAGCATTCCTCCTTTTGTTCAACCAACAATCCAAAAAGATTACTGTCACAATTTATGAAGAAAAGCAGCAAAGCTTTACATTTAAGAAGCTGGAAACAGCAGATGTTTGACACGTTTGCTTGAACATCTGAAACTATTAATTGACTTTCAAATGAGATGGTCATTGATTTTCCTTCTATCTACAAACAATTAATCGAATAGTTTCAGCTCTTCTCCCAAATGTCGACCTCAGGATGCTGAAGGAAATGTCAGCAGATCACCAAGATTTAGGAAGATAAACTGGATAGGAACTATGAAAGTTGTAGAGATCTTTTAGTTCAGACAAAAGTGTTGGACAAACACTTTAAGGCTCGTGTGGCTGAAAATGAGGAAATGCATGTTGAGCATGTTGAATGCAGTTTGACATGTTGGTGATAATCCAGCTTCCACATAAATGATTGAACTGTTGGAGTAAGGTATATGAAACTGGAGCACAACAGGAAGTAAGAGGCACAGTAGGTCCAGACAGACATCCTGCTGACTTCTGATACCAAACAACAACATGGTTATTTACTGTTTGTCCATAAGAGCAGCTACTAAAGCCGACATAATGACTTTGATTATTATGAGTTTATTGTTGCTACATGGTATTTGCAATCAATCACAGAGTGGTTTTAAAGTAGAAGTCCAAGTAGGTTTCTTACCCTGACAGACTAGGGGAGTGGGGTTTTATTAATACTGTACGTAAAGGTACAGTCTGTAGGATTTAGGGGGATCTATTGGCAGAAATGGAATATAACATTAATTATTACATTTTCATTAATATTTTTTCTACGGAGGGAACTGGTCGTCACATCGAACCAGTCTCAAACTGTAACGTTTGCTAGAATGTGGTTGAATGCTAACATTGGTTGTTGTCTAACAGAAGCTAATCGGTTCTCAAACCTACTGTTTTACGTTGAAATATGGTCTGAAGTCCCTCCGGATTTAACCATCCATTGTCTTTACAGTTGCTAATCAATCAAGAAGCGCTGAAATGATAACAGTGCGTCAGATTGCCTACGTTTATGACTGGAAAACAGCCGTGCGACACTTGAACGTCCCGCCCTGAGAGTGCTTGGAAGAGGAAAATGGCCGCCGTGTGAATACGATTTTCGATTGGTTGAAAAGAAGTCACATGAAAGCTAAGATCCATATCTTGATCATGTCAGAAAAGTGAAATAATACCAGAGAGCGCAGACTAAACCCAACTACTAATGATAGCATCACAAGATAGTCAAATTACTGATTGTACAGAACGATCAAGTACAGTAATTATAGAACATCTGGTAAAGCTGATTATGAACGAAGGACTTTTAATTGTAATGTCATATATTGATTTTACATTTAGATGTTTATACAAGGATCTGAATACTTCTACCACTGCTCGAACTTTCAGATTTCCTCTGTAAGATAATTCATGCTCAAGCTTCGCTCTGCTGCACCATCAGCTTGCGTCTTGTATTGGGAGTAATTATCCAAAAGTAGAACAAACAGAAAGAGGCAGCAGCAGCAGCAGCAGCAGCTCTGGACAGCCAGCAGATCTCCACACGCAGACAGCTCTCAGTCTTAAGTGGAAGAGCAGCAGCCTGTCTCCCATTTAGGATAGTGGGCTATTTAGCCTGACAGCCATTAAATATGAATTAAAAACCACACAGGCCTCTTTGCCTTCGAAAATGTCATTACATATCTTTATGGCGGCCGATTGTTGAATAAGCAGTTTGCAGGGCTCCCCTGGGGGCAAGGCTGGGGATGGGAGTGGAGTGGAGTGGAGTGGAGTGGAGTGGAGTCGATGGAGGGAGGGAGGGGAGGAAGAAACCGGGGTGGTCAGATGAGTGCTGGAGTGGAGAGATGGCAGGATGGGATAGGGGGACAGATGGGCGGAGGAGCGAGGAGGAATGAGAGGATGAGTGGAGGGACGGCAGAATGAAAACACAAGGGGGTAGAGGGGGAGGTATGGCCACGTGTGGAGGTGAGGCGCGGAGGATGGAGAGAGCAGTGGAGGAATAACGAACAGGCAGGTCTGCTGTAACGGATGAGGCCTAATAGCAGCTGAAATGGAATCTACATTACAGGTCCTAACTGAGTGCAGTACTTCAGGGGCCGGGCCCCGAAAGGAGCAAATAATAGCGGTGGCTTGAAGTGGTGCTTCAGTTTCTCTCCAGCAGACGAGGGAGATGTGTAGGGGGGAGGAAATGAGATTGAAGGGGAAGGGGAGTACTTCAGAGAGATACTGGCCTTCTTAGTATTTTCAGGGTTGTTAGAAATTTTTCTCAAAAGGTCAGCACTCATTTTATTACGCAGTGTTTACGGCACGGGCAGGAAGTCCAAACGGGCCGCGGTTGTAATTATCCAAGCTGCACCTACAAATTGTGATGGCTGTTGTCAAAGAAATAAGACATTATCATCGGCCTTGTTGTGTTCTTGAATACACCCTTTGTTGGCGTAATGCAGCTAATTTCACTGAAATATATTTGATTTACCCCCAGACAATAGGCTTTTAAAGAGGTTATTTTCACTGATCCACTCAAGTTTATCCTACAGGACAGTGCATCAGGTCGTCAACAGGACCATCGAATGAGAGAGGAAACTGTAACATAATATATTCTTTATATGTTACGTGATTATTTCCAGTCAGGCAACACCGCTGCCTGATTTGGCTGCTACAAAAGAACAGAAGCACGGTGGCAATTATCAACCGCAGGGGACTAATGTTGTTCGAGACTGTTCTGTAAATTGGCTTCATTTTGCTGCTGAACTTCTGATTTGTTTTTCATATAAATGCTCAAAAAAGGAAATCAAACATATCTGATCTTTAAATCACACGTACTGATTGATGGCGCCACCTTTTTTTTTTTGTTGAAATACCGTTTAGATCAGGGGTGAACAAGCCTTTTCTCTTGGAGGGCCAAAACTGAACCTGAATAGTAAAACCACGAGACAAAAGCAAACACCTATTATGTTTATTTATGTATTGTCAAGATGGAAAATTGTACCATACGGAAGTCCAGAGAGGCAAGTGAGAAAAAAAAAAAATGCAGCGATGCATTTTCTCAGTCTGACCTAAACTGTTTATTATTTAAGAACAGAAGAAAGAGGTGATAAAAATGTTTTTTCAGGATAAACCATTGATGTACCTTAATTTATTTTTCACTTGCATCTCAGGGCTCCTGTAGTAAGATTCAGAGTTCCCTTAATTGACTGATTTCCGAGACAATGTCACATTACAAAAACAAATTAATAATAATAATAATAATAATAATAATAATAATAATAATTAGGGATCCTACATATTTGAAGAATAAATATAAAACAGCATAAACAGCAATTACTATTATAATTTTTTTTTCAGAATTATTGTTATTTATCTCTTTTTGCCAGAAACATCTGTCCAGCCACATCAAACCATTTGGCTGGCCAATTTTGTCCCACGGGCCCCACTTTGGGCAGCCCTGGTCTAGATTGAGCACTTGTTTTCATTCAGCCAATCAAGGCATTTTTATTAATTTTTTTTTACCAATATTTGGTTAAAGCAGTGATGTCACCCTTTTATCAGACAGAGGTTACCACTGACCGTATGTAAAGATGGATGACGTGTCTCCACTTCCAAAGTCTGCAGTGACCAGGATTCGGGACGAGGTATCGAGGTCCCGCCCCTTACACCTGCCTGACTCAATCACAAGCACGGCTCAGCTATCAATCATGACGCTGCACCACCTTTTTATACCATCAAATAACTATTTAAACCCAAACTTATACTGCCGCCAGCCACCAGGGGTTGATCAAGATGTTTTCACTTCACTTTTGTGGAGATGCCCTCTATCTTTGTATACAGTCAAAAAGCAGCCTGTTAAACAGCACAAGAGCCATGTTAGCTTTCCTGTTTGTAGCACGACTGGCTGCCACTGTGAGTTCCCTCAGCACAGATCACAGGCAGTTCCCTCACAATGTGCTTTTCCTGACTGCTGCTCACACACACTCTCCAAAATAAACACCAAAACTCTTTTACCGTGTGCCTCTCACATATGTGGTCCTAGTCACAGAGTCTCAACATAAACCCGTCTTTATCAGCTGTTCAGTTACAACAAAAATCCAACAGGCCGACGTGGCTCATTGTCCTCGGTGTGCAGCAGTCACCTGAGGTCCAGCATGCCACTGCATTAAGAGGGAGAGTGTAATTAGCCAACTAGCACCAGCTGTGCCAATCAGCTCACCTGGCACTGCTCTCCCCTACAGCTGAAAGCCAACCATGCTCGCCCTCACACTGCTCCTCACACTGCTCCTCACACTGCACACAGAGATCTCTGGAAACAATGACGCAGACACTGTATCAGTATATGAAGCAAATGTGAACTCGGAGTATGTGTGATGATGTTATGACCGAATGGCTTTTGCATTGTCTATATTTAAAGGGACACAAGCGGGCATTGAAAACATGACGATGAAAAAGAGAGACAAAAACGTCCGTTCTAATAAATATAGAGTCATCCAGGAGGATTCTGTGAAGAGCGGTCACGTTTCACTGCCTCTTCATTTGTGTCCTATTTTCAGGCAAGATTACCTGTTGCCTTGGTACCAGCCCTGTTACCAGAGGCAGATATAATAGAAGCTAAAAGTAAGTCAGAAAAGAGAAAAGCAAAAGTAGAGATCTTTAATTGTAATTTCTGCAATTAGGTAACAAACCGTGGAGTATACAGTCTGCTTCCTGTTTACACTGGCACGCGCATGCCCAGCGTATGCGATGTGCATTTTCAGGTGTGTTGGCGTGGATGCTCGTCTGGATATGAAGAGCTTTGATTTTTAATGTCTTGTCCTGCTCCTTGTTCTTGGTGAACAAATGGCAAAGCAAACACTGAACAGTAAACAGTGCGTCAGTTACAGGTTACGTAGTTAATAGAGTGCAGAAGTCACGCCTCTTCCTGTGGAGCCCATGGGACATTACTTCAGAAATACTTGTACGATAGTGAACGGAGAGAGACAAATAACTTTGTGATCCTGCTTGAGTTGTACCATGAAATACACATATGACACTGTCACTTTAAAAGATCATTTTTTTCCAAGTCGAGAAAGTCGCAGTTTGTCGTAATTAAAGTAAAATATCATCTGGTTTTGTGTGAAACAGCTCAGTGAACTACATCTTCTCACCAGCACCAACTCGGCACAGAAAAGGTACTAAAAAAGGTGAAAATCACAATAAATCTGGTCAGATTGACAAGTGCAGTTATGTGAAAGGGTAGTTTGTAAGTTCTGTAATATACAGGAGCAGCTCTACAAGGTTTAAGTCTCGGGTTTTGGTGTTGTTGGAAATATTTGGGATAATTTAACTGCACAGCTCAACAAAATGTATAACAAAGGTCTGGTTGTTTTTGACGTATTAACGCAGAAATGTCACATATTATGTATTTAACGCTTTATCATACTTCATACTTCAGTGTATTCATCACTTCTATTTTAATATTCACTCCACAGCATGTTGATTATCTGGTATTTTAACTTTCAGCTCTTATAGTTGTTTTATCGTTAGCTGTTTTGTTTGCACTTGTTTTATATCTCAACACTGTGGTACACGAGGATACCTCTTCAATGGTCTTTGGATGTAAAGAGGTATTTTTATAATATGATATTATATTTATTAGCCAGTTAATTGGTTAATTGGATGGACTGGCAGGAATCTTGATGTTGCGTGTGGGCAGACGCAGCGGCAGATAGATGGTTAAATGTAAGGATGGAGGCATGGACGAAGAAATGAACAGACAGATGGAGAGGCAGACAGGCTGCCAGACGTGAGCAGCCGCTGATTGTTGTTCTATTGACCATGTGATTGGTCAATACATTGCTCCGTCTGAAACATTATCTACCACTATCAGGTTGTCCCGAGCCGTCTGCAAAAACAACAAAAAAAAAAGGCCCCACAACTTATTTATCCAATACAGGCTGCACATACAGTCAGTACATGCATGTGCTTTCCACAGATCCAGAACTAGCCTGCTTATTTTGTTGCTATTTTTCTTGTGTGTCCTGCCAGAAGGGGAAAAAAAAAGAAAAAGCGACCTAATTCAGTCCTATTCAGTCCAATCCCTCCCCGTGTTCCTAACAGCAACTGCAATATTTCGGTCGAGCGTCTACACACAGAGGTGCACAGCTTCACTTACACTCTCCTTTTCCTTGCATTGCTCTATTTTGTGCGAGTGTGTGTGTGTGTGTGTGTGTATATGTGTGTGTGCTTTCACTCCTGTCAGTCCACTTAGGGGCCTTTGGTTTCAGAGGAGGCCATTGTATTTCCTCCATTGCCTAGCAACCATCACCAAGGCCAGCACTCCATTGTTGCGGAGGCTGAGCACCTGAATTGCCTGCTGCCTGTTTCTACTTTTCAAAATTGTACTGTAATTTCACAAAGTGGTGTTTCAGCATTAGAGAGAGAGAGAGAGAGAGAGAGAGAGAGAGAGAGAGAGAGAGAGGCGGCCGCGCTCCAAATTGGAGGGCTATGAAAATTGGGGGAAGCTTCATTTGGTGGTTTCGCATCAGGAGCCCGCACGCATTTGCAAAAAAAAAAAAAAAAAGCCACACAAACAGCCGAGAAGTGGCGACATTCAGAGCGTATTTTGCGTTCGGCGAATGAAAACAAACAGAACGATTTATATAGAGCAGCGTATTCAACCTATACCGTGTGTGTGTGTGTGTGTGTGTGTGTGTGTGTGTGTGTGTGGCAGATATGAAGACAGGAAGTGAAAGAGAGATAAAGAACTGGAAGGACGCCTGTCAGGGTGTTCTTGAGTTTACAGCAGATGTGTGTTTGTGGCTTCATAGTTTCTTGAAATGTACTTTATAGACTGAGAGAATGAAAGAGAGAGATCCACAAAGACAGGTGGACAAAGAGTGGAGAGAGAGAGAGAGAGAGAGGGGGGGAGAGAGAGAGAGAGAGAGAGAGAGAGAGGGGGAGAGAGAGAGAGAGAGAGAGAGAGAGAGAGAGAGAGGAAGAAAATGTGAAAAAATAATGAAAAGAGCAACATGTAGTGGGCGGGACTTGAGTGTTGAAAAGGTTCGGGGGGCTTGATTTTTTTCAGTGACGTCACTTTTACACAGTTTCCTTGAATAGCACCTGTGTGCATGGGGGCTGTCTGTCTGTCAGTTCTGAGTAAAAACATAACCCATGCCAGCAAAAACATATTTATCAGTGTTCTCCACCGGCCAATGGAGACACACTGTGTCCTTTTTTTTCGCTCCTCAGAGGCCAACGCCGACTCTGTTTGTCTTTAACGCAAGGTGTTAGACCCCCGAATCAATTTTAGCATCAATTCTGTGAGCACGTTTTTCTTTTTTTAAAACGTCCTTTTTGTGAATTCAAGTGAGTTTATTATGTTTTTTTTTTTTTGTTTTTTTTTACAAAGACTCCGCTTTCTCTTTGTGCGGTGAAAATTGCTCTTTTTTTGTGTGTGCCCGCAATCAACGCCCTTGTGGATGACCCCAGGTGCCAAATTCAGAAATGGTAAGTGCCAACAATTTTACCATCAGATAAATCAGCATGTCTCTCATTATATTCTACATCTCTGTATCGTTTTGACTTGACCGGGGACATCTGTATCGCCTTTTGAGTATTTAGTGTCTTTGCCTCGTTTATCGCAACGATTTTGCTCTCCAAATCCAAAGAATTAAAAAAAAAAAAAATCTATTTCATGACTGTCTTGCCATTGTCTGTCAGTGTCACCCGCTTTCTCTTATTGATTTTCAGTTGTGCAACTGGTCCATTCTGTCTCTGCATCGCTGCCTTTAACATTAAGCTGCAGATACATGTGTCCTCTTGAGAAATCTGGTTGTTCTTAACATGAAAATCATGTAAAAAAAACACATTTTGACACACAAACAGATGGTTATCTACTGGCACACACACACACCACGCTGACATACTGTAGATGCACACACAAATACATGCAAAATCACACACACACACACGCTGATCAGGTTTCATTGTGTCTGTGCAGTCCTGACACTGACACGCACACACAAATGCACAGGGTTTGCTGTGCAGAGGGTCCGGTGAGATGGCAGCACTGTTGGCCGACATGCTATCAAGTTTCAGTAAATACTCACATCATCCTCTGCATCCACGGGACAGGATTTACATTCAGTAGGAATCAGTTTCACACTCTGAAATGTTGCATTAATTGTAAGTGCAGAGCTGTGAATGCACCAATAATCTTTATTTAAACAGCAGCAAAATAAATATTGAGGAGTTGATCCTATTTTTAAATTCTGTTATCGGCCAGAACTAAAGAATATGCTGATTAAATGCAAGTAGCACTCATGTATAAAGAGAATCCTACTACTTCCCTACTCTTGATATGTTGTGTATGTTTTTACAGGTTGACGTGTTGGTTTAACACCTAAAATGAAAGAGCTTTTATTGATGTAAATCAAGCATCTAATGTGTCAGTGCAATTTGTGTCCATCACTGTAATAATGTGTCCAGCTGAAGCATTAACAAAAATGGCAAAGTGCCAGTGAGAAACTGTCTGACATCCCTCAAAAGCTGACTTCAGACGTCTGAAACACTTTTACGAACGTTAAATTATTGATCATTACTGATGACACAAAGACGTTTACCTGGAGCGTCTGGACTTTATAGACGATGTGGGATCGATTACTGTACGTTCATGAGGAAGAAATGTTCAGTTAATGCAATAGTTGCATGCAGTTGTAGAGAAATACAAAATGTTTTACGTTCACGTGTGAAATAATCAGTTTTTGCAGCCTCTTACAGCTTCTTCTGACAAGAAATCAATTGAATCAGGTGGGAAATGAGACAGAAAAATGTGTGTATCGTTTGAATATGTTCATTCAGCAACATTTATTCCTGTTACACTGTTATTTCTTTTAACTAAGGCAGCAACCAACGTCTATTTTCATCTGCTGGCTACAAAAAAATGACAGAAAATAGTGAGAAATACCCATCATGATATCCTCGAGCACAAGGTGACATCTTCAAATGTCCCAAAATATTCAGTTTTCTATCATGTAAGACCAAGAAATGCAGAATATTCTCCACCACATGTTTGGCTTTTTTGCTTGAAACACTGAATAGATTATCAGAACAGTTCCTTCGCTCAACTCATCACTGCAGCTCTGCTTTTTACTGCAACATTTCATATTATTCTGTTGGTAAAAACGATCCAACTCCTTGTGAGACTCCTGCCTTCAATGAAAATGAAGTTCATCATAGAGAAAAACAATCTGCTGCTCAAAACTGAATGAATATATTAATACAGTTCCAGCATTCAGGGACTTTACAGCAGCAGCAGCAGCAGCAGCAGCGTCGCTGACTGACAGCTGAATCAAACCGATTAACACTGACGTCAGGACATCACAACACACCACGGTGACTGAGCGACAGCGTGTCAGCAGGTGTTTTCTCTCTGTTCCAGCCTGGATCTCACAGTTTGTTCTGGCTGATGACCCTGACACAGCCCTCCCCTCCGTCCCTCCCTGGCCCTGCTTCACCCATCCTTCAGCCTCGTCCCTCGTCCAGAACATCAGGATCTTAAACACTGGGGTTCACGTTTCAAGGTAGAGAAACTGCATGTTGTGTGGACGAGTCTCTGGTGCTACAGTACATAGAAAGAAGTGGGAAATATCAACACAATGTAGTGTAAATACAAGATGATGATTCCTGTTTTAAAATGTGAAAAATGGTCGATGGAAGATAGTGAAGTAGTCGCACAGAGGTAATTGCAGTAATTGAAATCACAGCCAGCCGGCGCAGGGGAACTTGTTCATCTATAAGTGTGTTTTCTTTCTTTCGAGCACACTTTTTACAGATGGTTTTCTTGACAGGCTGCCAAACGATTCATCTAATCTCTACAAGCACTAGGAGAAGGCCGCTCGCTCAGGACTGCCAGTTCCTCCGCAACAAACAGGCTGCGGCCTTCAACCGAGAGCCTTAAGTGCAGAAGAAAGTTTTGGTTTGGAGGGAGGTTTTGTCGAAAAAAAAAGCTCCTTCAGCCCTCCTTCGATTTGGATCGTACATCAGCTCAAGGAGGCCACCTTGAGTATGGCTCGTAGCTTGGCAACAGGACTGGAAGTCACAGGCAGATGATCTGTTGTTTAATTACTGTGTTTAATTGAGGGAGATGATATTTATTCGGGTGTTTCTAGGCTTTATTAACTCACAGCAATTAATGAGTCAGTTCATGTTTGGCTGGCATGAAAGACGCTTGACAAGAATTTTAATTTGCAGAGAGAAAAATGAAAAAGTAAAACGCTGCTCAGTTATTCGACAAGGATCTCTTTGCCTTCACAGTCCACAGCAGCGTGGAAGACTAGTGATTTTGTTGTTTTGTGGTTGAACTGACAACAAGTCATTGTCTCCCTCACTGCTCTGAGACACGAGCTTGAACTGGAGCCAAGTCTGGAAAAAAATGTCTCTCTCAAAGATGTGACACTGAGCTCGAGATCCTCTTTGGTGCTTGCATGATAAAAAAAAAAGGGGGGGAGTCCTTTAAAAAAAAAAAAAATCAAGTGCTCCAGTCGCCTTTCAAGAAAGATGAGCAGTAATGACACCCTGATGTCGCACTATTGTGCACAACAGACTAAACTGGGTCAAAGCCAGATTTGTCTCCATGGAGAAGTCGCAGAGAAGTCCTGCATCGAATGTTTGAAGGGGATATTTCAAAACAGTTTCTTTTTAATAAATATCCAACCTTTTGATTTTCTTCACAGTGAAAACTGGGGTTTATAATAACAATCATTGATAAATGGTCAGTTTATATTTAATTAGGCTTTAATTAGAAGTTTTTTCACTGTCAACAAACAATAGGTTCAGTCGAAAGTAATGTTTATAGATCAACTGCACAGCAACTTAACAATTAACAGCTGCTTAATAAAGACATTTAATGTTCGTTAACAGTGAAATAACTATTAACTAAAGTAAAACCTGATCGATATATCAGCCTGCCAACATTATCGGCTGATATTGGCCTATCACAGATATATCGTATCTGCATATATGTTGTCCGGTATGAGTCGATATGATTGTTTGTTTGCTTTTGTTTTTTTGTTGTTTTTTTTTTTACATATTTTAATGCAGAAAAGATACTGTGGTGGCTTATAATTGTTAAATTCCCAGTAAAAATTAACCAATTTTGGACAATTAAGTTTATTGTTAAACTGTAAAATATCCTGCCTTTCACTATGATCGTATGTTTCTCTCTAGTGTTTGATAACATTCGAGTGATCGTTGGAAAACATGTGTGTTTATGTAAATATTCTGTTCATACAAGAATATCAGCCGATATATCGATATAGATAATTACTTCCCAGTATCGGTATCAGCATCGCTACAGAAAAATCCTGTATCGTCTGGGCTTTAAAATTACATTATTAACGATGGTGATGATGGTTATAATAAAATATCACTCAACCTTGGTCTCAGTTAAGATCAATATAATATAATCTCTTAACAGCATACAAATACTTTCAACAATCCATATTATTGCTTATTATTGTTTGAGTTATTGATCGATAAGGAACTGGTTATTTTTAACTGTGTGTGTAAAAATCATTACTGATCTTTTTCATCTGGAGTGATTCATTATTTCACTTGTCAGCTGATCTTCTCACTTTGAGTTAAACTGGCTCGTGTCTGCAGGGTTTCGTGTCGTGCCGGACGGGACGGCAGCTCACAGAGCGAGGTGGAATCTGACAGGTAAGAAAGAGTTGTTGTCAAATTAATCTCATAATTACCTTATTTTAATTTCTCACATATTGTTTGCTTCAAATAGAAATAATATTCCCAACAGTTTAAATAAATGTTAATCTGCTTTTTCACACTCTTTCCCCTCAAGCTTAAAGGTTGTCGTGATGAGAATAAATGAAGCAGAACCTCTTCAGCTTTGAGAAGCTCCCATTAGTTCTGGTTATCGTTCTGATCGTGTATGAGATTAATTATCGGCCTAAAGTCGATACATATGTGAATTCGGGTTGATCTCATCAGCCTGACGTCGTCCAGCTGGACAACTTATCTGACTTCAGAATATTGAACCATAAATGATGGAAAACACAGATGACCCAGAGGTCAGAGGTAATGTTGGTATCGACGTCCACCTCAATCAAATTCTGCTACAGTATATTTCATTTGGACGTTATGACTTGCCCTTTGGCTTTTTCATAAATCATCATAAATAGCTTTAAGCCAGTATGAAGAATGAGTCAGCTCAAAATGATGACTTTAAACCCCTTTAATGGTGACATTCAAGCAAACACCAGTGAAGTATTCATACATGTATGTCACTGCAGCTGGAACCAACCAACAGCGAGCTTTACTGGGGGGGGAGCAGGGCCTTGGTCTGGTCCATCATCTGCTGGAAGAGCTTCTCGATCATGTCGGTCAGGGGCTTGACCTGGCCTTGGAAGTTGTCGGTCAGAGGCTTGACCTGAGCGTTGAAGTTGTCGGTCATGGGCTTGATCTGATCCTCGATGTTGGCGATGAAGGGCTTGACCTGCTCCTGCAGCTTGACGGCCTCGGCCTGGACCTTCTCGACCAGGGGCAGGATCTTGGCCCTGCTGTCCTCCACGTAAGTCCTGCGGAAGATAGAGGATCATCTGTTAATCACTGCTGCTGACTCTGACTTTTATCAAAATAAAGATCAATGAAGTTAAACTGCCTGACATCTTATTAGTGTGACAGCTACTACACCGGGTTAGCCAGGGTGTGTATTTTTGGATGTATTCACTCGAGGTTATAGGTCAAAATAATGTGAGTTTTATCTCAGAAAACAATCTAAATAGGTAGTTAGCCTTCAGCCTTGTGTTTTATATGTAATTTGCCATCATAATTAGAAATGTTTCATCTCTAAAATCAAATTTGGTGTACAGCTAATAAAAAAAAGTCAGAAAATAAAAAATAAAGTCACTTTTCTGAGGGAAAATTTACGCTTCTGGAACTTCTATGTGTCATTTTGTTCTTCGTTCTAAGAACAATTAAGCTGCCATACATTCATGTTCATTTAGACTGTATCCTTGAAGCATTTCCTTAAATGGCCTGTCCATCCTGCTGCTCAGTTATAATTTCTAGATCCCCAGAATTACAAGCAAAACAAAGTGTGCCAACAAAAGCTAGAATTTTCCATGAAACAGCCATAAAAGACTGAACACTGTAGGTCGGCGTTAAAGCTGTGGATCTCCTTCTGGTTGTTACTTACTGGGCGGTGTTGGTCACCTCCAGAGCCTTCACCTTCTCCACCAGGTCCTGGGTCGCGACGGTGATGCTGGCGGACATGTCGTTGATAACCTTGGTGATCCTGTCTACCTCAGACTTGACATCACGCTTCACCAGAGACACGGCCTCAGAGCCTGCAAACACACATTTACTGTTATTTCCCTAAATCCACTACATTTAGTTAAAACTTAAGGTAGGTATGCACACACAAAACAACTATTTGATAAGGAGTAGTTCTCAGCTGTGTGTTTAGTGAGGTTTAACCATTTAAAACTTAAAACACTTACTCTAAACTGCACAGTGGTCAAGTTAAAATCAGGTTTTCGGTTGTTGAAATGTCTTACCATGGGCAACAGCCAGCACAACGACAAGAGCGGCGACGAGGGAGAATTTCATAGCTGCAGATGAGCAAGACCAACCTGGAGGGAGTGAAAGAATCAGTCAGAAAACTCAATAACAGAGATCACAATAACAAAGCGGTGGAGAAGTTTCTAATAATGTAAGAAATAGAAGTAACAGTCAGTGTAAAGCAGAGTGCAGCAGCCGGAGACTTACCTTAACTCCTGGGGTTCTTTGACCTGATGGTGTCTTCTGTCAGGGAGCCGGAGGCTTTTATAGCTCCAGAGGATGAGTCAATCACGGCTAATCACAGCTTAATCACCTCCAACGTAAAGAAGTGACCCGACGATCTCTGTGTCGGCTGAACCTTGATGCTTGATAGCCGTCACAGGAGAGACACAAAGTCCACTCTGTGAGTTGGAGAAAAAGATTCAAGCCGAGCTGCTGACCTCATGAATCTTCACACATTTACTCAAGAGCTGGTCCTAAATATATTGTTGACCTACTTTACATTTACTGTAGTTATCTGCTGGCTGAAGTTGTATTACTCTTGGGAAAGTAACGAAAAGCTTAATAAAGGTTTAACAATGACATAATAATAATAATAAACTCAATAAATGTGTTTGTGATGCTATTATAAATAAAGTCAGAAGGCTTTTGTTAACACTTTGCCAACCTGTGAACACGTTTCTTATAAGTGCTTATAAATGTCTTATCATCTCAACATAAACATGTTTATTGTGCTTTTATTATATAAGCATCGTTTCAGGACTTATAAGGGCCTTATTACCTATTAACTAATGCTTATTACAAGGACCTTAACACAGAGCATTACTGAAGATTTTTTTTTTTTTTGCCATTAAAAAAAAAAAGATCTATCACCACTACACAGTAAGGCTGCACAATTCATCAAAATATGATCAAAGTAGTGAAAAATGTGTGAAAAACAGCATTATAATGAAGTACTGTCGTGCTGCTGAGGTACCCTGGCCTACAAATATTGTAGAAAACCATAAAAGTGAAGGCATCACAAACTCAACAAACAGCTTCATAAATCCAATCATTCTGGGTGAAGTCATGTGTGTGTTATTTCCTTTATTTAATTCACATTAAACAGTTTATAATTTATCTGAGTCCTGAGCTCAGTTTCATGTACCCAGTTTCTGATGACGGTGGGTGTTAACACACACATTGTCCTGTTAACAGAGGGTCAGTTGATGAGGCAGAGTGGTGCTGACCTTTGACACTGATTAATCCTATCAGCAGCTGCCCTACACTGTGTTTGTGTTATCTGCAGCAGGATGAGACCAGCCCCCGATAACCTCAGATGATACTGTAGTTCTCCTGTGTGTCATCATACTGGGGCCTTTCGTCTGTTACTGCATATTTTTAATCTGTTTCTACCAATTATTAGATGGTTACAGTTGTTGTGTGCACATGTGCATCTTATGTGTCGTCCTTTAAATATATTCTTTGTGTTTAAACAAATTGATTTCCTCTCTTTTGTTCAGCCGTTGGCAAGGTTGGACATTGTTTGTCTGCAACGTCACTATGACAACCTGCGTATCCATCTGGTTAGCCATCTTTTGTCTGAAGCTTTGTCGGAAGCAACTTTATGCTTCTACTCCACCACATCTCAGAGGTTAATCATGTATTATTCACTCCATTACATTTGTCTGACAGCATTAGTCACTAGCTACTTTTCAGATTACAAATTTCCATTCCCATTGAATTCCATGTACCTCCAAACGTTGTGATTTATTTGTCACGATACAACACAGTGTTGTATAACAAAATGGAAGTTTGTAAACTCCTTCATGCCACACAAAAATCATACATTTTTAAAGTTTATTTATAGGCATATATAGATAAACAAGTGCATTTTTAAAATTTCCGTCTGGGGTGAATGTAAACAGCAGTAACAAAATGATGATTACAATGTGGTCGGCATCTTCACATTAAAAGTTCAACATCTGGGAAACACTGTCCATCAACTTCGACTGTGTGTGAGCACCTAGCATCAGTGACGTAAACACAGAGTCCTCCAATGTTGGCTTGAAAAAACAGTCATCGAGTGCAATAACTTGATTTGAGATGTTGTGGTGGAGACAGGTCTCTGTGAAGACGTGGCTGAATCAGGCTTTGATTTCCTGTTGTTTGTTCCAGCCTGAGTTTTGTTTAATGTTTGTCACTAAATGAAGGAAGAAATGTTCTTTTGTGTTGAGAAAATTCATCTACATCTTAAGTTAATAAACTGTTTTAAAAAAAAGCCTCTTTGATTAACTGGACCGTGCATTGTCACACAGCTGAAAACAGGCTGACACCATGAAAAGTTGACTTTTTTAAGATATGTGGTTTTCACAGGAAATATTAAACTGCCCAACAGAATACAAAGTGATAAAATGAGCTCAGCCTGAAACATCTGCGGTACATAATGCAATATATACATGAATGCAGCAGTCATATTAAAAACACGAGATATAATAACAGAACACTGACAAGGAACGTTTTATTTCACAATAAGTGGTTTTATTTTGGAGACTTCAAGTACATTTTGCTGTTAATACTTACAGACTTTTACTACAGACAAAATCAAATCGTGAAAGTGAAGTTATAGCCATTACACTTTGCAATCAACAGTTATTTCACAACAATAAAAATACTTAATAAATATAAAAAAAAAACCCTGTCAGTTGCCAGTTTAAGGTTTTGAGTGTAAATGTAAATGAAGTGTTTTCACAGCTGCTTTAAAAGCTTATCTGAACAGTAAAAATGTCTGTGCAGCCGCTTGAAACAGCTCCAGCCGGTTTGCTTTATTTGAAAGGAGCACTGAGGTCAAAACAAATGAATGATAGATGATTTTTAAGAGCATCAGAGCAGAATGAACGCTGATTATGAAAGACAAATATATCCTGCAACAACTGTAGAATGAAGCTTCCACATGATTGGTGGATTCATGTCAGATTACAGATGTTACTACACGGCTCGGTGTTGACACAGAGGTGATGTGGACATTTTCACGCTTACATGCTAGTTCAAGATCCACGAGGTCAAAGTTCAGGTCATTTCCTGATCATGCATTAGATATTTAATAAAATAGTGTTGTGCTGAATGATTATGATACAAACAGGTAGACGTCTAAACAAATTACTTGTCGTACGGACACATGTATCAAATTGCAGAATTATAGGAAAGACTTTTTTAAATGGTTATCCTTGTTGTTGACTATCTTCAACTTATCTTGTTATCTAGAGTTCACGTCAGTTGAACTTCAGTAAACCCACCACGACATGTCCTACACTGCTGCACCACCTCCACCTCCTCTACACAACCTTCTACTGTAAGTGCAACACAGTAATAACTGCTCATGGACATAAACCACACCACTGTCTTCGTCTGACCACAGATACACTTTTCTTTTATTCCTCTATCAATCCGCATCATTGCTCATATTGTGGTTTTGGATTGCAATGGCAACAGGCAGGAGCAAGTAGAGCAGCTCACTGGAAACCAGGGCTTCCTCTGATGAGCTCTGACCTGCGGCTCTACTGACGTTGGCCACTAGACGGCAACAGTGTCAGATGTTGTAAGAGCGTCCGGAGTGGAAATTTAACCCTTCCAGCTTGTTTTTAAAGCAAATGTTTCCCATTTAAATCTGTAACTTCAAGCAGCAGCTCATTGCCATAAACATGTGACAACAGATCAGGGTTAAAAAGAAATCATCACTAAAATAACCTGCTGTGTTACTGCACATGATCTGTAGTCACATTTCATTTTACCTTCACTCAGCACCAAGACAACAAGAAACTGATCCTCTCCACTCAGGCCTGTTGATTCAGTACCTACAAGCACCTGAGAGGCCTCGCTAATGCCACCAAACATACTCCCCAAATCCTCAGCTGTTCCTTCATATCCAAAACGAGTCATGAGGTATCCTTTTTACATCCCAACTCCATCCTGAAGCCAGCACAGCAAAGAAAGCCCTCCCAGGTTTCCCCAAATAAAGGGATCGGCAAAAGTATAGTGTAGACAAGAATTAGTGTGATCCGAGATGAACCCACCCTGCTAATGTTTCTAAAATCTGTGTCAGATCATATATTTCTACACTAATAAAGAGGGACAATATCCAGCTCTGCCTCCAGTATGAAGGTCAGTCTCACAATATTATCCCTGTTTTGTTACTTTAGCATTTCCCAGCCTCTTTTTTGGCTGCAGCTCTCAGCATCCCCGTCAGAAACAAAGGATTTGAACAGCCTGTTCTGATTCCACATTCGGAGATAAAATTAGAAAGTATGTCAGTTTTTCAAAAGGCTTTTTTTTCTCTTTCTATTTAGCAGGCCTGTCTGTTAGTCTTCTGTCATTTGATCCAACTCACCACCAGATGGTGATCAAGTGACTTCAGGCCTCATTACACTGATCAAGAGCCTGTCTGGATGTGTGAAAGCCCTCTGCTGGTCGTGTTGATTAATTTAACAAAATGCCTTTCAGATTCAAGATTCAAGTCTTTATTGTCATTGTGCAAAACAATGCAACAGTGAAGCATCTCCCAGAGCTGCATACTGCAGTATTAAGATAAAAGTATTAATAACAGAATAGAATAAAATGCTGGTCCAGAAGCAGGAAGTCTATGCAAAGGTTTCATCGACTAATGTAACCACCTTTTCCCTCTAAGGCCGAATAAACATCCTCAAATAATTCCAAAATAAAATGCAAAACTATGGTTTTGCATTCAGAATAATCACAAGTCTCTCCTGCCAGTGATTGCATGCTACTAACATCATTTACTTAAGTATTGTTCTTAAGTATAACTTTAACATACTTGTATTAACTTGAGTATTTCCATTTTCTGCTATTTTCTGCTTCAACTCCACTTTATTTTGGAGGCCCCCTTTTACTCTCTAGTTATTTGACAACTTTAGTTACTAGTTACTTTGCAGATTGCAGCTGTATCTGACCTGCAGCTGTGAATTTTTAAAATAATTTGGAAATTAGACAAAAACAAAACAAAACAGTGAGTCCAGTAATCAGAAAAATGCTGAATATCAGCTTCAGCATTGGGAAAACAGTCAGCCTGTAGCACACAGTGCATGTAAATATAAATATATATAACTTTTACCTGTACATGTAATACTTGAGCACATTTGTTGCCAGAAAATGACTTTTAATACACATAAAAGCACTTAAAAGTGCAAAGTTACGCATGGTTTGGGAAACAAAATTCTTTATAAATACTTCTAAATGTATTCAGCTTGACTGTTGATTGTGTTGTTTGGGACAAACTGAAGGATAAGTGAGATTTACTGTAGTTTGCTGTCCAGTAACATTTTACTGTAGTTACTTACCTTTACGCAACCTGGCAACATCCGCCGCCCCGTCGTCTCTTCCTGCGTACGCACTTTGCGTTGGTCAGCGGCGAACACACACAGGCATCATGGCGGACGTGTTGGATCTTCATGAGGCGGGAGGAGAGGACTTTCCTATGGATGAGGATGGTGATGGTAAATTTATTACTCGCAACAATAAGTAGCAGATGCTCCATAACTGTGGCTTTCCAATGATGTGAAATGTTGAGGTCTAACTTTACACCAAAAAGGGCGAAAACGCTTCAAACGCTTACTGCGTGGTAGCAGGCCTGAGAAATGCTAACAAGCTAATATTAGGCTAACGACGCACCGGTGGTTCATTCAAATGCTGCTTGTAAGCTAATGCTAACTTGTTCGTGGTTATTACAATTTCTTAAGGTAGGTCAACTCTCAGGGTGCCAAATGTTTATTAGCAAGAGTTACCCAGCTTAGCATCGTGCCGGTAGTGTACTTTACCTGAAGGTACATGTTAGCTTGTATTACACTTAGCGTGTTATTAGCCACCACTAGCATGCCTTTGAGTTTTCTTTATAGCTACCAGCTAGCAAATAGGAAGATTGGCCAAACTTCAAATAACTTACAATCTAAATATCCATAAAATATGATTTCGTGCATATTTTATAACATCATTAACTAGATAAAGGCTTATCAGAGTTCAAATAATAATAAACGCAGCAGCGTTAGTTAGCTAACGAGTGACTGAACTGCAAACCGAGGGTGCGCAGAAAGATGTCGCAGCATGCACAGATTCTGAAATGTTCAACTTTTCCGTCCTCAGAAAGCATCCACAAGTTGAAGGAGAAGGCCAAGAAAAGGAAAGGACGAGGTTTTGGCTCAGGTGAGTAACCTTTGTTGTGACACTAGTTCATGTAATCCTCCTGTTAAAGCTTTTTAATACAGTTTGATAGTAGTGGTCAGCAGTTGTAAGTATTTTTCTGTTTCCAGAGGAAGGAGCCCGGTCCAGAATCAAAGAGGACTATGATACTGTAGAACAAGACGGGGACGAGCCAGGCCCTCAGAGATGTAAGTGTTGCAGCTCAGTGTTCATGTAAACTAATAGACTAAAGCCTAAACTTTGTCACCGTGTAGTGCCTCAGTGATATATAAAGTTCCTATCTTCTCTGTCCTTTAACTTGTGTCACCAGCAACAAACTTTTAAAACTTGCGTGCACATATACTCCCATCTCGACAAAAATATGATATCCACTGCACAATAAAAAATAAATACCTGTCTACCAAGTGGTGAAGTGGGAAATGTTGCTCCATTTGTATGTGAACCAAAATAAGTTTGACAATCAGGTACATTTGTCTATGTTCATGTTGCTTTCTTTTACTTTTTCCATTTTTGTGTTGGACAAATCAAGCATGGACATACATGTATAGAAAGAGAGCAGCTTGATACACAGATTTTCTTAAAGTGAGTGTGCAGTGGATGTAAAAGTTTTCATCCAGATAATTAGGATAGTTTTTTATTTTTAGGAAATAGCTTTTGGAAAAATGCAAGCGTAGCTCTGTGTCTCAGATATACAGTTGATACATAAGAAAGTTAAATGAGGATCTCAGAATGCTTCATATTGGTTATACTGGTGTCTATTTGTACATCTAGCAAGGAATGAGAGCTTAAGTAATCATAACTCTATCATACTTACTAATTTACATTGTTGAAAGTGCTTCTTGTGTTACTATTTGACCCCTGACACCTGTTCTTGTCGTGTTGCAGCTGTGGAGGGCTGGATCCTGTTTGTGACCGGTGTACATGAGGAGGCCACAGAGGAAGACATCCACGACAAGTTCTCAGAGTTTGGAGAAATCAAGAACCTGCATCTCAACCTTGATCGCAGAACAGGCTACCTCAAGGTAAGACAGATAACCACGTAGCGCCTGCAGTTTGTTTGTTTCAGTGTGGCTTTCAATACATGGAAGTGATGTTCACATAAAGTCGATGCAAACCTGTGACTGTTTATTTTGTTGTTTTTAGTTGACACAGCTTCTGGGGCCCTTCCTTGCTCTAATACATGTGAAAGTCTAATGTTATATTTATTTTATATTATTTATTTTTTACTTATGTGTGGGATATCTTATCTGTAGTGTATCAATTCATTTAAAAGTAGTGGAGTTCATGTTTTGTTCCCCAAAAAATAAATGCCCTACACCACCATTTATGGTGACACCACAAAGCCACGTACGTCAACTTCAAGACCAAATGTCTGTTTTTATGCTTTAGCTGCAACTTCTCTGAAAGAAGCTCCAAAAGTCATGTTGACTCAACTGGAAAATTGAATATCTGCCCTAGTTTCTCTGAATCACTTGAAATTGTTGCTGAAGTGATATTGTTTCCAGATGGAGAAGAGGGTGAAACTGTATATATTAAATGTAACTTTTAAAAAACATCACATTACAATGACAAATGCTTTCATCCATTTTCTTTAAAATCCATTTGTTGTGTGTATGAAACCAGACCTCTTCTGAGTTCTACGTACAGCAGATAGTTGCTTTATCTATAAAAGTAAACCTTTTTGTCTCTACTACAATCCATGAATACTTTCTGTCATCCTGGTTATACATACTGTGGTTTTACATTAAGTCTGTTCTGCACATGACGTCTGTTGCACGTCTGTCAGGCCTGGGAGAGGGATATCTCCTCTGTTGCTCTACCTGAGGTTTCTTTCATTTCACAGGATAGAGGGTGTCCTATGTAAATATACAAATATCTAGTGTTCCCCCCTTAGACATGCTGACCCTTTTTTGTAGTCCAGATGTAAGGGGTGCGATAACTTTCCTCTAAGCCACAAGGTGGCAGCATTGTTTTGAGTATGAATTCAGAACGACGCATCTTTGTCCTGAGACTCGTCCTCCACTGTCATTTCACTCCAGCACAGAGGATGTTCATGTTAATTACAGGCTGTTTGAAGATCAGCATGATGTAGTAATGATTTTACACATTTTATTTGTCATCTTTTCAATGCCTCAGAAGACAAAATGCATAATATTGGCTAAGCTTTTGTGCCAGGTTCAAAATGTGTTTTCCCAGTTATCCCACATTGGTTTGAGCAGACATCCTGAATGACATTATTGGATTATTCAGTAATAAGAGGCCTTGTTCGCATGGCTGTTGTTAATTTAAATAGTAAAAAGCCACCAAATTCCAAAGCAGTGATGCTGTAAATGTGCAATTACTCACACGATGTCCTGATGTCCTGTCCCTAGGGATATGCACTGGTGGAGTATGAGACATACAAAGAGGCCCAGGCAGCCATGGAAGGGCTCAACGGTCAGGACATGATGGGCCAGCCTATCAGCGTTGACTGGGGATTTGTCAGAGGGCCCCCCAAGAACAAGAGGAGGTGAGGGTGGTGTCTGCTTATCAGTGTGTGTTTGGATGTGACGGCAGTTCAACTCACAAAACTACTGTGTTACATGTTTGTGCTATATTTTGGTGGTCACGTTCATATTGTTATAATAAAAAAATAAATATCACAATATCACTTATCCTGTGATGTTGACAAAATAGCTATCCAGATAAAACTGATAAATGTGAGCTGAAATATTTTATATAATGTGTTTTCTTGCAATGGAACGACCCCCTACATTTATTTTTTTATTTTAATAATTGAACCGCTTTTCCCGTTTTAATGTGACTTGTGGTTTTCCACAGGACCGGAGGACGGAGGCGCAGCAGAAGTCCAGACAGGAGGCGGCGTTGAGTTTGGCGGTTGTCATTGGCTAGAGGAGTTGTCCGTCACTTTGACCGGCAGTTTATAATCCTCTCATAAGAAGCTCACTTCAGAGTTTTTTTGTACAATATTTTGTAGCAGTTGTTAGGACATGTAGCTGTGCAGTTTCTAACATTGAGACAGGAAACTTTTCTTCTTAATAGATGAATCACAGAAGAATAAATTGGCCCAACATTTTTGTCACCTGCAAAGCATGTCCAACTCAGCTGTCGGTGGAGCTAGGTTTTTACTTCAACACCTACTTTGTGTCGTACATGTTTTATGGTTGTCATTCCCTCAAAATGTTGTTTCAGTTTTCTCAATGTAATTTGAATTTTATTGTGTTGGAGTGTTTTTGTTTTATATTACTTGGGGGTGGGGAACAAAATTAAACTTTTTAAAAGGTGAATGAATGTGTGCCCTGTGTGTTTTTTTTTATTTAGCAACTGCTCATGACGTAGGGTTTACATCATCCTAGATGACCTCACCAGGGCTGTGATGCCGCCCCGGCTATTTTGTCAACTCCAAAGCACCTGTCACTCTGGACACAGTGGCACACTCATAGGCTGCTCGGACTAAACCCCCCTGGCCCTTATTTTTCTGCAGCCAATTGGCAAGCGAGTGTTTTATACTCTGTCCTTCTCATTTGGTGTTTACTCTACTGGGGAGCGTCCGTCAAAGACCCGGAGAGCGGCCATTGGTGCTCATAAACGTCAATAAAGCGGACTCCGCTCTCTGATTGGTTGGTTCCTCGTGGGGGCGGGTTTAATTCTTCGGTTGACGTTGTTGTTGTAAGTGGTGGAGAAATTACTTTGTCGCTGGTGGTCCGGTTTGGGATTTTACGCTTAGTTCCACCTATGAAGATGCTAAAAAGTTAGGAATTGTTGGTCCTGGAGACGTATATGCTGTCCGAAAGCTGTTACTTGCAGGGAAACTAAATGGGACGATGAGAAAAACATCTGCGAGGCCGCTGAAGGTAAGCAGTAAAGGGATACTCTAGCTACTAGCATCAACGTTAGCCAGCGTTAGCCGCTGATTAGCCAGGCTTGAAGTAGCCACTTGCTAGCCAAACGTTACGGTTCGGTGTACTTACTGAAACATGAAAAACACTTGTTTGTAACGGGCAGCCATGCACGAGTATTGCATTTTCCCAGTGGGATGATTAAATAGCGTATTACATAAAAAATAAAGTTATTGCGCTGAGTGCAAACGGTGATGAACCCCATGCTTTTGAACGCCTCAAATGCGTTTATGTAAGCATGTGTATTGTTCGTTGATATTTTGTTACAAAGAATAGTCGTAGCCATAGTAGCTGGCTCAGAGTCAGACATTTAGATCAAGCCATCATCGGAAGCATTGATTTTCATTTATTTATCGTGGCAGGCAGGTTGTTTCAGTACAATTGGATGCTTATCATTGCATTAGCTTTATGAGCTGTCAATTATAGCTGTGCAGTTTAAACATTGCATTTCAAAGTTGTGCTCAATGGGAGATTATTTCTATATTCGCCTTTATATCGGGTGTGTTTTCTGCCTTTAGATTTAACTTATAGTCTATGAGCTAGCATTCAAAGAGCTGGCAGTCACGATCCAGATAATCTGAGCCCGGTTTTTATTTAAGGTGCATGTGTGATGTAACATTTACTTAAAGCACCAGCTCAGAGGAAACTGTGAAGAGTTAACTTTCCTCACTCACTCACGTGTATTTCCTCAACATTTCACTACAAACGACTTGTTTCTTTGAGTCGAGCAGTGAGAGGCATGTCATCCCAAACCTGCCTGCCAGATATGTGTGACAAAAAGCCTGAGCTAAGTGGTCGTTGGGTTCAGTTCTCCCTCCTCGTTGGGTTATTTGCCGTCATTTTCCAACATCACCACGATGAGAGAGGGTTGCATTACACTTTGCCTTGAATTATTCAGGTTCTTGTGTTTGTGGGCTCTTTTGTTTTGCAGGGACAACCAGGACAGACTGTGAAAAGTATGTTAGAGGCACAAGGTCTTTGCTTCACTTGACCTACAGGGACTGTTTATGTTGTTAGAAAGCCATATCCTGTTGGAAACACACCCAGCAGAAAGTAGGAACCTCATCTTACAAGGTTGATGGAATTTCAAGAAGCTACACGGGCTAGGAAATACATCCAGCAGTCCCACCTGTACTCAGAGCGTCTTGTAGCTCTGCAGGGTGATGTTTATAATGCATGACACACAGAACTGCCCGACAGCTGGAAAGAAGATTGTTGATCACTATCAGCGAGGGAAGTCAGAATGAACTACCAGCTTAATGCAGTCAGCTGTGTGTTTATTTGGACTGGGATGAAATATCGATGCCGCAAGATATTGTATTGCTTCCTCTTCCGATAGGATTATTGATACACTCGCGCTATTGTAGATATTTTTATTAAAACATGCGGGTGCTCTAAAAAGATGTCCCTGACAATTTGACTTACCAGAGTCACTACTTTATAACTCCCTTGTGGTGTAAACTTAGCGAGCCATAGTTTCATCCTTCCTTTAAACATTTAAAGTCCAGAACTGCTCTGCTTTCTGCCACTTAATGGCTATTTTACGTTGGAATGATGGCAAGTTGGAGACTGTGTTTGTGATAAAGGGGCACTAAGTTAAGACTCTGTGCACTTAATGTCATATTTTATAAAACTGACAGCACAATGCAGGGAAAAACTAAATAATTCCTGCACTTTGCCCTCTAAGGGGTATTTTGCATTCCTCAGTCAGACATCATGATGTATCATTAGATGTTTGTCTTACAATATACTGATTAACACAGAATTGCTGTATTGTCGTGATACTATCGTTATCATGGGCAACGTATCCTGAAACGTATCATGAGTTACTCTGTTATTCCCACGAGGGTTGCAACCATATGAGATTTCCACAGAACAATAACCATCTCAGAAATTATCACGGTTTCACGGTGTAAGCTATTACATGAATATTATTACTATCATCAGTCTGAAAGACCCTTAAGGAAAGAAATCATACGTTTTATTTGGGTTGAAAAAAATGCTTTATTCTAATTTCACATAATATCATGTCAATCAAACATGAAACTTGATATAAATTTGAAATACATGTATTCTGATAACACAAATAAGAACCAATATCATGGATAAGAAAATGTAAATGGTACGTTTTTAACCACATTATATCTTGAAACAGTATATTGCTGCAACCATTTTCCCACTCCTAGTTTTGCATTATTGTATCTCTGTGGATGATGAATCTATTAAAGTTGTGGTTGTGGGATCCACCATGCACTGTGACTTGAAGATGAAAAAGATTTTCAAACGCTGATGCACTCTGTGAGGGTGTGTGAGGTTGCACCGTCAGGCTTCATTGTGCACGTCCTCAACACTTCAAGGAACATATTGATGCGTACAGCAGCACATAGAGCACCTCGGGCAAGCATTTTAGGTTGGGTGTAGCATCCTTCCCTGTGCAATTCAGATGCCAAACTGGCAGAGTGTAACAGGGAAAATATCATGAGATAAGTTCTATAACCACTCAACACGACAGAGACACAGTTTAGCATCTTGGTAAGTAATTACACAATAAGAGCCAGTTTGTCAATGCTTGAATGACTCTACCGGTCAATGCACAAAACAGCCAGTAGATAAATCCACTCACAGCCTGCCTCCAGTGGTACAGAACAAGGCAGAATATGGTTTAAATTCTTTGTTCACCGAGTCATTGCAATTTGATTTTTCTTTCGAACCGCTTGAGTTTTGTTGATCCAAATGAAAATGTGTGGCTTGCAGTTTGCAAGCTTATCATACATGCAGAGATCTCCCACAGTATTCAAATGAGCTGCGGTAAGCATTTCGCTGTAGCCTCATTTGAAAACGATACAGAGGAGATGACACGGATGGCGAGAATGGAAATGTTTTCACTGTTACGTTAAATGATCAGTAATGTGTAGACACTTGAAATGTCTGTGGGAAAGAGCTATCATTTTAAAGCTGCAAGACCGGGTGGCGATGCTGTATTCCAGTTTTGCTGTGACACATAGCAAAGTCATAGGATTACACAATTGAGGGTAGAGCAGTAAAGAACACGTGTGAGTCTCAGTTTGTAGTGTTACAGTGCTGGTAGTTAGTTTAACTTGTTTGTCTTCCTGGTGGGAAACTTACTCTGGAGTAGTACTTCTCTCAGAGGTTTCGTGTTACTATCTTAACCATCTTTCATATCCTTAATGTCTTTCACATGGACCTTACTTACTGTTTTTGCACTGGACGGCTGTGGCTGTTATGACTGCCTTGGTGAATATAGAGTTACACAGGGTAACCATGCCGCTTGAGTAACCCAGAGGGTATGAAAATTTAAATTCGTCTCTCGCTGGGCTCCCCCAAACAGCTGCTCACTAAGTGTGTGTATGTGTGTGCATCAGGGCTCCAGTGTCAGTTTCAGAGCCGGGCCCATTTGGCCGTGGAGGTATTCCCATAGGATCTCTCAAACACGGTCAGATTAATAAGTAAGTAGATGAGTGCTTCTTCGGGTTAGTAGGACAAACACACGACTTTTGTGTCAAGTGTACATCTTCCGCTCAATTTTGCAGCTGAGAGGGCAATAAAGCAAGAGATAAGCCCAGCACCTGCTTCTTTTAGTACAGTTTGCAGGTTTAATTGTAAAGTCAAGATGTAGAAATGACACATCATAAATCTCACATCCGTACAGCATCTGTGATCTTATCTCTACGTTGCTCTGTTAAAAAAGACAGGAACAGATGTGACATGAAATAGAAAACTACCTTCATCCCCACGCTGCCACAGTGAGACGGGGATCAATAGGTGGCTTGTCTCCGAGAGGCCGCTGCGTCCAGACAGCAACTCATAAAACTCTTTGGAGCCCCACCCTCCCCAGCATGGCTGGTTGCCTGCCAGTCTTGTGACACAGCAGCCAGCCAGTGCCCAGGGCTGTTTGTGTCAGGGTGGAGAGACCTAGAACTGAGGCATCTACCTGGGTGCCAGCAGCTGCTGAACAGCATGTTGTGGACAGTGTGCCTTCACTGAATGCTCTGGGATTATATTTAGATAACTCACAGAGTTGTTATACAAGAGAAGTGACTGTAAAGTAGGGTAGAACGGTTATATGAGTGAAGATATAGCCTTATTTACCAGCCGAGCAGCCATAATCCCATACAGCGTGAGACGCCACTCCCACAAGAGAAGCCATGGTAATGAGAGCCTGCTGTATCAGTTACTTTATGCTCTGCACCTTTTCCTCCTCTATGTGCTGCACAGGGTGGGGAATTAATGATTATACTTGCCGCCAGCATAGTTTTATCTGTCCTGACAGAAATGTTGGCACATCTTGTCCTAGAGCTGTTAATGTAACATTACTGCGTCATCAAACAGTCTCAAAGTCGTTAAATTATTGTGGTTAAATGGACGTGTTTGTCGTCTGTTGTGTCTGTCACATCTTCTTTACCATTATGTTAAATAATTTTGCCAGTTTTGATCAATGCACCTGCAGGAGGAGCAGTAGGGGATTCGCTTTAAATAATATCACAGTATTGCAGGGTAGATTTTGGATAAAAATATTTTAGTGATAAGATAAAGTGCAGCTCTCTGGTGGCTCTCTGTTGGATCTGTGTTTACATCTAAAGCCCTTCCACACTTTATAAGTTGCTATCTTATAAGGTAGCAATGTTGTTTGCTTTGCAATGCTTGTTGCTACTGTATGTAATCATATAGTATGTGAAATGGCACGCTGTTATCACATGAATGATAAGACATGGCACACGTCTAACCTGCAGAGCATTTGTCCTCTTTGGACGTGTGTTAGTTTGTAACACGCTGCTTTGAAGATCAATTCGTCAGTCTGCTGTTTGCAGAACCCCTCTTATAGCCGGCAAATTAATTCAATCCAACCTAATATGGCCCAATTTTGTAATAAAGTTTCTTCAAAGTCCAAGTAATTTTTTTTTTTATAAGAAAGGAAACTACAGGAAACAACTGGCAGCTGGTGGATTTGTAAGTTAACAGAGGCTCTAGAGGAGGGTTAGATTGCCTGTCAAAGTGGCTTTAGCTGGCGAATTTATCAATGGTACCAACCGAAATCTGCAAACATTTGTTTAGGGGGGTAGTTCAAAACCTTATAGCAGGTTAATAATAAGCTGTAGATGCCATTTCAGCTGGTGGACCAAAGTGTAGTTTCCTGTGTGGACTAGAAGACATCAGTCCCTTCCCTCCCGCCCTGCCCTGTTGATCCAGGACAGCAGGAGTAATCCCACACACAGCCCTGATGAGGAGCCTGTCACCCAGGATGACATCACACAGGGAGTGACGTGAAGTCGCCCTGCTGTGTACAGGGCCTGGCCTGCAGCACGTGGGGATTCACATGAGCATTAGTGCTGCCCGCCTGCAGAGGCGGGTGCTTGTTCAGCCACTGGCTTTAGATCTAGCAGGGCTTGGTTGGCTTCACATTCAGGCTGATTTAGCATGGGTAAATCTTGAACATTTGAATTAGTCCCATTTTGCAGCACGGTTCTTGCAGTTGTAGCTCCATTTTGTTTCTAATATTCAAGCCTTTTTCTATCTGGCTGCAGTCTTATTTTTTATTGTTTTTGCAGGAGAGGAGCAGATGAAGTAAATTCAAAAACAGAACAGCGTGAGGTTCAAATTAGCGTCTAAGAAATGTCTCATATTCCTCAAGGGTTAATATGCAAATGAAAGCAGTAGTCATCTCGCTTGCCTTCTAAATGTGAATTATGTAATAACCAGCACATTGTTTGTACACCAAGCAAAAAGGATATTTTGGCATCAGTGCCAACCCAGAGACATTTCTTGTTGCCAGTGGAAGAGAACAATGTGAGAGGTTAGGTTTTTTTTTTTGCTTGTGTCCTTTTTCAGTCTGGCTTACACAACTTTGACACAAAACTACTTAAATTAATGTGTTTGTGTGTGTTTATGATATTCATTTTGTTAGAACATAGACATAGATAGGGCTGCATGATATCGTAAAAAATCATGTTGTGATTATTTTGACGTATTACGATTGATTGCTTCATGATGAGAGGTATTGGTCATTTTTGTACCATGATTTTCATTTTCACTGAAAAACTACTAAAATCCTGATGGTTTGACATTTGTTGGGGTTTGCACCAAACTAACACTTTTTCTTACATCACACATTGTCACACATTTGACCTTTATCAAAAAATTGTAGCTTCAGCGATATAGATATTGCACTTGGGCATATTGTTATTTTGATAATATTTCCATTAATTTAGCAGCCCGACTGCATGACAAAGCTTTACAGAACTGAACTGAAGTCTTGTGGTTTTACATCTGTGCCCTTCATAGAAAATATCACTTCATAGATGGTTTTTAAGCATCTGGCTTTAATGTCACACTAAATTGTTTGACATGTGTGGCTCTAGTGGGAATCCTGTAGTATTTTTAGAACATGTTTTAATTATTTTAATCATCTTAGTTAGTACTGTAGAGTCATAGCATATTTTGTGATTCACTGTTGAGCTTCCCTAGTCTTTGCTAATAAAAAGGTGGGCAGCGTTCGGATGGATGCAGAGGCTTGTGTTTCTTCACAAAGGCTAAAAATCGATAAAGAGTCCGCCTGGGTTGAATGAGGACTTCTCACCCACAGAGTCTGGAGTTTAGGTTGGCAGCTTTCTGGAATACTGAAACCAATGCATAATGTCCACCAAGTAAAACAGTGTATCCATCTACATCCCTGCTGCTGCTGTCATCCAGAGGCAGGACTTGGTTTGCAGTACATGCTCTGCAGCAGTCGCACTGAATGTTTTGAGTTTTTCTTTTTGTGCACATCATCTCAAAAACAGCAATGCACTGATGGCAGATTAGCTTCCACTTCCCTCACTCGCTGTGAGGATCAAATATCCTCATTACATTTTCTGCTGTTTCAGGTGTTCACCACACTGACACTGTGCACAATGTAATGCGGTCTCTGTGTGGAATGTGGGAATGCCACTTACGGTCCCCTATAGCCATCTCCACAGTAGCCTGCTTCATGTGGCTGTTAATTAGCACTCCTTGACTGGTGATTACTGGGCCTGACTGCAGTGACATGCCCCGGGCACAGACTATGAACCTCAGTGGCTGACTTTAATGGGCTGCCTAATAAACCATTGCGACAGATAGACGGAAAGGAAGAAAATATAGCTGAGATTTACAGCAAGTGGTAGACGATGTGGAGTCTTACTGTGAGCTGTCTTGAGCTGAATCATAGGGACTAAATCCCAAAACTTCTCTTCTCAAATGGGACACATCCTGTTTAAGAGGAAAACATGCAGATAGGCCTCTTTATTTATTCAACAAAAAGTTCTTGCCATTTTGAGAAGTAGACATCTGTTTATGGGATAAAGTTTTGTCCTGTAGTTGAATTCTCAAAAAGCTTTTTGTCCTTTTAAAATGTGAACTCGTCGTGCCAGGCAGTGATATGCTGTACAGTATTTAAAGGAACTTAGTGAATTCGGAGGTCTCTGCTACATGCGCTGCTACACGATGACATCAGCTCTCAGACACTTGATAAACACTTGCTGCTCAGAATACTGCCCATTTCAGTTGGCTGGACTTGGCTGTTATTACTTTGCTCCGGTGAATATCAGCAAGAGTCCACATTAGGCTGAAGGAAACCACTATGAATCATCTATTATGTCGTCCATGGACTTGGAGACCTTTTGTCTGAAGCCATGTCCCATTTTCCTGAACCAGATTTACACCTTGTCACCTGAATAGTCTGAGGCTGAATCCTCACTTGAACCCATCCTGTGTGTAAAAGGGTGCCCGCCCAGCTCTGCTTGTGTTCAGAACAGTGCGGCCTCCAGGATGTCGTTGTCTTTTTGCTCATTAAATTAGGTTTAAATTGGGCGGGTACTTGGATGTCAAGCTTTAAGAGAGCAGTTGATGTCACCAACATATGATCATCTTAAATTAAGACATTAAGCATTTACCGGGGCGTTTTGTTCCTGGCGGTGTTTAAATGTTTGTTGTCGGCTGCTTTTGAACTCGGCACAGTGCAGAGTTTCTTTGTTCAAACTGTGATTATGAACATTATTTTTAGACTATGTGAAACAGGATGTTGCTCTAATTCGAGCAACTCAGAGATTAGGTGGCAATTCTCTGTTTGCATTCGTATCGTAGTTGTGCTTACACAGTTGCTATTACTCTAATTTAGATACAGATAAGGATAAGGATAGATGTAAGGGGATGCAGTCGAGTGTCTTTAGGAAATCAAGAGGCTGATTGTTAGCCGATAGTGGGAACCAACATGCATTGGCAGTTTACTCAGGTACAATTTGAGGTACTTCTGCTTTACTTGAGTATTTCCTAGTTTTCTCTGCTACTTTATACTTCTACTCCACTACATTAATTTGATATCTTTGGTTACTAGTTACCAGACAAATGACTCAGATCATTCAGTTCAATCTCAAGCAAGTCCCAAACCATGTAGTCCAATCTGTCTGTTATTAATATTTTTGGCCAGTTTATCTAACCTGTTCAGCTACTGTGACAGTGAATTGAATGTGAATTATAATCATTTGTTTATAAATGTAATCAAACAAAAACTTTATTAAAGCTTATTTATTTCTTAATTTCTTCTCAATCAAAACAATATTTCCTCCCCATCACTTTTTAACAGTGAAATACTGACAGATAAGACGAGTCATGCCAAGTCACAAGTCTTTTTAACTTCCAAGTCTAGGCCCATAATCAGTCGGTCTCTATCCTGAACAGCATTTAAAATAGATCTAAACCACTGTGAATGTGTTTCTTTCTTATTCCTCATGTTGCATGGCTTCTGTGAACTATTTTTAGATCAGATGAACTTTATTCAGTTGCAGTGGCTCAGTTATAAAGTTCAAAGCCACTGCAATCTGAGGTTAACACATCTTGTGGTTCAATACGCTCCAAACAATAAAACCATGCTGAAGTTCATGATGTGTAAGTAGATCTTGTTGTCCCCACCTTATTTTGCCTTGAGCTCTCATGGAAAGAAAAAAGGGCTGGTTGCTGAGTTCACATGGATCAGGTTTGGATGTGTCTGAGCCAGCATGCTCGATAGGGAGGCCGGGAGAGGGAAGTCAGACCTGGCAAATTTTTGTGTGATGACTGGACAGCTTTTGGACCGGACCAGCTCGAGTGGCATGGCCTCCGAGAGGGCAGGCGCGGTGTGGAATCTCTGACATCAGCTGTGTGTGCATTCGGGCTGGTGTTGTCTTACGCATTACACACACAGACGCCCACAGCTGGTGGTCAAGGCTTCATCAGGGTTGGAATGTGCATGCTACATGTTTTACACTGCAAAAATGTTACCCGTTAGCATAATAATCATATACTTCAGGAATTTTCTGAAACGTGTTTTGGTTTCCTTGTAGGGAGGCAAGGAAATCTTTTCCTATGTTTTTGGATTTTTGGATCCCCACTTGTTTGTGAGTTCTTGATAAGCTTGACATTTCTTACAGTGTAGGCCGAGACAAGTGGTGAAATATAATTAATATCCTTATTCGGGAAGACAATGACCAGGTCCTTTTCTGCAGTCACATCAGCTCCACTAAAGACAAAAGCTTTTGTTGATTCACATTTAGAGCATTTTTTCAGCTAATGGACTTGAATTGGTCCACTGGTTCTTATAATTCACATGTCAACAATAGCTCTGCGGATGTTCTGCTTTGCTGCAGTTCAGTGGGTTTTATTGGTTTTTCTCCGATGACCGTATTACTGGTTTATTTCCTTTTGTCCAGGGAAATGGTCACACTCCAATTTACTGTATTGATTTCTGAGATGTTAACCAATAGGAACGGGAAACATCAGTCCCCTCCCTCAGTCCCATCTGCTCGGCTGAGTGGGTGAATTAGTGAGGCAGCAGTTTACAAGCATGAGGTAATGGCTAGCAATGACGAGCTAGCAGAATCTGTGTTTGTGTTGTTTGCGTTTTCCTTTTATTACTTAAAGGTGAATCTTTGGTCCAAGGATGGGAAATATATTTGTATTGTATCGTTTTTGTGATATGTGACTATATAATTTTAGATTTTGGATTTCATTATATTGTTATATGTCATAAATGTTGTCTTTTTCTGGTTTTAAAGGCTGCATTAAAGTAAAGTGATAATTATTTTCTGAACCTACCAGACTGTTCTAGTTGGTCTAATGCTTTCTTTTACCCATTTAGTCATTATATTCACATTATTACTGATGATTATTTACCACTTTTATATATACAGTATGGTGTATCATGATACAGCTTTAAAATATCGTACTTTTATTTAAGGACATATCACCTAGCTCTACTTTGGTCTTTCTCCTTTATGAATAACATATTAGTTAAAAGAGCTTCTATAAATGAATTTATTCTAACTTCAAGAAAGGTGGAAGAGCATCACTCGCTTTGCATTGAAACCCTCTCTCTTCAGGGGTCTCGTATACACCCATGGTATTTACAGTTCACTAGTTATCATGTGCTTTAGCATAATGCAGGCCCTTGGAAATGAATGTGCTTACATTGGAATGTTAATATGATGCATCCAGTTGCCCTTGAAGACAACTGATGTTGCAGAAAATGTCTATATAGGCTGAGATACCCTCTGCTTTGTCTTCACAGGCAGAGCAATTCTTCTATGCTGTAATGGGTGGTTTTTTATCTATGTTGTTTTGTCAACACAACTGCAAGCATTGCCCAGCCCTATAGAATAACATTATGCTTTTCCAAGCAAGGATTTTGCCCTGTTGTGCATTTCCTTTTCCAAGGCTATAGGGTCTCCAGATAAGCCCTTTCTTTCTGTAAACCCTGTGCTTTCTATGCATCCTTTAGCAGAGAGCCACTCTGCATAGTACATGTGCAGCAGAGCCATTGTACTGCTCCGTTCAGCTGAGAGAAACTTTGGAAGAACTGGGTAAAGGGCTTGGTGTTCCTCCATTCCTCAGCCAGGCAGCGATCAGCCTCCTTCCCAGCTGTAGCTCTCATGTTATATAATGAGTCAGTGTAGGCTGACTGGGCTCAGTCGGTAACCAGATTACAGCACTCCACTGATAAAGACAGCTGAAGGACAGCCATCTCACCACACCTTTGTTTTTCTTCCTCTTCTGGTTTTCCTCAGTCTTGAAGTGTTTGCTGTGATTGATTGTTCACAGCTAACCCAGCCCTATTTCTAGCACATTTAAACTCACACCTCACTGAGGAAGCTCTGTGGTTTTAAGGGCAATAAGCTACACCTATCATAGACATGTAGAGCACTTTCTTAGACAAGAAACTGTCTGGCAACTCTGACAGCATAAGTGTGCATCAATCAGGTCCAGGTCTGAGGACTAAAACCCGGTATTAAACAGGCCTTGCAGCTCCAACCTTACTGGTAATGTTTCGTATTGAAGAAATTAAGAAAATACATTTCCTATTTATTTAGACTATGTTAACATTATCTCGCACCTTTCGTCTCACTAACTTTACAGTAAGATTAAGACATTCGTCTGGTGCATTTCTGCTGTTCCCAATCCCGAAGAGGGATCTCTCTCTCTCTGAGCTTGTCGTCTAGTCAAGGGGCAGCGGCCAGCTTTCACACAGCGAACCTCCTCTAGTGACAAACATAGAGAGAACTAAACACTCAAAAGTCTGGTTTCACTTCACTAGAGATGATGCTGATGCTCCTTGTTGCCACAACCGCAACAAGTCTTTTGCATGTAAGGGTGGAAAAACAGGCAATCTTTCCAAATAAAATGCGAAGAAATACAACATTTTCCACTGCCTCGCTTGTACAGTAGCTCATCTCTTGTTGCCCCATTCACCTCATGTATGTTATGATTGCTAGCAGGCAAGAGCCAAGAGAATTAGCTTAATTATACAAACATTATTGTCATAGACATTGCAGTTTATTCTGCTTTAAATATGGTTTAATTTGTATCACATTATGGTCTATAGTAGTGATTTGTTCAAATTAGTAGCAGTTGCTACTAAAGCATTGCTAATTCTGTTCTTGATTTGTTTTTTCTCTTAAAAAAGGTCACAAAGAACTGATGAGATTACCATTAAAGTACCAAATCCATTCGCAGTATTAGTAAGAAACAGGGGTCGACCAATATGGTCTTTTTGGGGCCAATATGGACACCAATCATCAGTAATCAAGGGGACTGTTGGCCAATATTTGAAACCGATATATACGTTTGCAATAAATTTGGTGTCAAAATTTAGAATAACAGTGATGGAATGTTACTACAAAACTTTAGTTACAAGTTACTTTGCAGATTCAGATTATTTAGTGTTAATTGGCTATTGGGAAAATTCAGCCAGTCAGTGCATCCATTGTAATAGTAGCAGTGCCGAGCAAATCTTAAAGCCCAGAGAATACTGGACTCTTGAGGTTGACGTTGATTTTTGAGATTTTAATAAGTCTGATAACATTCAACAGATGGTACTTATTTTAGCAAAAGGACGTTAACAAAACAACCAGTCTTGATAGTTATTCCTTATTTGTTTTTGAAAGAAGTGTGACCAAGATACATATATAGCAGGGTGTTTAATTTTAACATCCTTTGAGACACTGTTTCTGACTTATTCTTTATCTGTCCTGCACCCATATCCACTGATACAATATATCTGCAGTTAATATGGTTGAAAAATTGTCCTTGATCTAGCTGTCAGTGCTCATTGTTCTGTCCAAAGGTTGGAAAGCTTTGCTTTCTATCCCACCATCACTCTAGACCAGAGATGGAGCACTGGCCACACTTATCATTCCTGCTAGAACTCCCACCAGTCGTGTTACCCTCCCTTGTTTGCTGACTTAGTGTCCTTTATCTCATTATCTATTACTCATATTGTTTTGCAAGGCTGAGAGGGTGTGTTTCATTCGCTGAGATCACAGGAAATGTTCTGTGATTGAGCTAAAATAGAACTTAGACATTCATAGACGTGGTCATTCATTATGTCGTGACCATTAAAGGGAAACAGAACAACTCAGTCATCCACATTTGGTGACGTCTTGCCACAAACTGGGCTGATGATAAAATAACTCTCAGGCTCGGGTTGTTGTTAAGCCTCCATTCTGATGTAATGTACTCGTCTTGTTCTTTGACCTCAGCTCTTTTACCTCTTAATTGTAAAGCAAAGCTCATATTTCACACGAAGCGTTAACCTTAGTGAGCCAAGGGTGGTGAATCTTCCATTCCAGACATAACAGTCCATGACCCCGTTTCCCTTGTTCACAGAGACCTACTGTAGGTATACACAGCTTAGTTTAATAGGCATGTGGTGAAGTGGGTTGAGTGAAAGGCACAACCCATGATCCACATGTAAATAAAAGTAACTTCTTTACCATAATTCAAAACACAGAACTGGAAAACGCAAATTCAAAACACAGAATATCACGGTTGCCTGTTTACATCTGCGATCTCCGTAAGTACAAGACTGTTATTCTCAGTTATTGACGGACAAAATGCTCAGGTTCCTTCGACATCTCAAACTTTTTCAAGTCACAGTGAACTGTGAGTCACAGAACTTAGAGCATCTTCAACTTCTGTAATGTGATTCATTTCCGAGTGAAACAGAATATGTGGTTGGAGTTTGGTTACAAGTGGGATTTAAATCAAATCCAGACTTTATTGAATCACTAGACTTTATTGAATCACTGAAAAATGATTGCATTGCATAGTGAACACAGCGCGATACAGGGTGGTAGAGACGTACAGAGCTACGGAGCTGAAGGACCATCAACCTTCATCCACACCTCTCCAGAATTAATAAATCAGACCTAAACCACATGCTGTGTTAATGTAAACAAAGTTTTTTTTAATGCTGAAACCAAAACACACCTCAGGCTAAGATACTGCTCTTCCAACACTAGCCAGCGAGTTTCAGCTCATTGTGCAGCTGTTATCCGTGTGTTAACTGTTTTGATTCACTCACACTGCTCTGATAGTGTTGTTTTTGGCAGCAGCAGGCAGGTGTTTTCATCGAAAAAGCTCCACTGCACACTACCTGCCCAGCCCCGAATAGCAGACAGACACACTTAGCAACTAGCTGGTGAACACGAGGGATAATTTTGCAGCCAAACAATCAGTTGATTTCCCACAGGAGTTCATGTAAATCAAAACAGAGCAGAGAGAGAGTGAATATTGGACTTGCTTTAATCATGTGTACACAAACACGACTCCAAATGGATGATAATGTTGCTCTGTAACTGCTGGAAGTGCAAAAAAAGAAACGGTTTACTAGCAAGTTCACCATATCACTGTATGGTGATGATGACAATGTTGTGTTCACATACTGTATACCGAGTTGGCAAAAGTACACACAGTCTTTACTCAAGTAAAAGTAATAAAGTACAGGCTCTGAAATGTATTCAAAGTGTAAAGGTAAAAAGTATCCCTCTGAAGGACATATCTACCGGCCATTTCTGTGCGAAGCTAACTGAACCTCACTTCATATAAATTTAATTCAAAGACTATTAAACTTAAAGGTAGAATCAGGAGGATTTGTCTGAGGTGTTCCTAAACGCATCAGAGAGATATTTGATTGTTGAGTCTCATTTCCAGGACATCAAATAGCCACATTTTGGGTTGGTAAAGCATCCAGAGTACAGCAACAAACTGAGACAATAAGAAAATCCCGGCAGAGGACTGCAGGGATTCTGCAGATACGACACACACACACCTTTTCTCCCCATTCCAGTCTCTCACCATCTCTGCCGTGCGTGATATGCACTGATTGAAATCAGTCTTGTGATGTTAGGAAGGCGGCGTGCAATGATGCAAAATGAAAAAAGACGATTATTCCCCTCAAATGCATTAAAACTGAAGTAATATGCCTGTTTTGAAAATGTAAGGAGTAGAAAGTACAGATACTTGTGTTAAAATGTAGGCAGTAAAAGTAAAAAGTACACTAACAGAGTATTTGTACTTTGTTACTTCTCACCTCTGTACAGTATATACCCATTTTAACAGTGGACAAAAAAATTAACTGCCAAAAGCTGGCTTTTCTCTTCGACGTGATTGTGTATAATCGACATTTCTCCCCCTCCTCAAATGACTCTGCACAGGTATTTAAAGAAGCGAGATGTCTCACTCCTTAGCAACTTCTATTATCACCTCTAGAAAACAATGTGTCTAATTCAAGATGTTATTAGGACTTTTTAATACACTATTTAACATCTTCTGCGTGTAGTCTGATGACACTACTACTCCCTGTTTTCCAGTGCGTGCATGATGACGAAAGTGTAACACGAGAGACAGAGTGAGAGAGAAAACAAATACAAAAAAAACAGCAGAAAGGCAAACTTGTCTTCCTGCAATGTGAAGAAGTGAAACACCTATTTTTAGCAGGTTTATGGGATTAAAAAAAACGGCATATAAGCACTAACTTTGGTGTAAAAGTGGAAGCATTGTTTCTTCTGCCCACAACTGGCCAAAAACAGATCAGTTGTTACAGGCCGAATAACTTTTATGAGTTAAATTAGAAGATATTTAAAGGATTCAGTGTATTGTATCGTGTATGTAAATGGTAGGTTACCACAGCTCCTCTTGAAAAGGATATAGTTCTTGGTGTTCTCACAATTTAGGTCATGCCAAATTGAGTGGACCTTGCTTGGGTAACCTACATAGTGAAGCATGACAAAGCATTTAGATCAGCAGCAGCATCTTTTGCACGCAGTAGGCTAAAGGCTTTGTCTTTCTGTCTTGCCCTTTTGTGTGTCATACGTTTTATTGTTGGTTTCTCTCCTTACGTTCCTTATCTTGGTTTGCTGTAAACAGTAGGTAAGGGCCTCACCCCTGGCTGATAACGACACAGTGTACCAACACTGCTAAATGCTTTCTAGCTAACAACAAAGACGATAATGACAACAGTTTTAATTTATCACCCTTCTTATGAGTATTGTGCTTATTTCTTTTGGCTTTATGTTGGTTGATGTCGCTGAACTGAGTTTTTGATAAAGAAAAATCAGACATGTGGACAGTGATTCAGATGTCTGGAAACAGACTAGCTTTTTTTTTTGCAGATCATGTCTAAAATTGTCTTGTTGGTGTTTCTGCTGCTTGGTTACATAGCTGTTTCACCATTTGGCTGGTGTTTTTTTACACATCTCTTTTTATCACAAGTGTCTCCTTCTTCTTTCCTACATCATTAGGAAGTGATTGCCATTTTTAGCCAAGTCTACATACTGCAGTTTGCACTTGTCTTTTCTGTCGAGCTAGAGAGTCGGGTTTGTTGAAAAAATGATGCCAGTTCAGCTGCTCATTGTTAAACAGTAGAAGATGGTGTCTGTATTCAGCTGTTTCTCCTGGTGTGAATGAAGGTAGCATCTCAAATGTGAGGGGATGCCTTCCATAGGAAGTGTAGAAAAATGTCCCCTTCATAAATGATCTAAAGGCGAGCAAAACAAACCTGTGTCCCTAGTCCCAGCAGTAAATTGACCCTCTCAGCCCACCGAGGGCTGACGCAGTGGGCTGTGGTGACCTCTCGGTCTCTCTCAGTGATCCAGGCCATTCTCCCAGCCCTCAGCTCAGCACCCACGTGTTGTCAGCAGCTCCTGTTACGTAAGCCCTCCTGCCAGACAAAAGCTCAGCCATCCCAGACACAAATCACTGACTGCCCCATGTTGGCAGCAGCGCTGTTAATGTTAGCCAGTAATCCACACAAGGGTCTTTCTTGAATTTTTTTTTTTTTTTTTTTTGCTGATTGCTAAATGGAAATTTTTGGTATCTCAATGTGTCCTTTCCATTAGATAGCTTTAGCATTAGCATTGAACATCCGCTTTAGTGTTAATTTATGAACTCTAGCCCCTGTCAATGTTGTGATAATGACATTTCAAGAGGTAATATCCGACATATATGTTGTAAATGTCCGCCTCAGTGAAAACTTATGAGTTTAAAAAAGTTTTTGATGCAGATAAAGATGCTTGGGATGATTTCTAGTTATTGCATTTTCAGTGATGATAACTGTTTCACTGCACTGCTGTCATTTTAGACAATTAAAGCTTTTGTTAATCTGTTAAATATCCTGCCCCCATAGCAAAATGTTTGATAACCAACTTTGAGGGAACACTGCAAAATATGGGTGTATTATATTTTTTCCAATGAAAATGTAACTTGTAATGCAAAAATTGATCATTCCTACTATCATTCCTGTCAATCATACCACAATAAAAAGATAGCAGTATATTTTACCATATTATGCAGCTCTTAATAGAAAAAAAAAAAAAGGTTGCATCATTTTTAATTAAAAATTGGTTGAATGCATCGTTGAGCAGAACACTATGCAACTCAAAACAAACACACCCACAGTGTTGTGTGACCAACAGGTGCACACTGCGTACCGCTAGCATGCTAAATGCTAATAGGCTCATGGTAGATCTGACCTAGGAGTTTATTTTCACCTTCAGTGAGATGTGTGAAGCCTTTCTGCTGTTTTTGATAATAATCCCTGTCACAGTTGTGACTGCAGAGTGCTCACTGTGTTATAATGTGTGCACGGCTGCACACATGACAAACTTGAGGTGGTTTGTCTCTTCTCTTATACTTTTAAAAACTTAGAGGAGCAGAGAGGCTGAGTGGACTTGTTATATTACACGATGAGAATGATCAAACAAAGATGTTGAACTTGAAGCAGATTGTGGAGGACACCTCAGTGCTCAAGGCTCATTTACAATTATTTTCTTATACTCCCATCCCCTCCAATTTCCCTTGTAATGCAGCAACATTAGTCAGAGAACATTTTAACTGACCTGATTTTTACTTTTATCTATTAATACAAAAGTAGTTTTACTTAAACTTGAATTAAATTTCTTTAAAGTAAAATATTCTAGCAATCTTTGAATCCCTGACCAAGACATGGCAACAACCTTCCTTGATAATGCCTGACTCAATCAGACTTGATAATATGCTCTCAAATCTGATCCAGTAAATAAATGTAAAGTAATAGCTCTTCACTGTCCATATGAGATTGATTAAATCTATTTTAAAAAAAGATTCATGCTTTGATGATGTAATAGTATATGCCTTGTGAGACACAATCTGCAAGTATACTTGCTATTTCTCAGAAATAAATGTTTTATAAGTGTTTCTGAAGGAGATCCATGTAACATTACATCGAATGCATCAGTGTGGGCTCACAGGAATGGCTGATGTTACAGGCCCAGAGTGACAACAGCCAGCCTTTTGTTAGTCTGTGTTGGTACTTTCTGTCCTCAGCCCTTCACTTTTATCGCCCCTTTCACCGTTTTTTTTTTCTTTCTGGCTGTCAGTGTGATGCACTGCGTCACACAAGCCTCCTGCATTGAACTCATTCATACCAGACTGGTGTCACAAGTTAATGTCTCATTGTAAATGTTCAGAGCAGTCTGCACCTGTTTCATTCTTCACGTCATTGTGAAATCAAACTACAGAATTTCATTACATGACTACTAAAAAGGTTAGTTACAGTTTTACTTCTGCACTAATGCTCTCTGCTCGGTCATACTCTTTGTTCTTTGTTCATTCTTTCAGTTTAGGAAGGAGAGTTTAATGTTTAAAAGTCAGTAACCTTTAACTCTCATCCCCCGCATATTAATAATCCCGAATGTTAGGGCATTCCTTCAAACCAAACTCACCATACCTTTAGGGTCCAGGTATGATGTAGGCAGTCAGACACTCTCCCAAGTGCAGACAAAATGTATTTTATAAAATACTAAATATTTACTTCAAGGAGACTTACTATGCTTCCTTATTTTCAAAGTCTGCACCAACAGAAGCTCCTCTCTCCCAGAGAAAACACTGCTCCTGAAACGCTTCGTCAGTAGTCCCACCTTTAAAAAAGGTGTCGCACATTTGCTTAATGTATGCCTGGCAGCTTTATTGGCATGTAAGAATTGATTTAGCACAGCTGCTTTGTTGTTGTTAGCTGTGCTGGCTCAGGCATGTGTGAGCTGACCAATCGGAGCAGAGTGGGTATTCAGGAGGAGGGGCCTTAAAGAGACTTAAACAGCGTTTCAGACAGAGAGTGCAGCACCGGTCAGTATGAGAAAACTGATGTGTTTTTTGTAAACCTATTCTAATAAAATTAAGAGTCCCAATAGCTTGCTATAACTACAAACCTAAACAAAAAGAGCTGATAAACTGACAAATAAGTACAGCCAAAACCTCCTCTAATATTGAAGGAAGGGGGAAATGTGAAAATAAAAAAATGCAACTAGACACAGGCAAGACTCCATGTTGGATCTCCATATTAAAAATATAATAAACCCATTACACAAACTGAACATCTGAACTGATGATGGGGTGATTTCTGCAATGCTGTGTAAAAAGGAACTTTGCTCCTACATACATCTAATACCGTACACGTGTCCACCAAAATCATCCACCCTGCGTCCGACCCGGACAAGGGTCACAAAGGTCAGATGACTCAGGTTGACTGTTTAGATCACTCTCCCATGTGACTGCTGCGCTGCTGTTATTTGGTAGGCTCTGGCAAAAAGGAAAATGCAGGTCAGTCTGATACAGAAGTTGATCCTGGCTCAGCTTTTACTGCAGTGCAGCACAGTCAACGCTAGTGCAGTGTGTAAACAAACATGTAAAAGTCCTCATATTACGGGTAAGAAAATGATTGCTGCCTTGAAAACTTTCTACTTAATTGGGAAATTTTGTCTTTAAAGGAGTAAAGTTGTTTTATTTTTTTTTAGTCTGATAACAAACTGGACTTCCTGGACTGGTTTTTATTACATCTTCTTACTGGTACCTATAGCAACACGCTCACGCCAGCACAGTCCCTGGTGTTTTTTGATGCAGTACTTTTATCGGCAGAACACGGTCTCCCCCACACCTCTGTGTTAGTCTGAATGGGGTGTGCGCCTGTGGTTTTTAAATGTTTAACAGGCCTTCGTCTCACATCTCTGAAGTTGTTGTGTTTGTGCTCAGTAGACCTGAATATGGCAGAATGTAAGGAGACCCTGCAGAGGAGGCTGCTGAATGCCTGGCTTTGCAGGGAATGCGCTAGAAATACTCTGCTGGCTGAGAAAGGCCTTTTGTACTGAAGTCTGTTCCTCCCCTGCGCGCCTCTGTGGCTTTTACTGTAATAATGATGAGAAACCGAGGGAGGTAGGGAGAGAGCGTGAAGCGAGTGAAGGATGGAGAGGTGTAAGAAGAGTAAACTCGTGACTCATCAGGCGCAGTGGAAAAGGGTTCACTGAGTCAGAGATGAGGCAGGAACATTGGGTGGTGGATGAGCCATGGGACGGGTGGGAATAGATGACTGTAGGTAGATTTTTAAAAAAAGTCAGTCAGAACTGGATTAGACAGTTTATGAACTTCAAAGACAGCATAATGACTGGATAATTTTACTATTGTACACAGCAATTTTGTCATTACGTCACTCGTAGAAAATTGTCATTATTCATGTGCTAACTGTTTGTTTGTTTCTGTTTTTAAGTCACTAAGTAAATGATGATAATGCTCCATGTTGCTGAGATTCGCTTTTAGTATAGCAGCTAGGGTTGTAACGATACCAATACTAGTAGTATATTATATACGTAACTTTGCTGGGACATAAAAACTGCATTTATAGAATGATCAAATTGGATATAAACTGCGTAAAAAGTTCAGTGACAAGTCTGCATGACAATACAATAGGCTGATATGCTTCCTGGTTCGGCTGTGATACAGCAGATAATTGGCTTTTGGGGGGAAGGGGTGGAATATGTCAAATAATCGCCATCTCTGGAGTTACGGACTTATCAATTTAAGAAGTGTTTTGTCTCCTCTCCTAGAAGGACTCTGGTATTAGTGAGTATGTAAGTCTTCACTGATCAAATACCATGTAAACGGGGCCCTGCTACTACCCACCTGTATACACCTTCACAGATGTTTTACTGCACGAATAGCCAATATCCAATTATTCATAAATGGCAAGTGACATGTGAGAAAACTGTGACTTCAGTTGTGACTTTCAATCCAGATAATGAAACAAAGTTCTATGGCGTTCTTTCTCTGTATGAATTTGGTCATGTTTTACAGAGGATTTAACCTGAGCCAGGCCTTAAAACAATGCTAGCATTCAGGTAACATCCATACAGGGTTAGTAGTAAACATCTGTTAAAAAATAAAATTGGTACTTGTATTAGCCGGTACGCAAGTTAATGTTTCTGAATCTGTATTGGGAAGGAAAACCAGTATCTGAACGTCTCTAATTACAGCCCTGAGATGGAAGATTTAACTTGCTTTCCGACCCACACTGATCAGCAGGGTTTATTTTTTACCAGATGTTTGAAACACTTACACTTCATACTTAGCCAGCAAAGTGCTGTGGAAGGACAAATGTTACAGACTGTCTGAATGTGGTTCAAAGCCCTGCTGATAAAGTGAATGTACGCTCAGAGAATCTTTCCCGGTGAAATAGAGGCTTTTAGCTTCAGCTTGGCTCCCTCAGTACATCTTTTTAGTCAGTGCTACTTTGATTCATGCCTTTTGTCTGGCCGTGCATTGATTGCCCTCTACATCCCTTGTGTCAACGGCTCATTGATGCTGACTCTTTTTTTTTTTTTTTTTGCTCCCGGTCTTGATAATGTTTCTGTATTGATTTCAGTGCCCAACTGATGCAGGTCCTTTAGGCTTAGCATGAAATTGAAGAGTAAAATTGTCTTAATTGATTTCAAAGGGGCCTCTTCGAAGGAACACTGCTTCCTCCTTTCACACTGCTCACAAGATGTGACTTCAAAATGTACGAGGCATTAAGGACATTAAGGTCCACTTACCCACCTATAAAATACATATTTTTCAATACTGTTATCTGTATCCAAATCCAGATTTCTCCAGCACAAAAACAGGCAAATATTGACATTTGATACCAGTTCTTGATATCTTATCTATCTCCAACTGATTCAGAGCGAAAGCAAACTCTATCTTGGCTCCATGTTTAACACTTCACACAAATGACTTCCCTTCTCTTCCACATGGTTTAAGTGTTATAAGGTTTCTGCTCAGACCCTCCGTGATCTGTTTCTCTGGCAGAAAAATAGTCTGTTTACATATTCAACAGGTCACATCTGAAGGCGGTGTTGAAGCACATTGGTCTCAAGTCAAGATTTTGAAATAGACGCGTCTTAAGTGATGCATCCTGATGACTTTTCTGATTATATAACAGCTAATTACAAAGTGCTCACAGAAACAGGATGAAGTTGCCCACATGATAAACATCCTAAGTTGAACATCAGTTTGTCAAACCTGTTTGCAGCCAAAGCTGTTGTCTTGGGTGGGACAGGTGACGCCAAAGGTGTCAAGTTAAAAGCAACCAAGTCACAACAGGCTTGTATTTGAAAAAATGTTGAGTTCTTTATATCCGTGTGCTTTTCATTCACTGTTTCGAGCTCTAACTCTTCTTTCATTTCTTGTAAGCTATTGTTTATTCCCCTTGTTTAGTGTATTCCTGCAAGTTTAATCTCATTTTATCTCTCCTCTCTTTTCAGGTGTGGCTGGTAGAGTAACACAAGGTAGAGGACTGGACCCCCTCCCCCCCATCCCCTGGCTGTCCTGTCACGGAGAGCAGAGTCCGTGTTTGTTTTTCTTTTTTCTTTTTTTTTTTTCTGTCCAGAAACAACCCGCAAACTTGTGAATTCATGATCACATGACCGTGGATATGGACGCAGTCCTGTCCGACTTTGTCCGTTCCACTGGAGCTGAACCAGGATTGGCCAGAGATCTGCTAGAGGGTGAGTCTCAGAGTATTTATGTTTTTATAGTTGTCTTAGTCACTGCTGTCCTTGTGGGATGATTTGTTTGATGTAATTGACACATTGTAAACTCCAATAATTCTTTATCAAATGAAGTTAAACTTTATGAGCCTCCACCCTTTATATGATTAAGAAAGAAAGGGTTAGGCTGGAGAGTGAACTCGACAGTTGGTGATGTTATGACCACTGTTCAAGTCAGTGCTTCTGGCTTGTTAATGGTAATTAGACTATCATACACTAACAGGAGGAAGGTATAGCTGGAGTCAACAGGGCTCCTGTTGCCTAGCAGCAGCACAAGTTGCAGATAAGAATATGGGTTAAAAATGTAATGCAATGCAGTGAACAGCAGCAAGCCAGCGAGCCGAGACGTGCTCCAAATTCTGATATTTACTCGAGTGCAGGAATGTGCCAGTGGCCTTTACATAAGATAAGACAGCCTATGGTTGCACCGACTCGTGGTAAATATTTAAACTCATTAGAGGAGGTGTCATCTGCTCGACATAGAAACAGGATTCAGGTTGTCAACGATGGACCTGGTGGCTCAAACGGATGTTCCTGTCCTTTCTCTCTTGTCCGTAGGCAAGAACTGGGATTTCACCGCTGCCCTCAGTGACTTTGAGCAGCTACGACAGGTGCATGCTGGGAACCTGACGTATTCGTTCGCTGAAGACAGGACGTATCTGCCTCCGGAAAAGGAGATGGCGAGGGTAGGGCGGCCTGTGCTTCACCGCCAAGATGAGGTGGTGCAAGGTGAGGCCAACAGCAAACTTGTGTTTTTCTGTTGCATATCATAATTTCACTGGTAGATATGCTTTAAAGTGCTGACTTGACTGTTAACTGTTTTCTTCACTTCCTCTGTCATTGTCTTTCAGCAGCTACAGAAAAGCGTCTGTCGAGGGGCATTTCCCACGCCAGTTCAACCATCGTGTCCCTGGCCCGCTCTCATGTCTCAAGCACTGGAGGAACCAGTAGTGAGCCACTTCTGGACACGCCCCTGTGCACTTTCCAACTACCAGACCTCACCGTGTACCGGGACGACTTCCGGGGCTTCATCGAGAGGGACCTTATCGAGCAGTCGATGATGGTGGCCTTGGAACATGCCGGTGAGAATAACCACCAACCAGGGCCCGTTACTTTAGTAAAGCCTTGATAGCCCTGTATCAGTCTTAATTTCAAACTACCTTTGATTGCCTACCCATAGTTGTACTCAGGAATTGTACTCACTCATACATATCAGTTACCCAAATATACCTGATTTTCAACATTTTTGTTAATTTCTCAGAGAGTAATGCATGGATCTTGATGAAAAGAAAAACGCCCTGTCTCTAAAGATAGTGATACAAACTTACTGGATCCGTCCCTTTATCTGAATCCACCCTGTAGTTAATGGAGTCTCCTCCGCCCAAGTTTTTGTTCAGTAGCTTCTGTGTAATCCTGCTGACAAACAAACAAATAAATGGCCACGGGTGAAAACACAACTTCCTTAGTGGGTGTAAAAATTGTGAATAGCGGTTATTACAATTTCCCAGATCCCAAAGTGATGTCTTCAAGTTTCTTCTTTTGTCCAACCAACGGTCCGAAACCCAAAGACTCTTCATTCACTGTCATAAATAACAAAGAAAAGCAGCAAATCCTCACATTTAAGAAGCAAATGTTTGATATTTTTGCTTGAAAAATGACTCAAACAATTAATGGATTGTCAGACTAGTTGGGGATTAACTTTCTTTTGCTCGGGTGATTAATCTAGTAACCGACTGTAGAAAACTGTTGCAACACGAACCCACATGTGAGACTGTTGGATTTGCATGCAGGGATCCTGTTTAAATCACAGCCATAACAGTTTATAACCACAATACAGAAACGAAAGACATCATAATTAGACAAGCTTTAACCTTAGCACATAACAGTTAAGCCTAATTATACACATAAAATTGAGCATTTCACAATCAGCCATATTTTTTGATGCATTCAAATGAAGATGTGTAGAGCCAAGTGTAAATTAATTTAAGGAATTTTAGATTTTAATTTCCCATAGGCCTTTTTCAGGGAAGACATTTTGACACATCACAATAGGAAAGTAGTTGCATGGGGATGCATAATAAACTTAATGATAGCTCAATTTCATTTCGCTGTTTTGGGTGTCAGGGTTTTGGTATTGTGGCTCGCTGTCACACTGTCATGGCCGACTGAGCTATTGTTATTATTGATAACACATGTGCTTTTGCTACTATGACAAGTAAAAATATCTGCTGTGATAAAGGCCTGTAGGGGAAAACATGACTGTTGATATAAAAGCAGAACTTAATAAAATACATCCATGTAACAGCCTGTTTTCCACCATGGAAATCTAGTTTTCACACAGTATGTTTATCTTTGGTTTTTTCCTCTTGGAAAGTACTACACCAGTTGTTTTGGATTTATACCACGGCCTTTCTGAAAAGCAAACAGGTGAGTTACGTTTTTCCTGTTTGCCTGCAGGTCGCCTGAACTGGTGGACGAAAGTGGTTTCAAACTGTCAGAGCCTGCTGCCTCTGGCAACAAGCGGAGACGGAAATTGCCTGTTACACGCAGCCTCGCTCGGTGAGTATCGCAGAGCTTTCAAACCAGACCCCAATACCGGGCAGGTTCACACTCCATTAGCGTTCATTAAGAGAGCTTCATTGTTGGTTCAAGCACTAATTGCATTTTACAGTGTTGCAGTGCATATTCACTTAGCCTTTATGGCCCACTCAGGGGCCCTAGCCCAGAAAATTAATAATGTCATAACTAATGTGTAGGCATTATTCAAGCCCTTGTAGAACATTTCCTGGTCAGTAGGTGTGAAAGTAATATTCATGTGCTTAACCTGTGCTTTTTAAAAGATAGTCACAATCCAGCTTTTCATTGATTTGTTTACAGTAAATCTATTTATTTTGGTCTTATAAGGAGATAATTGGTGCATTTTAAACATGTCAGAGTGCAGTTATACATATGAGTCTGTTGATGTGTTAAATGTTTTGTTTTCTAATGCAGGTATGTGGGGTTTTCATGACCGGGACCTGATGCTACGCAAGTCTCTGTACGCGCTGATGGATCACGGGTTGGAGAGAGAGGCACTGAAGCGCAGGTGGAGGTGGCAGCAGACCCAGCAGAACAAAGAGGTTTGTTATAGAGGCTGCACATTTCTCTGGCTCGTCTTTGTAACTCTGCGATGACTGTATGAGAGAGGCTTGTGAACTTGTGATCAGAATGCTGTCGTTGAAGTGGGACAAATATTCAGGGACATGGGAGAAGTGAATGCCTTTCAGTGCTACCTACAGTATGCCAGATAGTGCCTGCCCTCCTGCAGTTGTTCACATGGCTGCAATAAAACATTTGAAAATGCCAAATGCACACAGCTCCCTATTGTTGATTAGTTTCTGTGTTCCATGTAATTTCAGCTCTTTCAAAACACATGGCAACAGAAAACAACCCAGAACAACAATGAGTTGCTGGAAAACTCAGCTCAGTTTTGAGAGATTTCCATTATTGTATTTGATAATCAAAGCCAGACTTTTCAAATATATGTAATTTGGTGTACCGATTCCATACAAGTCAGTTACATCATGCCTTTCATAAATGGCTTTCTTTCCTTGCTTCCAGCCTTTATTTAACCAGGTTGCTTCAATTGAGATCAAGGATTGCTTTAACATGGGAGACCTGCCTGCCAAGAATGGCAGCAACACAGAGTTACAACAGTATATTACAGAAAAATACACTAAAATTGCAAACATACACTTAGTGATCACTTTATCAAACATCTCTGCCATAAATTCCACCTTTTAAAAAGTTTATAATGTTTAGTTTTTGTTGATGTTGTCAGAAATTACATACATAAGGGGGCATAATGTAGAAACACCTCTCAGTATCCAGTTGATTAATAGTATGACCACTAACTGACCTCACTGTAAAACACATTTGAATGAACTACTATGACAGTGTCAGACAATAAAATAAAGCAGTGATCATTACAGATTAAATTGAATTAGACTTTACAGCAGTTGTCTTGAATTGCATTAGATTGTACTGGTGTACCTAATAAAGTGGCCACTGTGTGTGTACATTGCTGTAACAACAATACATCTAAAGGTTTTCCCAGCAGGTTTGGCAGGATTTAAATATCAAGACCTCTTCCGTATAAAGTGGTTTACATTGATTTCCTTTTCTTGGTAAACAGTTTCCTCTTTAGAAAGGTCACATTAGTTCACTGTCACTTTTTTCTTACATTTCATTGACTATTTGATCACCTTAAACAGTTGATCAGCACTTTTGGTTTCTTTTTCAGCCTTGACAACATGCTAATGATTGCATCAAAAGCAAACCGTGGTTTTAAGATCCTTTATCACCACTCACTGTTGAACTATATTATCTGTATCTGCTGGTATCTCTACCTACTATTGATACTCTTTATCAAAACCCCATTAAGAGATTACATGGGTTGTGTATGCACTGCACTTCACTTCCATCATCCTACAAAGGCAAAAAGAGGATCTTTAGAGCCTTTTTTTCCAGAGCACAATGACCTTTCTCCCCATGAAAGCAAGCGTAACGGCAAACTAAGAATGTTTTCCTAAGTGGTTGCAGACAGCGTGCAGACACCCACAGAGGAGATGCCACACGAATGACTGCCTCATTTTCTCCCATACTTCAACAGCTACCACTGAGGTGTCCTTAAACAAATCAATCCAGTGGAGCTGCACCAGGCAGCTTACTCATGCGAACGTACTGTAGGTGAACGGGGACATTGATTCTGAGGAAGGAGCGTATTAATAAGCGGTTTCCTTTTGTCCATATATGGAGATTAAACGCATGATATTGACAAAGCTTCTGTAGCTACTGTGTGAACGACACAGAGATTTGTAAAGGCTCTGATTAAATTTCTTTCCTCAGTTGTCAGTGTGTAACCTTGTGTTAAGACGCCATAACGTCAGTGCATGCTTTTGTGACATTTGACACTCCCTCTCTAAATGGCAAATGTGTGTGTGTGTGTTTTTGTGTGCGTGTTGTGTGTCCTTCCTTTCTCCTCAGTCTGGTCTGGTGTACACGGAGGAGGAGTGGCAGAAAGAGTGGAATGAACTGTTGAAGCTTGCCTCCAGTGAGCCGAGAATACACTACAGCACCAACGGCACCAACGGGTAAGGTCTGGCTCGGACAATGCGGGGACTGTTAACCCGACGCATGCTTTAGTCACACTCATGTTTTTATTCATGAACAAACAATCAGAACCGAGTGGCTGGCCCTCATTTTAGTCAATCTGCTGTTTGTGGTGAGAGTCTGGTGGGTTAAATACACTGACAAAGCTCTATAATACAGACTCTTAAAGGATAAGTTCACCCAGAAATGAGAATTCAGTCTTTATCTGCTCACACTCATGCTGATGGAATGTAGTCGACAAAACATTTCTGGAGCTGTACAGCGAGCATCTGGAAGCACAGAGATCCCAAACGGATTTGAAAAGACAACATTTACAACACCGACGCACAGTTGAGCCTCTGTACAAACTTCTGATGGGTTGCATTCCAACACTTTTAGCTCATCTTAGCAAGATTTTTTGCTTTAAAAAGGGTGTAAATATTGTCTTTTCAAATAATTTTGTGGATCTAAGGACTGCCGAAAACTTGGATTACTTCAGATTAGCTGAATGGAGCCATTTTATTTTGTTTTTTTAGCAGTTTATTTACATTTCTAAATAAGTCCCCATCCACTTCAGTTCTTTAGGAGAGTGCTGTTTTGCTGTGAAGCTCCATTAATACTTGCAAAACTTCACTCCACTTTCCATCGGCCTGATGAGGGAGTAGATAATGACTGCATTTTTACACACAAGTTTAAATTCGGGCGTCTCTCAATACTCTTATATGACCGACCAAAAACTCTACAATTCATGGTATATTAAGTCCGAGGAATCCGTTGATAAACCGGATAAAAATGTACAATCTACTTGGATTTTTAATTATCTCTGGTTTTGTATCAGTACAAACAATTGTGTTTCTGTTAACCAAAGCTGTGTTGTTGCTGTCTTCAGGGTGGAGTCCTCAGATGAACCGGTTTATGAGAGTTTAGAGGAGTTTCACGTCTTCGTGTTGGCTCACGTCCTCAGAAGGCCCATAGTGGTGGTGGCCGACACCATGCTGAGGGACTCCGGAGGAGAGGGTAAATACACCAGAAGCCTCACGTTGCTAATGCACCACGCACCATGTTTCGTTGTATTTTACTTCACTTCATCATATGATTAATCCGTCCTGAATCTCACATTGACCACGTTCATCATAAACAGAATTTTAGCAGAAAACCCAGACAATCATGAGGAAGTCTTTGAAAGAAAACACTAGTTCTCAGTGACTTAGGCCTGCCTGAGTTGTCCTAATGAAGTAAACACCACCCATCTGGTATCTCAAGCTGGTTAAAACAAACAATATGAACTACTGCCAAATACTTGTGACCCATTTCTGTCGCATAAATCAAATGTGTAGACACTCATACATTTTTCAGATGGCCACCTACGGCACTCCTGCTGAAGCGGCAGCCTAAATAGTTTGATAATTGTAGCAGCTATTAATTTGTTTTACACTGTTGAGACACTTCAGTGGAATAACAGTCTGGAATCAATGCAGTACGCACAATTGGCAGAAAACTGTAAGCGAGTCAGTAAAATATTGGTTTGATTTATTAATAGAAGGGAAAGCTCATTTCTTTGGCGCAAATCCTCCCAGTGTTCTCGGAAACAGTGCTGAGGTGGTGTTATTCAGATGTTTAATGTCATTGTAACTCCTCCCTAGCCTTTGCTCCCATCCCGTTCGGAGGCATCTACCTGCCACTGGAAGTGCCAGCTGCCAAGTGCCATCGCTCGCCCCTGGTCCTGGCGTACGACCAGGCGCACTTTTCTGCCCTGGTCTCCATGGAGCAGAAAGACAGCTCCAAAGAGCAAGGTAATACCCTGCGTCATTCATCTTTATGATCATCTGAATATTGATTTTTCTTTCATGAGCAGTTCTTCTAGTAAGCAGTTAACATTTTAAAGCCATGAATCACAGCAAATCAATTATGAATGTAACACTGAAAATGATTTGCTGAAAAATGAAAAAGTCCACAAATAATTGTCATATTTTACTGTGTGTGAGGTTAAGAGTTTTCTGACAGTAAATAGCACAAGTTCCCACATTCTCAGCCTTGTTCTCAGCCTTGTAGTTTTGCTTGACGTTTCAGTCTTTATTTAATATTGACCATCATGATTTATTAAAGAGTGATGACTCAGGCCCACTGAGCGTCTGCATATCTTCAGTGATCTCTACAACTCGACACTAGTGGTCTGGAAATGTCTTGATTCTTAAAGGCATCATGTTTCAGACGTGGAAGATTTTGCATCGACAGTAAATTTATAACGTTTTGTTGCAATGTTGATATCTTTTGATTTAATTTTGGTTGAACGTTTGGCTAACGTTACTTGTCGGGAGATACGTCGGAGAGAGGCAGCGAGTGATGAAAAATGCAACCAGTAATTGAAAGCAGACATCTGGTGATATTTCTGATTTTATTAACTTAGTGGGAAGCATGAACTGGACAAGACACATGCTGTGTTTAAAATCTGCCTCAAAAATTTAAATACTTTGGTCAGACAACAAATTTAAGGAACCACCCTTAGCTAAGGTCTGGAACCATAATGAATACAGCCTAGTTAACCACCAAGCATTGAGGCGGCGCAGTCAACGCAGTTCGCCACCCAAATCTGAGAGACGTCTGTGCAGCAGAGTATGCGATGTTTGAAGTGCCCTGTCTTAGAGCTGCTAAGTGAAAAGGCTTATTTTTGAAGATTACAGCACACTAATGCACTGCAAAGTGATTTACTGTATGTTTTGTTTTTAATGTTTATGTACTAGACAGACACTATTTTGTAGACTTAGACTTCTAAGCTCTCTCTCTCTCTCTAGAGATCTACAAGAACTTTCCTGATACATAGGGAGCTCGGATTTATCTGTCTGCTTGTATCAAACAATGAAAAAGTAGCCATGTACAGTGATAAAGAAAATTGAGGATGCAACCTTAGTGAGATGCAACAAAAGAATTTGTGCATTTTCAGTGGCAGGTAAACCGTAGTCAAACTGAGTAGAGGTGTGAATCTTCACTGGCTTCACATCACCAAGCAGCTAATGACCTCCTTCTAGTATTAAAGGTGAATGATATTTTGATAAAAGCTCCACTAATGAAGTTATAATCTGGAGGTTTGACATTTTATCAATAGCTGTATTGAGTGATTACATTACTAGGTCGGTCTGAATGCTGTTTCTTTTGTTTTTCACTTATAAGAGGGGAATTTTGGAGAAGCACTGAATAATTGTGCTTACACTGAGGTTCGTGCAAACATTACAAGCGTAACCTTGAAATTTAAGACGTTGCCCAGACTTTCAATTGTTCACCAGTCTAAAAATATCAGATCGGACCAGCCAAAAACAATATTGGTCAGACCCGTCTGGCTAAATGTTAAAATAGAAAGTGAAAAAAATTGATTGCACTCAGAAGTATTTCTGTCTACAGAAAATCCAGAGTGCTGCATTTTATCTTTTTTCTAAGAATACTTTCTCCCCATCTCGTCCAGCAGTCGTGATTCCTCTCACTGATTCAGAGCACAAAATGCTGCCTCTGCACTTTGCTGTGGACCCTGGGAAAGATTGGGAGTGGGGCAAGGATGACACAGACAACGTGATGCTGGCGAGGTATGTTCTCCTTCTAAAAACAACTCTTACGCATTAACATCCAGTCGTGTCTGTCAGGTCGAATGTATTCATAAGGTGCCTTTGACAAACTGATACGTCAGAAGGGGCCATAACTGATGCAGATAAAATCGAGAGTGGTGGATGTTCTCTTGGATGTGTCCGCCCTTATAGACGGCTGTCCCTTCAGGGCGTAGAGTTGGCGTGTAGGGATTGATCCCTGACTCCAGATTAGCGACAGTGCCAGTGACAATAAGATTAGCTCTAAATACCTTCTATGAATGGACCAGGGGAAGGAGCGCCAAAATAGCAGCTGGATAAAAATAACCTTCCACCTCATTTACGTCAGTTGATGACACTGTGGATGTCTTATTCAGATGAAATGGAGGACAGAGATAATATTACATGAGTGGCTTTTAATATTGTTTGGAAAAGGTCATTTAGTTAAAAGGCTAGCGCAGAGTAAGAATGCACAGCAGCAAGATGCTTTTAGTGCATTTTGAAACCATCCAGACTACCTGCTGTGAAGCAGCAGCAGTTAAATCTTAGTTTTATCATCAGTCTACATTAAAGAAGAGGACCAGCATTATATAGTGTGTTAGGTTAGCTTCACCATTATGTTTCTTCTGTTCCTGACTACCTCTGCATGTTCCTCTATTTTCTTTGGTTCCTATTCACTCTGTCTACTTACATTGTTTATAATCCAGCTCATGACCGTCTCAGTACTGTCATGCAGTAAGAACATTTAAGCTTCGAAGCTTCATCCATAATGTTGGAATACGAATTCTACATCAACAGTTGTGTGCAGCTTCTTTTTAGCGTGCCTGTTCATTCTGTTTAAACCTGGTATTTCTGCACATGGTTGCTGCTGTGTGGGATTGTGTCCGATTCTTGTGATATGAACATTTCCAGTAACTTCAGAGCATTTTATTTACACAATTTAAACAATTTACACAATACATGTATGTCATAACATCAAAACTTTTATTTCTTGACATTCTGTGATCATTTTAGTTGTTGAATGTTTTCAAATAAAATTCCCTTGTGTTGCATCAAGACATCTCATTTAAAGGTCCTATTTGTAAGAAAAGTTGATTTTTGAGTCTCATTCCCAACTCGTCAAAAACTGACGCTTTGAGATGGCGGCCGGCCCGACCTACAATCCCAATGCGTCAGCGTCTGACGAGTCGAGAATGAGACTCAAAAATCTACTTCTTACAAATAGTACCTTTAATCCGATGAATCACTTTATTCAAAATGAGGATTTTTTAATTATAAAAAAATTCTACAGACATTCAAAGCTTCATTCAAAAACCTCAATAGAAGCTTCAAATGTGAAAAAATGACTAAAAATTAAAATGACATTTCCACAAGTCCACTGGAGCTCTGGAACAAAGTGTTGCTCTCCTCTCGCTGAGCTTTGATTTGTTTGTCTCTCTGTCTTCCTCCCAGTGTGGCTCTCTCTTTGGAGGCCAAGCTCCAGATGTTGCACAGCTACATGACGGTCACCTGGCTGCCCCTGCCCTGTGAGGTAAAGATGGAAGTCCACACATCCATCCTGAGTCATGTTTGCTCTTCTACAGCGGGGAGGTTTAGAAAGCCCTATTTCAGACAATAAGATCCATTAGGACTTCCTGGTTTTGCCCAAACTTGCTTTTGCATTTACAGGCAAGATAAATCATTAATAAAAAGAAAGAATTGTGGTTTAGTTTTGAAGTAACCCTGAAGGCTGATTGAGTTTACCAACAAAAATGTTTTGTAATAAAAAAAAAAAACCCAACTCGTAATGTGATTATCAGACAGATGCCAAAGGGACTTGTGGTTAGTTTTTATTTCCCACACTTATTACAAACAACCACAATATTATTATTTTTTCCCTGTTCAGACAGACCAGCTGTCCCCTGACCACTGTACAAAGCGTATGTGAAAACAAACCACACTGGGCCATTCAGGTCATAAAGTCATGCCATCCAACACTGAGACAAAGGTCCTCTTGTGTGCCACATGTTAACATCAGGCAGCTCGGAAGGACAAGCTCAGAGCAGTTTCGTGGTTAAACTGCAGGGACTGGTGGCAGTACAGGAACTAAATTATTGATTAAAGGGGTTTTTGCTGTTTCTGCTGTTTGTTGGTCAGTATAGCTGAAAGACAGGGCTTTCTGTTACTGCGTCTTTTTTGAGATCAGAATATTGCGTCATCATGTAGGTCATGCCATTTCCAAATACGGCAGTCTTTATTTTACAGCTACCCTAAAATGTTTGTAGATGTGAAAAGGCATTTGCAAACTGAGTCATTGGTTGTTTTTTCTGCATTTGTCTGCAAAAAAAGGTTTATGACTCACTCTTTTCACATCCTTTGTATCTGGTGCTAAATCTTTCGCCGATACCTGAGGGTCATGTGCCGGTATTGTTAGAACTTAGACAGAATGTGATGTTCCTTTTTTGTATTTGTCATGAATGTTTTTTTTGCCTGATGTACATTTTCTGGAGTATTTTTCCACTAGCTTGTGTTTTTGCTTTGTCTCCCTGCAGCAAGCCCCTCTGGCCCAGCCCGAGTCTCCCACAGCATCAGCAGGAGAGGATGCCCGCACGCCTCCTGACTCAGGAGAGTCAGACAAGGAGTCAGTCAGCAGCAGCTCCAATGGCAATGGAGACACAACCACAGGATCAGTGGTTAATGGAGGTGGGTCCCTGGCCAAGAACAGCTCCTCTTCCTCATCCAGTTCCTCCAGCAGTGGATCAGCAGGGGCGGGAACAGGAACAGCAGGGAAGGACAAAACCAAGAAGGAGAAGGACAAGGATAAAGACAAGAAGAGGGCAGACTCTGTGGCAAATAAACTCGGCAGTTTTGGCAAGAGCCTGGGCAGCAAGCTGAAGAAAAACGTGGGTGGACTGATGACGGGAAAGAACGCTGGAGCTGGAGGTGTCAAGCAGGAGGGTGCGGAGAAGAAGAAGGGCTCGTTTAGGGGGAGGAAGGGCAGCAAGGACGGCTCGCCTTCAACCCACACCTCAGAGGATTCTGGGAAAGGCTCCCCCTCCTCAGGTAGCGAGCGTCTCAATGGAACGGGGAGCAGTATGAGCAGCAGCGGTGGGAGCAGTACTGAGTGCGAGACCTACAAGTACAGTGCTGATGTCAAGGTCAGCCTGGGCATCTTGCGAGCCGCCATGCAAGGTGAGAGGAAATTTATCTTCGCCAGCCTCCTCACGACCAGCAACCGGCAGCCCTTCCAGGAGGAGATGATCCAGCGCTACCTCACCGATGCAGAGGAGCGCTTCCGGGCGGAGCAAGAACAACAGCGTCGTGATGTGGAGAGGAAGGGCATCACCAACGGCATCCAGATACCTAAGAAGGAGACAGTTGTTGGTCCTGAGCTGACCTACCGGCCTTATGAGGCTAAAGAGGAGCTGTCGGAGAACTCGTCACCTTCTTTCAACCAGCTCAAGCCCACTCCTTTGAGCCCCTCTATGTACTCTGCTGTTGTGCCCATCCCCCGGCCCTCCTTCATAGACCAGCCTCCTGCTGCAGCACCCCTCACCCAGCACCTTCATATGCACGGCTACGTGGATACTCGGCGCCAGCTAGCTGGTGGCTCCCCAGCGACCTCTTACCCCGGCCTCCCCTCTTACGCAACCCTTCCCCGGCACTGCCCCACGGCGCAGGGTCCCCCGCATCCCCAGTACAATAACTCACAAGGCCCCGCCTCCCTGAGTCCCTCTCGCCTTGCGCCCTCATACCCCCCTGAGTTCGACCCACCAGACTACCCCGGGTCTGAACCCCCTGTTGGGAGTTACACCAACGGCTTCCGGGACATGCGCTCCAACCTAGACTCTCGGAGCGGGCAACCCCCAGTCAGACACTACTCACTGGGCAGCGCCGGTGGTCTGGCCAGCCTGCAGTCCAGCCGCTGTCGGACACCCAGCTGCACCTACTACGGACACCCTGAAACGGGCAACTACTGCTCCTACTGCTACCGGGAAGAGCTGAAAAAGAGGGAGCCAGAAGCAGCCATCCACAGGTTCTGAACGGACCTTGCTGTGGCTTGAATTTGACGAGTGGCCTTTTTCAGTTAGTAAAAAATAACGTCTGGGGCAGATCAGCCTCTGAATGGACAAGAGAAAGGCCAAAGCAGCTCCCTCCCTTTTCAGCGGTGTCACTTCCTGTTAGAATAGACCTCAGAAAGTGGCAGAGAGTCGACACGACTGCAGAATAAACAGGGTGGTTTCTGACTGCTGGGGTCACACGTTAGACCATAGAGTAAACTAACTGCACTTCTGTTACATTTTGCTGTGGCTCTTATGCAGGCGTTATGTATGAGTGTGTTTGTGTGTGTGAGCTGTAGGCTCTCCTCTTTTATCAGAGTTTAACGCCTTGCTCCTGTCTCCACCTAGTGGAGAGAATGTATATGGCAGGCACCATACATAACACTCAACGATGCATAACACAGCACATGCACACATATACAGGAAGTCAGACTAACACTACTTCATACACAGCGATGCAAGCACAAACAGAAAAGGCACGAGTGTCTCCGCTCCATTTGTGGTCTGTGATAATGTTTGGATTGGTTAATTAAGGGATGTTTGAGCATTTTGAAGTCACATCCTGTTCGGGTGATTTCAGTGTTATACAGATTTTACACTACTGTTACTAGATGCTTGCGTCATATGTACCTCGGGAAACAGCAGAATTAATCCTTGTCGAATTGCTTTTTCGTCGGTCACCATTTGCGCAATGCAAATTGAACCAACCGTGCAATGCTAATGATGAAGCGTTCTGTGGGCTGCTGTGGTGCTAATGTTACAGAATGCAAACACATAAATGTCCATGCATTGAAGACAAACTGCTCTGCACTGTTACAAGTATCTCTTTGGCAAAACAAATATCACCTAAAAATCTCTTTTTTTATTTGTCCAATAAATTGGATCATGAAGATGTCAGCCTTTTGAAGATGGTCGCATTATTGACCAGGCGTTACAGAACAAAGTCGACACGGCAGCACAGCACTACGTAAGATACTGCTCCAAAACCTGATCCAGAGTATTTCATGTGTCTGTTGGAATGTTTCTCTTCCTCAGTTGGGTCTTCCTCTTTCTGTAACAATGGTTGGCGTCGAGGCATTTGATTATTGTGGCCGACGCAGGCTTACAACACTACACACTACAGAGTCAGAACTTCACATCCAGCACATCAGATTTTGGAGACACCCACCACATGCGTATCATGCTGTTAAGTTAAATTATTGAAATGTTGGATTTCAGACGAATAAAGCAACTGAACAGATTTGTTCTCAAGCATCTGGCACAAATCAAGCAACAGGTGACAGTTGTCTCCAATTTCTGTTTGCATGATGCAAAGAGACGCATGCACTTTTGTTGGACGTGGATACCTAATAGGATTCACATTGTCTTGGCAAATTCTGGTTACAAGTTATGATTCTGAAAATTGCTGCTTTGAACTGACAAACCCTCTGCGCTCTGCTGATTCAACAAATGTGAACCATGTTTCATACAATCTCATGATCACGCAAAAGGCTAACTTCAAAGTCAAACGTTGCTAATATGACATCCTGATGCTCATTAGTTCGGTCGCTCGCTGCAAATTCTGAGGTTCTATTGAAGGCGGTACCTTAATTTCTCGCATTCGTCCCGCCACATCCAGTCGCGCTCTCTCTCTTTTTGCACAAATTCAAGCACTTTCCTGATGTCCGTAGTTCCAAAACTTTTTACAGTTTTCGAAGTGGCCTGACTGTTGTCCTTCATCCATCTCTGCAGACACTGCCACTTCTGTTCGTGGGAAATCAGGGCCACAGGTCAGAAGGGTTTCTCTAAAAGGATCCAGTTACTGTAGAGCTACAGCATTTGGTGCCAGCGTCACCATCTAACTCAGTTTCCTAGTTGCCTTTTTCAGCATTTGTCCTCGTGGCATCACAATCCTGTATGTACGTTGTGCAAGACAAGAAAACACCAAGTACCCGCTGCTTGCTTCATCGCCTGCAGTTTCTACTACTACTGCCCCAAAATGTAACAAATTATTATTATTTTGAAAAATTGTGTTGAAGCTATTGAGAGGATGCCTTTATTCTTTCAGTTAGGCATATCAACTAGTCGATACAGACTGATGTTCTGTTTGAGTCTTCCTTCTTATAATTTCAAATTTATGGCTTTTGTTAGTTGTGCTAATGTCAAAATGACTACTTAAATTCGTTATGTTTTCCCCTATGAGAAGCCATGGTGAGGATTTTTTTTCTTTTGAGGTAGTGTGACTCAAGTTGCTCTATTCTTGTTGATTGAATCTGTTCTTCGACATTAAATCTAGAAAAGCACAATTTAGTATGCAATTCACTGCCTTGCCCAGTTGGGGGCACTCTTGTTTTGTTTTTCTTTTAAACTCAGTGTTTGGAGCTCTCCTCGTGACCTACACTTAAACTACAAACAAAAAAATAACAGAAGTATTGGGGAATCATTTTCAGTAGTGCTAATTTAACACTATGTAACACTATATTACAAAATTTTCTACGTTGCAAAAGCTAGTCCAGGAAGAAGGGAGTCTTTTTGCTGTGCATTTAAAGTAACACTAGAGTTTTTAATGACAATAAAACACTGTTTCCCGATGCTTCTCTCCCCCACCCCCTCAAAAAACATTTGCATTTGCTGTGTTTCTGTGTGTTGACATGTGTCCATGCACTAGCATTTTAATTCAGAAGAGACCCATGAAGTGTTCCCTTACTGTGGGAAGGTGATGCCTGTTTTTAAAAAGATGTGTATGTGTGCATATTCTCTCTCTCCCGCCCTCCAAAGTAATAATTAGCTTACAAAACTGTTTTTTTATTTTATTTTATTTTTTGCAATGAAACAGTTGCCTCAGAAACATGTAAAACATCAGACTTTACAGGCTACGAATACTTTTTTGTATTTAAATTAAAAAAATACTGAGATGGTTGTATAAATATGTTCAAGTTATTTTTGTAAGCCCAAAGTTTTACAGTGTTTTTAAAAGGGTAAGAATGTATATTGTTGGATAGTGAAACACGTATGGATGATAAGCTTGTAAGAGCCTGGATTTGGGGTAGAATCTGTGTTTTCCAGAAAGTGACATATTGGCCCGTCGAAGGCGACTCCCAGACGAGCCTCCTGACACTCGAGGCGCGCTCATTGCAAACTAATTTCCTCAATGTTGACCTAACAAGACACCATTTGAGAATATATATTTATAGTGAGATTTTTTAATAGGTTTCCTTGTGGAATGTTTAGTTGCAACATTTTAGGATGTTCTTTCTCACATGGCTAATTGTCTAGCGGTCCGGCTTTTATTTGTTTGTTGCTTTGTTTTGATTTGTACATTTTGTTTACTTTTTTTCTACAACCACCGATCCGTGCTCTGCTAAAACATGACAGTGACATGTTCTCGTTGACCCAGCTCGTTTCCTCCAAACCCGAAGAGAAATGGCTCAGAATTAGTTTTGCGACACAGCTGACCCGATATATTTTTATATATTGTACAACACTGTAATTTCTGTGTGGACAGAAGATTCATCATCAGTTACATTAACATGGAATCCTTCGAGTTGCATGGGACTGGAACTGTTGCATGTAAATGGCGATCCATTTTACCAAATTTGTGCATTATTTTAACTTGATTTCATTTGTCCTGGTATTTTGATCTGTTTTTATTTTTTATTGTTTTAATGTTTTTGCTTTTGTTTTTGTTTTTGTTTGTTTCTTTGAGAGGAGAGCCCTAAGGCTGTGTGACAGTGCAATCTGGATAGAAAGAACATCAGATTTTATGTTAGGTTATTATTATTATTATAATTATTAATTTTTTTTGCACCGTTTGAATAAATTCTCATTGTATTTCAAGAATCTTATGCTTCCCCCTCTTTTCTGTGTTGAATATGAAAAAATGTTTGTTATCTACAGGTTTCTGGATTATAGACGCTACAAACACATCATCATTGATCGATGTATCAATTGGCCGACATTATCGGCCGATATATTTGCTTTAAAGTCAGTTTGTTAAGGTTTAAAGGGCAACTCCACCAATTTTACGCATTAAAGTGTGTTTACAGGTCTTGGGGAGTAATAGAGCATATGTGAAAAAAGTAGTATAAAGCCTTTTGTGGCTCCAGCGGAAGCTGCAGTTGTACTCCCCAAGACCTGTAAACACACTTTAATGTGTAAAATTGGTGGAGTTGCCCTTTAAGCACAAATAATGCATTAACAGAAATCATCTGTAGTGCTAAAGTTTCCAGGTAGAGAAAACAGGATTTTCTCCACTATGGAATAAGTCTTCTGTTATCACCATTATAATCAAAGTGGAGCTGCAGAGACGTAAAAAAATACTAAATTGAATAGGAACTAACAGAATAGAAAACAGAGCTCAGACGTTTGTGTTATTGTGAGAATTTGTTGTCCGTGTCGTTCTGTATTACCTTAACCTTGTTGCATTATACATAGTTGAATAACTCCAGCTCAGATGATGCAAGGTCCTGTGTCTGCGACTGTTTTATGTATTAGAGGAAATTGGAGACCCTTATGTAATATTGAACAGTTTCCCATGTGGTAAAAAATCCAGACCTCTCTCTATTATAGTTCACAAGGACGCCGTCTCCCCACCTGTTCAGCAGGACACACTGTCGCTCAGGATTATTCAAACTTTCCCTGCTCTCGCTGGAAAGGAATTTTGTTTGAATTTCTCCTCCTGAAAGAAAGTTATTGGTGATTTTTTTTCCCCTCACGAGTTTGGATGAGAGGAGAGGAGCCAGCCCTGCGCAGAGCTGCTACAGGAACAGAATAAAGGTACTGCTGACCACAGAGAGGCTGTAGATGGTAAATTAATGAGATTATTTTGTTTTTGAGGAGAGGTTTTGCAGGCTTGAAACACTAGAAGGTCAAGAGTTGAATGGTTTAGTGGATGTTGGCTCACCGGCTCAGCTACTGCCTCAACACCAAGTAGGCTTAATACAAAACCCAGAGCAAAGCTGACTCTTTCATTTTACTAACTAAGTATGATAAAGGTTATTTCCTCGGATGTCGTTTAGGGAGAACATGCCGTGCAAGCAACTACCACTGCAGACAAAATCAAATTTATGTGAAAACCATCTCTAACTAACAGATCCGTCATGTGCGTAAACAAAAGACAGATGTATTAAAAGCTGAACACGGACAAGATATAAAAACAAGCTTGGACATCATGATGCACTGAGAGAGACTGAGACTACTTTCCATTGAATTCTGATGGATACTTCGACTTCACCACTTTGCAGAGACAATAACTGAACTATTTTCTTCACTTCATTTATTTCACAGCTATAGTTACCACTTATTTGCATATTAAGATGTTGTATACAGGTCATATGATGCATACAGCAGATTAAATTGCCTACGCTGCACCACAGTACATGTACATGATAATAAATTGCACTATGATGATGATGTTAATAATAATAATAATAATAATAATAATAATAACAATGAATGAATGAATGAAGCAAATACCTTTTGAAGAGTTTAGATACATTGGTCAATAATATCACTTTCTCTTTATGAGGACCGGATACTGCAGGGAGGGCTGCATGTCCTGACATAACTAAAGGTTCAAAGGTTCATTTATTTATCATTGTACAACACAGTGTTGTGCAATTAAATGCAAGTTGTAATCATTTTATGCTGCACAAGAAACACACACAAAAAAAATCTTTATGTTTGTAGTTGAGGATGAGTTCAGGAGCCTCACAGCCTGAGGAAAGAAGCTGCTCCGTGGTCTGGTGGTACGACAGCAGATACTCCTGTATCTTTTGCCAGACCCCAGCAGCCGTGGGTGCTGTCTTCAGTATCCTCACTTCACTTGATGTCAGTGATGCTCTGTAGTTGGGTACCAGTGATGTTCAGATTTAACCACCTGCTTCAGACCCTTCCTGTCCTGGGCGGTGCACGAACCATACCAGTTTGTGATGTTTCCAGTCAGGATGCTTTCTATTGCTCTTCTGTAAAAGTTGAATACAACCTTCTTAACTTTCCTAAGAAGTAAAAAAAAAAAAAACATGTCTTGATCTTGGGACTTGCTTTAAGACCAAATGTCTTGAGTCACATGCTTGAGGTTTTTTGTGGTATTTCTTCCACCACAGTGTAAAAAGTCAGGGTTGAGTGATGGTGAGTTCAGGGGGCTTAATGAAAGCGGGGAAAACCGAACTCTCTCTGTACCTTCTGTCATTGTGCTCAGTTTCTCGACAAATAAAAACACTTTCACTGTCAGTTCTTCACAGTCCAGATGTACTGCCCCTTTAAGAAGCTCCACTGCTGCACTTTTCTTTTTTCTTTTTTTCCCCTTCGCCACTTCACCAGTGTGTGTTTCACTATGGCGAAGGAATAAACAAACAGAGCGCGATGGGCAGGAAAGCAGCAGTAACGGTGAACACATCTCTCCGTTAGTGACTAAACACCAGCAGTTAATACTAGTCCGGTGACCTGTGGTCGGTTTCAGCGGGGTGTGCTTTTGTTAATTGCGTGGTCGGGACTCGGATGCTTGTCAGCGCGAATAGCGATGAAAAGAGCGAAAATAGTTTGCCTGATCACATTGAACACCTCAGTTGTAGCAGCCGGTGACACGGGCTAACCGTTACTGGACTCCGGAGCTTTCTTTCTTCTTCTTACCGGTTTTCTCCGCTTAAAAAAATGGAAAGAGGAGACGACTGTTAACCGGGAGACTGCTAGCTTCTGATAACACACATTGTTTTCATTCATTCGGCTTTGGTTTTGTCGTGTTTTTCTATTTGAGTCGAGTTAACCCGGGTCGTCAAAGATGTTGACAGGATCTAAAACCACGTTCAAAGTGAGACAAATGCTCCCAGATATCAAGGTAAGTTAGCTAACTGACGCTAACTAGCATTGTTGAGTGAAACTAGCGTTAACTTGTTTTTATCCTGTTTCATATTGTTGAATGACTGTGGACAGAGCTATAATTATGGTATTAAAAACCCAGTCTAAGGAAAATGTTAATTGACTTGTAACTAAATGGTATATGAATTTTTTTCCCTCATATACTGACGTTATAGATCAATAAATGCAGCTTTAAGCTAATGGTTCTTCTTGGTTAAAGCCATTTGACCCCTAATGTTATCATCTTCTCTGTAGTGGGGACTCACAAGAGCAATATGAAGAGTCAAGGTTAAAGCCTTTAATTATTATCAGTTGCATTTTGATTTGCAAGTCAGTCAGATGAAGCTCCCTCAGTACTGTAACTCATCAACACTCCTCATGTGATCAAACATCAGAGAGGCCAGGAAGCAGGTCGATGTCATGATGCAGGAAACACCGGCCATCATTCACCCTGCAGAGCTATAAATGTAAAGCCAGGTAGTTTGCAGCCTGAAACCTGCAGTCCCTCCTCAGAGATCCCTCACAGAGCCCATTCAGTGTGTTATTTTCTTTTTACACAACTCAGGATGGCTTTACAGACAGGGGGGACTGAGCTGCATAGGGCTGTTGTTTCCTTCGGTCTGGACAACAGGGAGATGCATAATTACTGCATAATGTCACTGTTATTAGATGCATGCCTTATTAAAGGCCAGTGAAGTGGTGGTGAATCTTAATCACACCTCACGACGGGGGGTTCACCTCATATGCGATTAAGTTGTTGACAAATGGTGCAGACGATCTTTATATCCGGACAAATGTGTGCTGAACAGATGTAGTGAGTTTATTGCCAAAGATTTGGGGGTGTCACATGCTTTGCTGCATTTTAATGATCAGGACTGTCCCTGATTAGGAGCCCTTGAGAGGATAGAGGACATATGAGTTTGATGGACAGCACAAAGCTCACATAGTATGAATGTGCTCAGAGTCGCTCACTCCTCTGGGAACAGTCTCTTGGCACCGTCTTTGTGTTGCCTGGCTTTTTGTCTCTCCCTGGTTATTTTCAGCAGCCGCAGGGGGAAACGGTAACAGATGCCTCTTTACTCTGCCCCAAGGCGAGGCTTGCATGTGGAGTGGGGGGTGATGTGCACTGCACAACATCTGGCTGTCGCCATGGAGACAGCGGTGGGGAGGTGGAGGAGTTTTGAATTTGATTACCTCTGAAGGAGAAGCACAGAAATCATCACGCACACCCCTCAACCGATGGAATCCCATGTGTCCAAGTATGAGAATGTGTCTGAGCCGAAGATATGGTAATGTGGAGTAGTAGGCTGTGTAGATTATATGCACAGGCCACCCACACACACCCTTGTGGGTTTTTCTCTTCCATGAGCATGTGTTGAGACTGCTTTAGAAAACTGAATCTAATCCTGGACTGAATTTTCACCAGATGGTTTTTGCAGTTTGCCCGGACTCATGAATCTTCTTTTCTTTAATCAAGAGAGAGAGTTGTCTCCCTCGATAGCCTATATCATTGTAAACATATCATTTTAAATGATATAATAATACGCATTGAAAACACATGTGGTAATTATAGACACAAAATCATGTGTTCTTATGTTTTTAAAGATTGTAGTGTATGCCTCACAGTGGTTTGGGACACAATTAGCATACATTTTAATTGGACCTTGATAGGATGGTGCTGCTCTGGCTTGCTTCCAGTTTTGCCCTGTGGCCACTTGTGGTATTGCAGTGAAAAATCCCCCTGCAGCCCAAAAAGCATTTTCCTCACAGACCACCATTATAAAACTGACACCTCAAACTTCAAACAAGGTCAATAATGACTTTCTATTATGAATTTTTGAAAAATGGAGGTTTGATATTTGTAAAACTTTCCTTGTGCTGAGAAAAAAGTGATTTCAAAAACCTGTGACATCATGAGCTGAGTAGGAACCTCCGGGCATAAAATGAAATGAAATTAAATCAATAAACCTTTTTTAGCGTACTGTATGTGGTAGGCGAGCGTCTCACTCACTCCTCAGATTGCTTGCTTTGCATGACCAACAGTCAAAATCCAAAAAGATCTAGTTCACCCTCTCATAAGGTAAAGAAAATCAGCAAATCTTCAAAATTTAGAGGCTTAAACTAGAAAATGTTTGGTATTTTTGCTTGAAAAATGACAAACCAAAGTGTTATTAATAAAAACAGCAGTACACACATGCTACATGAGGATGCTCAGGCCCGCGTCCTGACGGAATAGCAGGCTAATTCAGCCTTATTTTGCTGTGCCGCCTATCCCCTTGAGTTCACTTTATCTGCATCTCCCAGCCAGCTTTGAAGCAGTCAGCATGAAAGGCGCACAGTACAAAGCTCCACAGAAGCAAAAATGCCAGAGGAGGGATCATCTGAGCTCTATTCAGTGAGGCTGAAGATCCAAGCCTGATAGGAGTGGGCCAGAGCAGTATAGTCACCCACACCCGCTCCCACAGGACCCAGACGTCACATTAACTACCAGCCCCAGAGCTGCAAAGGCTTCCACTGCTTAAACAGACTGCAACAATGGGCTCGTCTTAACGCTAGAGCAGATTTATAGTCCTCTTAGAGGGTGTATCGATCTGACTTTGGGTGATAATTAACTCGCGGCTCCATTCACTTGGAAAAGGGCTGAGAGGCGAGGTCGATTGTCTGTTGTCAGTGTATGGAAACGCTCTGATAATCTCACTCGTGGGGCCTGAGCTGTCAAAGGAGAGAGGACTGTCAACATAAGGTTTCATGCAAGAGACGATTATGAGCCAGTGTGAATGTCCAATGTTCAGCATTGGATTTTCACTCAAGCTATTTAGCTGACACTCTCGTCTGCAGTGATGTAGTGTTAGTGAGAATTTAAGGGGATTAGAGACACAAGTGTGCTCCAGAGACCAAGAGGAGGAGAGTCTGCTGTTGATGGACACACTGCCTGCTGTGGGTGTTAGACATGTGATGATTTAGTCACAGAATTGTGTGTCTAGCCTCCAGGCAACCTTCCCGTCCTTTAAAAGAAGAATCCCAGGAAGTGATATGTCAGATAGTGGCAGGATAGGGACGGATGAAAACTCGCTGTCAAATCAAATAGTGTGTGATTTGTGAATGCAGGCGAATAGAAACAGATCAGTAAGCTGCACTGAAACCTTTCTTACTTGATGGTTTCTGATACTGATGATTCAACTGAAAATTGATCAAGGTGAGCTTTCGATTTTGATCATAGATCAACAGCAGGATCGGCGTTTCTCTCAGTAATTTTTTCCTCTCTATTTACGCCTACTTGTGCGCGCACAAGGGCAAAAAAAAGCTCTTTAAAGACTACACAGCTTACCAACAGCTTACACTCATCCTGTGTGCACAAAGACAGTCAACTGACTGGTTTTGTTGAATCCCCTAAGGGTGGTATTTTTTTTGTTGAACTCTTGAATCTTTATTTTTGGCGAATATTATCTGAACTTGTCTAATCCTAACCTGCAAAAGGCCGTCAGGATAAAGTCGAGGTGTATTTGTAAAATTCAAAACACCCTATCAGACTCTAAGGAGAATTTGAAAATGCAAATGACAGTTGTCAGGGCATAAAACCAATGAGCTGTTGATCTTTACGAATCCAGATGATGTGGACCACTGAATAAGCCCTATGTATCTACAGAGGTAGCAGATCTTCTTCCACTCTTTCGCTGTGTTGCACCGCCAACACTCAAGACAAGACAGCCATTCGTGTTTTCTGTGTTTTTTACTGGCAACTGTAGGTTCTCCTAACCACTTGGAAGGGATAGTGAGATGAGGGGTATTCAGTTGGTTTTCATTTGTTTTGTTTTATTTCATTTTCCTTATTGGAAGCTCAGGGAATTTTGCTAACAAGGGAGTCAGAACAGAGTCAATCACCGGTGTACAAGTCTAATTTGTACTCTCACATATGCAGCAGACTGCTCACACTGTAGAGCCCGGCTGTAATTAAGGAGAGCAGCGGTGTAACACTAGAAGCTGGAGAAAACACAGTAGAGTACAGTAAAGACAGGATCAGATTTAGATTCACTTTATTTTAGCCAATACCGATCCCTTAAAGATATAATATGTAACATTACTCATTAGCTAATGTTACCATGCTAACATTGTAAACGTGACAATGAACATGGTAAATAACATGCCTCTATTTTAGCAATGTCATTGTGAGCATGTTAGCATTTAGCCATGCCTAGATGAGCTGCTTGCAAGACTGTACTGACTCTTGTTAAACCTGTATCCTCCTAGTCTTACTGTTTTATTTGGCTTCGGATGACCTTTGAACCTTACCGTACAATGCATCGGCAACTGCACAAACATCGGTTTAACTCTATGTCAGCAGTGAACACTATAGAGGAAGGGAAAATGTAGATACAAATATGTTATGAGACAGTGTATCGCAAATCATTCAGCAGGGCTATGATAAAAAGAGCTAGTAATTATGTTTTTGTTGCGCGTCCAAAAGTCTAGACTGATGGGGCTATAATGATAAAGAGTGCAGGCAGTGCTGTAAATATTCCCTCGTTGCCAGACCTTCATAAAAAGTAACAGCAGTGAGAGCTGCGCTAATTTCTTCAAGCTTTTGCAGAGAAATGGGTTAAAAGCTGGATATTCACTGTAGTGTGATGCAGAAATTCTCTCATTAAATATTAACCATCTGAATTCCCAATTCATGAAATATTGATTTATTACTTTACCCTATATGTCAGAATCTCTTTCTGTCTTTTCTGCGGACCTCATTTCACTGTGAACTGCTGTTTATATTCAAGGTGCTTCTTCGTCTTTTGAGGTCAGGTCTTCTGTTTCTGTAACAGCAAATACAGTATATTATTACTGGTCTGACTCTAAAGGAAAGGCAAGGAAATAAAGGAAATATGTGTTCTCAGCTCTCTGGCTATTTTTTATCTGTAGACAAAAACAAATCTCATGTTATTCTAAATGGAATAAGAGGAAACGCTTCAAAGTGAGCCCCATTTAGCAAAACTACCTCACATCCGTATTTTTCCTCCAAGCCGGATCACAATGCCACATGACTGTCCCCATTCATGCGAGGAAATGAAAAGCACAATACAAATGAACGGGCTGTGACCCTTTAAAGTACACTGGGCAGCGGCTAAAAGCTAATGTGTATTTTACAAGCCCCAAGCAGAGCGTTGCTTTCAACATGGACTTATTTCAGATGCAGCTCAGCTTGTTGGTACTGGGGATAAACCAATTATTGGCTGGTTGATATTCAGCATTTTTCCGATTATCGTTATTATCATTTTTTTTTTGTGTGTCTTTGCCCCTCTGTTGTCTCACTGTCCTGCCCACAATATTGTCTGATTGGTTACAAGTCACAAGTCTGGTCAAGCCTATCAAAGCTCAGTTTCAAACCTAGTTAGTCAAAAGAGGTGGCCCAGTCAGTCTAGAGCCCTCCGCCAAAAATAGTTTGAAAAGAGATTTTAGGGAAACAACTCTTGAAACTTCATTGCATTGTTGTTAGTTTTCCACGTAAAGTTAGATTTTAAGAATGGCAGGATAATGTTTGAAACCATAGCGCTTAGGATGCAATGGAAGTGCGCTCTTTCTCCAATGTCCCTTCGAATTTCCCATTCGTTCTCTTCCCTCGTGAGTTCGGCCTGTTGTTTGAGGAAAGAGAAGTTATGTTCCAGACCCAGGAACAAGCACGCTTACTGCAGAAGTCTGGCCGCAGTAGCAAGGGGAAGCCATGAGCAATGGAAACTGCAATGAGGCTTGGCCGCTGTCCCTGAGGATGAAGGGAGGGAGCAGAGGAGGGCAAAAGTGGGGCAGAGAGGCAGAACAGGGGAGAAAGAGGCAATGAAAGTGATCGAGTGGGGACGCTGAAGCCACATAATGGAAGCAAATGTCAGCTTAAACACGGCTCTGGAAATGTGGTTTTTGGATGATACGTGACTTAGAGATGAGGAAAGCCATACTTTAGCCACAGCATCTTTAAGTTCATGAATAGACATTTTCTCATTCCCATTTTCCTGATTTATGTTGTCTGCGTAACCTCTGTAGTGCAAAATAGGCCTGCAACTACAGATTCTTTTCATTATCGATTTATCTGTTGATTGTCTTCTCAAGTAATCAATTAGTTGTTTGGTCCACAAATGTCAGAAAATTATGAAAATAGTTGATTTCCAAAGCCTGTGATCACATCCTCAAATGTCTGTTTTGTCCACAACCCAAAGACATTCAGTTTACTGTCATAGAGGAGTAAAGACACCAGGAAATGTCCACATTTAAGGAACTGAAAATAAAAACATTTTGGACATTTGTTCTTAAAAATATGTCTCAAGATGCGGTAGATAGACAGGTAGATTGTCAAAATAGTTGGCATTTAATAGTTGACAGCTAGTTGCTTCAGCTCTAGTGCAAAACTTGTAAGTGAAGGACAGATACCTGTATTTCTTGCTGTAGGTCATTCTGTCACTTTTATTGTGTGCACAAATCAAATTTCTGCTAGTCTAACCGAGGGAGTTCCACTCATATCTCTCTTATCATATTATGTACACAACCCAGTCTGCAGTATAGCGCCAGTGGCACTTCACCTTGTGCATTTGCAATGTTATTCAGTGGGTTTACTCACCACACAGGACCCTGAGGCCCGAGTTTGTCACTCTCAACAACCTTCAGAGGACAGATCCAAGACACTGGACTTATGAAAGGAATAACAAAACAAAATCTGAGCCCCTGATGCTCTTTAAAGAGGATAAGGAATTCGGCTGCGGCTTCACTGTGGGTGTTGATGGTGAGACTGAGGGAAAGCATAAGACATTTTAAAGCCAGATGGAAAAAAAATGAACAATGCTCTGGCAAGCAGAAACTGAGTCTCGTAAAAATTTTAGTGTCCTGCCTTATCATCAAAAAGAGGCTTGTTTTTCTCCAGCGGTTGTTGTCAACACAGAGCTTTCAGCCTTTTTATTTGGTCAGTAAACTTGTCTGAACTATAAGGATCTTTTAAATTAACTTATAGAAAATATAGGTCAGGGAGAACTCTCAGTGCATCAGCTAATTCCTGTAGTTTGAGTACAGATGTTGGAGTTGGCGGTATATAACCATTTTATAGCGAGATATTGCATCAGGGCAAAATTGCCCATATGACATTGATTAGCGCTCGTATAATTTGGATTGATTAAAACCATTCTTTGTTTTTATTATGGTCTTCACGGCTCACTAAGCACGAGTTGAATTAAATGGCAAATTAGTAAGGTGTTCTTTTTTTCTCTTTTCTAATGGTAAACAAAGACTGATACTGTTCATTTGGTTAGTTTACAGTTTAGAATAGGCTATAACATAATTTCTACAAATCTAATATAGCAGTATATGCTTTATATACTTCAAATTGCATTCAACACATCACAATGCTTTTGACCAAATACCTCTATCAATACATATAGCAGCAGCATTGCAGGGATGACTTTTGGTACTTTCATTAAATATTTACAAAATGAGATTATTAATTAATAATATTAAAACATCAGTAATGTGGACATGATGACTAAGTGGATAAAGGCAAGTATTAGAACAGTCTGGTGATTTCAGAAAATGACATCACTTTACTGTAATACAGCCTTTAAAACCAAGAGAAGACTACACCTATGTCATCATGATATAAATATATCCAAAATCTAGGACTGTATGTAGTCTTACATCATGAAAGCAATATAATATTGATATATTGGCCAGCCCTAATGTCAGTGCTCCATCAAGATACCACCAGTAGCAAACAGCAGACTGAGTAGGTTTCTGTTACAGAAACAGCCAGCTGCTCTCACATGCAAAGAAAACAAGCAGCTATGAATAAGTGTGATTTTACTAGTTTTACAAGGAGCAAAGGTCCTCTTTGTTAAAAGCTCCCTGTTTTTTTATGGAGGGCCGCAAGCTTAGAGTCTCAGGTTTTCATGAGCAGGCTGCTAACACAGAATTCACCACACTGCAAAATTGTTAGCATAACACTGACGACTGAGTAGATTCATTGTTATTGTTCACACATCCTTGCTGACTCGAAGAAATGCCGCGGCTCAGCGATAGAGCGGGTGCCTTCAGTGAAACAGTGATTAATAGTTTTGTTGTGGGCCGAACTCAGCCAGAACTGCTGAGAGAGACGTTTGAGGCCCTACAATGTATAGTTTTCTCGGGCCCGAACTCTATTTCTGTACTACTTTAAAGCTCTTTCGCCACCTGTATAATCATATCGCCCTCTCACATTGCAGGCCCCGACATATTATGGGATTTCAAGCCGATAAATGTAAATGGCCTTCACAAAGGGGGGGTTAGTAGCAAAGTTAAGTGGAAGCATATGTGCTAGTAAGCTCAGAGTCTGATTATAGAAACCTCTGTGGCTCTGTGGGGCTGGATTGTGCTTGTAGTACAGACTCAAGTACTTGAGACTTCATTACTATTATAGAGAAAGCAGGCACAAACAGCAACATGGAAACTAAGGATCACGGAGCATTGTGTGGTTTGGCTTTGTTTCTTTGTCTTTGAAAATGAGTCCGCTGAGACCAACCAGATGAGAGAAGCAGGCAGAGCCGTAAATTTAATATAATCAACAAGAAGAAATGTGACATATGGCTCTGTCCGTGTGCTCTGTTTAGTCTGCCTCTTGACTAAACACTTTAAGGAGTCTGTGGGCACAAGTTAGAAGTAGAACATTAGTCCTTTGAACTGAACTCTGCTTTCATAATCTTTCTGGGGATTTGGGAGGTGAAGTGAACTAAATTTAGCATTCTGTTAACATAAAATGATTCAGTTGTACTGTGTGTCAGATGGATGAAAAGATCAATACAACTCTGTGTCTGTCCATTATGTTTAAGGCCGGCTTAGCTTAGCATAAACACTGATTCATGGCAAGAATGTGAATAGGCGAGTTCCCAAAATGACCTGCTATTCCTTTCAGCAAAGGACATCTCCTGTTTGTAAGAGTGACTTTTAAAATAAACACAGTTAATTTGGAAACAAGAAGGATTAATTGATGATAATTTCTGCCGTGTTTCTCTTGCAGGAGAGGATGCTGAGTCAGAGTGGGGTGAACGCAAGGAGTCGAGATGTGTTTGGGCTACGCTGCCTGCCAGGTAAGATTTTGCTTTTGTTAGCTGCTGTTGAGATGAGGGTTTTTAAATCTGTCAAGAGAGACCAGACATGTGACTCAGTCCTGGAGTCCTTGGTGAAGAGTAATCCCAGCAGTTCTACACATTAAAGTGTGTTTACAGGTCTTGGGGAGTACTACTGCATATGTATAAAGAAAAGTAGTTTAAAACCTTTTGTGGCTCCAGAGGAAGCTGAATGTAATCTCATGAATCGTCCTCAGTGGTGTTTCTCAGTGGTTAAGTTACATTGTGGGTAATGTAGGCGCCAGGTTTTGGTTTTCTCCTATAACACTGTTGGAGTCATTATGGCCAGTTTAAAAACAAATGATCAAAATCAATACAGCGGTACCAGAGATATCCCTTCTTCAATTCCACGCGTTCTTATTCCTTTGCAAAACCTAGCCTACATTACCCACAATGCAACTTAGCCACTGAGTTACATCACTGGAGGCAATTTATCAGTTACTCTTTCAATCAAGTCAAGTCTCCTGAAGATCCTGCAGTCTTACTTGCTGTATCCAGTCTTTATAAAGAGAAAAGACAAGGAATTAACTTTCAAACTAATCAAACAAAAACCACATATCTTTCTCAATATCTCCTCAATCAAAAAAATATTCCCTCCCCATCGATTTTAACAATGAAATACGGATACCCAGACTATAAAAACGTATCATGTCTCAAGTCAAGGCATTCAAATTCAGTTTATATTATGTCAAGTCATCTGCAATGAACAATACTTAAAATCGGTTTAAGTAAGTCAGACACAATAAATGTGCAGAGGCACTTAATAAACCTCAAAACACCTCACAGCTTGCCGTTCAATTGAAAACTGCCACGCAGCTCCAGGATCAGACGAACTATCAACACTCAGGCATAAAACTGCTGCTGCATTCATTGTTCTCTGTGGTTTGTAATTTCCATATTGCTCTTGTAGCCACACCTGGACAAGGAATGTCACAGCAGGTGTTTTGCCTTCGAGACGGGAAAACATCTGCTGCTGAAAAGCAAACCTGAGCACACAGAAAGGGACTGGGCGCCTCAGTGAACAGTTGTGTAGATGAGATCTAAACGTGTATTGCATAATTAAACACGGTCAGATGTTCACAAAATGAAACTAAGATCTGCAGCAAATGTCTTTTGTTGCACATGATGAAAGCGGGGTTGTTGTAGAGGTGTTGTAGAGCTTATTATAGCAGGCACTGACAGTGTGGAAACTTATAGTTGGTGCAGAATTTAACCGTTTGCTTGTAGCGGCAGCGTGAAACTACATGAATGTGAGTTGTGTAGTCGTTTTTTCACCGTATTGTGCAAGCCTACTTACAGTAAATGCTTGTACATCATCCTCCATCTCGAGGGTGAACTATAAACTATTAATTGTGAAAGATTCCCTCTTGTTTAGAGAATCAGCTGCCTTAATAAGATGTGGCCCCCAGATCCTCGTCACCCTGGAATCACTTTCCTTTACTCCCAACTATAAAACCCCTGCTGTAGAGAGAGTTTAGTCAGCTAGCTTTACCAGAGGTCAACCCTCTTAACCCAGTGATAATCTGCTCGATGGTGCAGGCCAACACACAATCTCTGCTGCCTCTGCTGCTGCAATCAGAGTTATTTCCCTGGCCTGACCCTGCTCATATTCATGTGTCAGAAACAATCTGTAGGAGCTTTTTAGAAGAATGACACCAGATCAGAGATTTGAGACTCAAAGCACCCTTCACCAGAGCAGATTAAGTGTAAATGAGTGTTCGAGGGAAGTTCATGAGTTTGAGAGGTGCTCGTTTGTGACTGTTTCCTAATAGAGCAGGATTTTTTTATGCCACAGTTGTTTTTTGTTTTGACATCTCGTGGGCTTAAATTGACCTTTCACCATCATACTCGTGCTTGTGCACGTTCTCCTTAAAAACACACACACACACTTCCTTCCTTATTTTCATTCACTTAGTTGGCCATAATTTGTTTTCCAGCAGTGTGTTTTCAACAAATACTTTCCAGTCTCTGGACTGCCTGCCCTTGACAACACGCACAGAGATCCTATTCTTAGCTGTTAACATTAAACTGTGAAATGTCGAGTGACTTTACTCCTCGCATTTTTCCCCTGTCTGCTGTCAGAATCATCTCCATCTCCAAAATTGTCTTAAGCTTCCCTTTCTTCCCTCTGTCTTCTCCTCTTCTCTGTCTCCACCTCCATTCCAGGCAGATTAGAAACACAGCTGTCCATGAGAACCTTTCTTATATTAGATGTGTATTGGCAGCGCTGTTGTGTTTTCAGAAACATCATCCCCTTTTTCCATTGAGACCTATATTAGCTCCTCTGTGAGCTAAAATTACCTACTATTAGCGTTTCATTTTATTTTTGACATTTTTTAAAGCCGATTCAGATTTCGGGCAGGGAAATCTATCCTTTGGCTCTGTGCACGCTCTGCAGAGTAAGTGTTGAGACAATTTGTGAGAACAAGTTCACTTTCAGACACAAAGGAGTCGTGAGTCTGTGTGAAAGGGCTCACGTTGCACCTGTGGCCTCTCTCTTTCTCCCTTTCTCTCTCTCAAACGTGCACGTTCTCTGCAAAAGGATGGGTCATTTGTCAACACTGCATCGGTATCAACACAGTGAGGCTGCTGTTGTATGTTAGGCCAATTTAAGTTGTGTCATGTCTCAAACTCAACCCGCTGACAGGTTGAGAACAACCGTATGAATCACAAAATATGTTTGCAGAAGTCGTCCCGTTCTCCCAGTAGTTAACGGGCAGTGCCCAGTGTCCACGGTGTTCTCATGTGACAACGGGACACAGGACCGCAGAAACCGAGCCGGCCTGCGGGAGGGCGAACGGGTCAGGACAGCTCCGACAGCCATAGGTAGATCATGTACCTTTTCAATGCTGCGAGTGGGGGAGGGGGTATACTGTCCATTCACACACAATGCCAAGAGGCCAGGACCCCCTTCAGAGCAACTTCACAATCCCTTTTCTCCAAAGTCTTATGTTACTGTGGGATTAAAAGGCTGTCAATCAGCTTTATACCTTGTTGATTGATGGACAAGAGACCAGAGCATTGATCTTTGTGAACTTGGGTTTCGATCTTGATGTTGAAAACAGTATTAAATTCTCATTGTGACTTTAAATGGACGTTATGCAGTTTATTGTCCATGAAAAGTGATATTACAAATCAGAAAACTTCCAAAGTATAAATCCAGCCATTGTGGACTACCATTTTCAAACCTAAAGTTTGGCGTTATAGCTTTCACTTCCCTTTTTGGAGCTAGAAGTAACCATGTAAGAGCTGGGGAGGATATCCTGATTTGATCTGACTGATAACCCGAGGACACACCCTCGTAGCGACTTGTGAATCACAAGGTAGTCACAGCCGACAGCATACTGTGCTCTATCGTCTTTATCACTCATCGACTTATTAGAAGAACTAGCAAATGCAAAGATGGCGCCTGTTCAGTCCAATGAGAATTGCTCACCTGAAAAAAGTTTCCTGATCCAATTTGGTTGTCAGTCTTAACCTGCGGTCAACATTTGTGGCTGTTGAGTCACATGAAGGTTACTGGCTGTGGGTTTTGGATTTGTTAACACAGCAGTCCTCTGGACATTTTGTGCTGATCCAAATTACAGGGAAGACTACAGGCATCGGTGATGTTTCTCTTTTCCTCATTTGTACAGAAAACATCTTCAGCAGCTGCTAGTTTGTCAACAACTATATCCCTGGATTTAATGCAGTGTAATGCAGTGGTCTTTACTCATCCTCCCAGCGGGTTGAGGAGGGCAGAAACCTTTTGCTCTGCATGCACCCTAGCTGAAAATGAGGAACAAATGTGGCTGAGAAAAACAAGTGAAACGGAGGCTGAGAGCATGTGGTTCAGATCTCGCTCAGCTGTATTTTCTCAGGCTGATCCTTTAGGTCGCTCTCTCTTTGTATCCAAGTCAGTGACCACAACATCAACAGAAGCAGCTGAGATGTTAAAGGGGAAACTCAAATTTCAACTTAATGTGGAGAGAAAAATCCAATGTTTGTGCCCAACATCATATAAGACATGCAAAGACTTATAGGACTACGTAGGAAAGCACAACTTCCTGAAAACTTCAAGTCAAGCATTTTCTCAGTGTTTGTATTGTAATGGTTTCTTCTACTCAGAAGGTTTTGCATTATTTGAACAGTTGGACAGCCAGTTCCAGAAATGTTGTTGCATGTGAGACCTTACTATTCAAATAGATGATAAATGCCAGTAGCTGCTGTATTTCAGCTTTTTTGCCTTGAGGCCCTTGTGCTCTTTAGTTGGTCAAAGCTCCAACCCAACGTTTTCCTTTGGCGAGCTGTCCACACCATAATGCTGTCAGAGGCTGATGTAACTGGCATCTGTGAGGCCGCCACTGGCAATGAACGATCTACAGCGAACACAGAGAACCTGAAATTAAACAACTGTGGTTTTCAATGACATGTTCGACTGTTTTTCTGCGTCTTTGTTGCTGTTGTTTTATTGTTCTTAATAGCTGTAATCCAGCTAACTGTGGGCTACACCCAGGGCGAACGGCATGTACAAAGCAAATACTGTTTATCCCAAACATCATATACACACAGGGCCACAGACAGAAGACTTATAAAGTATATTAAGCTAACTTATTGTTTTAATGTAAAATATTGAATATTCTGGCTTGGTTAACAATTGTTAGAGAAGCACTAGAAAGTGCACTAATTCAGTGTGAGTACAGCTACGTTGTTGGACTCTCTCAGGAGCCCTCTAGGAAGAACATAAAACATTTATTTGATTAAAGGACAACAGTCTCGTAAACACCTTCTGTTGTCCAGCTGACTCACGCTGCACTGAAGCACCTGCTAGCAAGAAACCCCTTAAATCTCACAAAAGAGTGCAAATAGACCCAGAAAGCCTCTGGTTCCCTGTATTCCTCTTCCTCTTCACATCTTTAGGCTGCAGGAATGTTTTCGGCTCTGTTGCACCCCGGGGAGAAATTAAAACAAGACATGCAAAGCCACAGATTGTCCTTTGAAAGAGCAGCTCTGAACAAAGGTTCACTTGTGTTCACTGTGCTAAGCATCCGAAATCTCTGTAGCTAGGTCATGAGTGGTCAAGTCCAGCCTAGAGTTTTTAAGCGTGGCTTCAGAGGTCGAGGGTCTAAGCATTACCATGAAGCACACCCAAAGGTTTAAACTCCTCTTGTGCAGTCGGCAAATTATGGTGTTGAAACACAGGCCCCTCTTCAGTTTTCTCTCGCAGCATAAACAAGTGTTAAATGTGTGAAATAGCTGTTTCCTGTTTGTGCTTTGGTCGCCCCAAAAATATCCATTAATCTAAGAGCAAGAAGAAGCATTGTGCAGAGACCGGGACCTGCCCCAACGGCTCTTCTGTTAGTCTGAGGGCCGTGCTGGTTTCTTCCACATGTGCACTGAAGGAATTTTGTGTTTCCTCAGAATGTTTTTTCAGTTTCGAGGAACCAGCAGTCTTTCCCCGTCTTTTTCTTTGGCTTTTGAGTGGGTATGAAAACATTCGCTTTGCCATGTGCCTGGCCCGATTCTCTTCTTGTCATGGACAAAAAGGCCATTTTCTCCACATCTACCCTATCCTGGACTCTGTTGCCATGGAAACCCACAGTCTAGCTGGCAAAGGCTTTGTATTCCTGCGGGAGACTGTTATAAATGTGCTGTCTCACCACTGTGTGTGTGTGTGTGTGTGTGTGTGTGTGTGTTTTGGTGAAACCTTTTTTTCCCCCTTTGTTTATGCACATCTGTGTTTGTGTGTGAGAGACTTTTTCTGGGTGAAAAGGTTTGTTTTTGGAAGCTTTGTCCTGGAATTTCATTTCAGATGCCTCTCCTACAACCATCCTCTCTATACTTAGCCAATGATGAGAATTCATCACTCAGTCTCAACAGGATCAGCTGATACAACTAATAATGTCCTGCACACATAAAGTACACGTTTCAACACATCAAAAATGCCAGTCTTTCTTAATTTTATATCCACAACAAATGACTGTATTTTAAAGAATATTGTGAGTTATAATATCGAGCTGCACAGACATAAATACGGTCTGAACTTTCACTCTTATACTAAAACTTTGTGATTCACTCATGCATATTTAACACTAACCTTAATTGGTGTAATCCAATCCAGAACAGAAAGAGTTACTTCCTTCTGTGAGCTGATGTTTTTGTTGTTCTTCCTGCTCCTCCTCTGTGGCCCCAGGACTTGCAACAATAACCAACAACATGGGGATGGCCCTTTTTGTTTAAAGGTGTTTGTTACACCCACTCCCAGTAGCCCGCTCTCAGTGAACTTCCTTGCTACTGTTCCTCTGTCTGTATACTTCCTGTTATGTTATGTGACCCCCCCCATACACACTCAGAGACAAGTACAAAACAACCCCATGACTGCAGTACCCATAAATTCCATCCTGTAACCTCTGCTACATCTGTCTTTTGTCCCCACCAGGCGAGTGTGTACTTCAGAGAGCTGTTATGGTGAGAAAGAAGCTGACTGCAAGGGAAGGAAGAGGTTGGCTCTCTGGGACCCTCTTCTGTACCCACTTCAGAGTGGCCTTTGTTCCCCAGGACGGCCCCAAACCTGATGTGAGTCCATCTGAGCAGCTGTGTTGATGAAAAATAAATGAAACAACGATTAAGAACGTTAATGCGAGTACTGTGATGATGTGAGTGTTGTTTTCTTCAACATTCATAATGCAGGACAATGCAGACCCAGTCCTTTTAGGTGACCATGATGTGGCTTTGGCATCCATAGAGAAGGTTGTGGTTGGTAAGTAACTCATGAGTCATGACCAATGAAAAGTATTTTAATTAAACTATGACCAGAGATTTATTGACTTGCATTACTTAAATGTGACACTCCCTGTTCCAGGCTGTTACGCCTTCTTCCTTGATACTGATCATTGCACAACTCCATCATGTTTTTTAATCAGTACTTAGAATATTTTACTTATCATGAGGATACTGGATGCATAGTTTTCCAAAAAATGATTTGGTATAACTGTTGACTGATTGTGTATATTATTATCATCAATTTGGTTTGGATTAAAGTTGTAACAGCCATGGTTACCTTGGTAACAGCTAGTGAGGCTTAACACCACAGTAAACAGTCGTTAGGCAGCTTCTTTGTCAGTAATACATAAGAAGAGCAGAGGGTTTCCGTTTAGAGGCGACCAAACAAACTGTCGTTGTCACAATAAAGAGGTCAGTCAGAAATAATTTAATGCTGTTAATAGCGCGAGTAGTTTTCCACACAACAGCAGTGCACAGTAATATTTGTTGGAGCTCACTGTGGTTTTTTGTTCTGTTACTCCCCTGTAAAAGTTAGAAATGATCCACTGAGGAAAAAAATAAAAAATTAGAGTTGTCTTGTTTTTAGATGCAGTTTTTACTAATGATCACTGTTAAAGCTAACCTAACCGCAGTGAGAAATACATTTAGTTTCCCTTAAATGCTTCACAGTAAATCCACCCTGTGTTCCACCAGTTGAAATCTTTTAATGTGGAATAAGAGCAATACGAATTGCTCGGTTGGCAGTTGCAATAACTTAACACAACACTGATCAGCAGTGACCCGACAGTAAGGCTGTTACAGATGAGAAAAAAATGTGCCTGATTACATCTTGCATCATGTCCTGTTATAAGCTTGTGTTTCATTAAGCAATAGATACTGATGATTCACCAAATTGACAATTTGATGTGACTTTCAGTTTTAAAGAAGACGCATGCTCATTTTCAGGTTCATAATTTTAGTTTTGGTTCCTGCTTGAATAGGTTTACATGCTTTAGTGCTCAAAAAACATGTCGGTTTGCAGCACAGTATTCCCCCTCTGTCTGAGATACTCTGTTTGGCAGAGTATATACAGAGTTGTTTACTGAATGTAAATATTGGCCATTGCTGGAAAAAAAAATGTTGATGGTAAAGGCATCAAAATGTAGTTTGATTTTCTGAAAATCTCAAGAATTTTACCTTTAAAACTGCCATAATATTCCAAATAAGGTGTTACTGTAATAAAAGCTCTTCTCTGATCATTAATAAAATCAAATGACGTGAAATATGATGTTTAAATAGCTCATACTGTATGTTAGAGTGTGCAAGGCTGTGTTGTGAAGTTAATTTCAGTGGAGCTCACATACTGTAGGTCTAACCTACATGCTGTATGTAACATATACTCTAGGGTTCTTTGGCTCTTCTTGACCCATTTGTCTGTGTCAAGTTTAATTAGACTCCTGTTCCTCTCTGTGTTGCAGTGGGCCCAAACAGAACCAAGCTGGTGTCCCCAAACTCATCGCTCAAGTTCACTCCTGAGGAGCTGGTGCTTTACTGTAGGGACCTGCGAGTCATCTGCTTCTTGTTTGACCGCCTCACTCCTGACGCACAAGTCTTAGAGGTGAGTGTATATCTCCTGATTTTCGGGATTTGATGATCTCATTATAAGCATGACTAGGTCTGGCACCGGCTTAAGTACCAAACTTAAAGTGCGTCACAGCCCAAAAACAGGAATTTGCCGACTTTGCCCACGGATGACTGTTTTTTTTCCAACCTTTAAAATCACTTTTTATAGATTTGCTTTATGTTATTTTTTTTTTATTTGCTTCTTTCCATTCAGTTTTTTTCCACTCCATCTAATTTGTGTTATTTCAGTGTACCCCGTTTTATACCAAATTCTTCTCCTAGAGATTTGTGCACCAGGGTTGGTAAATATTTGCATGCAGCTGCATATTTCAGTGTGTGTGTGTGTGTTTGTGTGTATTGGCTCAGATTCAAGGCTCTGGTTACTGCCATACTGTTGATCAGTCATCTCAGAGCCTAAAGATTTCTGCATAGAGAAGATGATCTGTACCATAGACCAATGATCTGACTCTGCAGGCCATTGATGCTGAAAGCTGATGACCTTTGTCATGTTGATGGGCTCACTGTGGTTTCCCTCCTCAGATAACGTACACCATCGCCAAGACCTACCAGCCTCCTAAACCAGGGTCAGTTTTATCTTTCCAGAACGCTGCCCTTGGGAGTGTAGGTGAGTCGATTAATGTATGCACTCTCATGTTTACAACCACCCGTTCCCTCCCTGGCACTGAAACAAAACCTTCTGTCAGTCTGTCTCCAGCTGTATTGGGTTGCTAGGAGCACATATTATTTTGGTTTTCATAATTATAGTGTGGTATGTTGTAGACTCGTTTTGTTCAGTCAAAAAGGTGTTTCCTGAATTTATGGCCCTATTCACATCAACTTGATAAGCCGACGATGTCCTGTAAAGTTTATTTTTTATCTTTCTGACCTAAACCAAATTAGGAAGGAATCATACGCTTTTAAACTAATTTTCTGTTCTTATTTATAAAAAGTATATATTAAGGATATATGATTCTAGTGTACTAGGCAGTACTGGTTAGTTTTCTTGCTCTTCTGACTGTTTGACAGTAGAATATCGTTTCTGTGTAGTTGTGTGGTGACTCAGTGGATAGATGCAAGTTTTTCAAGGGCTGGCTTGACATTCCCAAGTATAAAGCCTGGTCAGCTAAAGATTACGAATGGGAAAAGAAAGCTAGATGCAAACATGGTGTGAAGCTGTTTGACATCTCCAACATAGAGGACGGCAGCAGTTTTAAGCCACATGTAAGACCAAGAATCACTCATCTTGTCACAGCCACATCTGCAGCCAGAGATGATTGCAACTTGATGATCTGAAGTATTTATTCTTCATCTGTCATTCAGTTTCTTCTATGCACGTTTCATTGTGATGAATATTCATAGAAATAACAGCTCAGTGAACGTGAGAAAAAAGGCCACATGGATCAGAAATGCAGCGTGAATATCTCAGTCATGTGCTGTACGTGCTTTCTGAAGTTCCCTCCTGGTGTGCCTTCATCAAATCTGTTCTCACTTTGGTTTTCACCCACTCTAGCTCCAGGGACAGAATGTACCCAAAACTGTTTGTCATTTACCCATGACTGAGCATTGTTTAATCTATTTTTGTTTCTTTCTTCTTCTTCTTCTGTACGGGCAGAACATGATGTTACAACTCTTAAGACTGGAGGGAGTATTAAACAGGAAACATACTGGTTTCCGTGCAGACCATAATGACATATAAATCTCACATCCTCTCTTGTTGGCAACATTTGAAACTCTACGATGACACGATGAAAATACCGTCTTTGAAGCCAGATGTGAGGAAATCTCTTGAGCTGTTTCAAGGCGAGGCTCACTAAATTTTTGAAGGGCTGATTTTGTCAGTGATCGAGGAGCTCAATTTGTGAAAGGTGAAGCTACAGTAATTAAAAGAACATAATTCTCTCAGAGAGAAGGAATCCTACACACTTTCAGCAAATGGGATACTCTTTACATCGCGCTGACAAAACAAAACCTCCACTCACTGTTCACCTCGACCATACACAGTAATACGAGCTTGTCTGTACAATACATTATGCTATGTTAAAGCTTCGCTAAGCTGACCCGGCTGTGGATGACTTGTCAGCTGGTGGATAAATAATGCAAGCCCCCCCACTGAAACAAGTCGCCAGATAACCTACAATTCACCTCTGCCCCCGGGGTCAAGTGTGTCCAGTATGTGGTCAGTGGACGACCTTCTGAAAGATTTGATGAGACAAGCAAGAACCTCAGATGTGACTGTCAGTCATTCATGAACATACAGTATTTTTACTCCAGTATAAAGACAGATTTTTCTGTTCTGCAATCTGATTTTACCCCTTCGATGTCCCCTAAATTTAGTTTAGTGGAAAAGGAAGTAAGAGCTCAGACTGGATTTGTGAAGAGGCATCTCACAGTGAGCTGTGCCTGCTGCAAATTCCAGCGGACAGCCATTATCAATTGTCTTTTATTCTGTTTCAGGACATCTTCCCCATGGTTAGAGCTGTTAGAGCAGATTTACAACCCTCGTTCCAATGTCCTTAATACAGTCATGTGTTTCACAAACTGGTAACCTCGCCCCCCCCATCCTCGAGCCTTTCGAGGAAGCTGGTGTCAAATTCAGAATAAACATTCAGGTCTCTAACAATGATACAAGACAGACAGAAATAGCAAATAACCACATAAGAGAAGCTGTAAAAGCAAAATCAACAACAGTTAATCTGCTCTGATTTTCAACTTATCAAGACTAATTAGTTACTCACTGATCAGTCCTCTACTGCAGCTTTACACCACACCTGGACTCACTGTTGTATTCTGTTGAATTTCCACCCCCTGATCTCTCCCTTTAGAAAAGAGTTGAAAGCCCGTCTACCCAAAATGGGCATGTGGTATTTATATAAAATGTGATTAACAAGTCAAGATATCATCATATACTGTATCTGGGCTTGTCTCCAAAAGCATCAAAACAAAATTTGCACTGTGACACAAGATGTTGAAGATATGAAGCGTTTGAATCACTTTCTTCCTCCAGAAATGAAGCAGTTTCTAAGCAACCGTCGCCGAGACACCCACATGAACTGGTTCGAGTCTGCCTCAGACTGGGAGCAGGAGCTGGAGAGGTGTGGGGCCACGAGCTGGAGAGTCAGCTCAGTCAACGACCGCTTTGAGATGTCCTGCAGGTAAATTCACACCACAGGTGAAGAGTCACCAACACATCTTTGTGTCTGTTGGGTTTTTAAATGTGGTATACATGAGTTTTCCTGAATATTCTCTGCTCTCTTCAATGTTATCTCCTAACTAATAGTGTAGAAAAACATGAAAGTCTGTGCCAGATTATATTCAACCAGTCACCGTTTTTTTCAATAATGTGAGAATACATCTGTTCCTTGACAAGAGAGCATGTGAAAGGTGCTGTCTGTCAACATAGGCTAGACTCCTATAATCGATCGATAATGCAGTCACTCCATTTATCTCTGTTCTGTCAGTAAAACTGAGCGCTCTCTCTGTTTCCTGTAAGCCTGCCTCGGTTCATCGTGGTTCCACAGAAGGTTTTAGACACTGAGCTGAAGAAAAGCTTCGCCCACTTCAATGAAGGACGAATCCCTGTGAGTGCACTCAGTACTGAGAAACATTCTGATTTTCTTTCAAGGCATTTTACTTCATTTATACACATTCTCTACAGGTGTTATTTGCCGTATTATGCTAATGGACCTAGAATCATTTGTAAATCCTGTATTTGTAACTTGCAAAAACAAAGAACTAACAACTAACTTATAATGTCATTTGTTATGAGGGATTTCTCTGGAGAACATTTTCCAGTTCAGACTCAATCATGCTGCCATAGAACAAAAACATGTGACTGTAAAATAGCTTAAACAAACTTGCTGTAGGTTTAAAAGATTCTCTCTCAACTGGAGCCTTATTTGCAAGTAACACTACAAGTCTGACTTTGTATTTTTATGCTTCAGTAAGGTGCTGACCTTTTAAAAATGGCACTGGAACTTAAGAAAAGTAGAAAAGTTTGTCCTTCCCTTGTGTATATTATGACTACATCAACTCCAGTAATTTTTTAGACACGTTTTCCCTTCTTATTATCATTCCTGCGACACAAATTACAAGATGTACACAGATGCAATGAGTGCCTTGAGGGATTTCTGACAATGTGGAACGTGTTATTAGACAGGATGAAAATGATGTTTTGTGCTGCAGCGCTGGTGTTGGCGACACCCCCGAGGCAGTGATCTACTGCGAATGTCCAGCTTCCAGAACAACATCTACCACGAGAAAGACGACATCAGGTGTGTGTGTGTGTGTGTGTGTGTGTGTGTGTGTGTGTGTGTGTGTGTGTGTGTGTGTGTGTGTGTGTGTGTGTGTTGACGTTTTCCAAATAGATTGTAGTGGATGGCTGATATGTGTTTTAAGATGATTTAGCTTTACAGTTAGCTGTAACTATCACAAGGCAAAACATGGGTTACAGTAAACTTGATTATAGGTTGGATGTTCTGCCTTAATTCTGCTGTGGGAAACTTTTTCTTGCCATTAGCTGTGTCTTATTCAAAATGAAGGGCTGAAAAGACATCCCTCCTAACTACATATAATTTCTACAACAGCAATAAGTGGAAAGTCGGAATCACCAATGTTCGATTAGAGAGCGCCGCAGGAATGAGTCCTAAAACCCAGATATGTGCTCGAGTTGTTGCTCTGACTCAAGGGGGCGTTCATGTGAATATTCCCAATTGGAAATAAGTTTTTGAATTATTCCAACAGCAAATGAATGCACTATAACACAGTTCTAAGAAATAAAGTGTTAATTTGTCTTGAAAAGGCTAACAAGTGGCTAAATGAGACTACAGAGGTTGTCGGGGACATTACATTTTTTTTTACATCAGTTTGTTAACATCAGCCTATCTTTATCATTCTAGAGAAGATGCAGAGTGTTTGATAGATATCTGAACAAAGGAAACCAAACTTTTGAAATAGCCTTCACTAAAACAGCAGCTGCTCACAGTCTAAGTACAAAAAGTTGTTAAAGAAGCTTGTGGCTACAGATTAAAAGCAGCCTACTGAGCATGAAGTCACAATGTCACAATGTGAGTTTTTTTATGTTGAATGAGATACCTAGATAATCAGACTTTTTCTAAAAATATGAGATATTTACAGCTGTATTTCCCTCCCAACTGATGTAACACTTAAACATATTACTTCTGATGAAACTTTACAGAGGGCTGTGTTACTCCAATACATTTTTAATAGCATTTCGCTTCAAACCAAATTCTTTTGAGATGAAATCCACTGTTCACAGAGATATGACTGAAAAGACGTACGAGACATCTTGATTACAAAGTAATCCAAGCGTGTTGCAGGTGTAGCGGTGTGATAACAGCAGCTCTGTGCTCTGCCGTAGGAACTTGGAGATGATCCTGTTTGGCTGCCAGTCCTCTCTGTGTGTGGTGGTGGAGTTGGGCGAGGAGCTGCCCTCACCTGCCGACATCCAGCTGGCACACAGCCGCCTGCGTGCCCTCTGTCTGGGAGGTGATGATAAGACGTGAACGCACACAACAACAGCTGAGCAAATACATATTCACACACAAGCACAAAAAGCTAAAGCTTGTAGAGAATGTGAACAGTGAAGCACCCACATCTTTCGCTGGTTATATAAGCCTCGATCACGCTAGCTCTATTTATTTATTTACTTAAGTCACGTCAAGTTAATGTGTCATTCAAACTGCTGAGGCTTTCTGAATTTTCTACGAAATTCCTGCCTTCTTTATCACATTTAGAAAGCAGCTGAAAACAGGCTTTGTGAGATGCTCTTTGCTGTTGTTTCTGTCATGGAGGCACACACAGCACATTCCATGGTTTGGGTAAACAGCGATGACAGAGCTCATGGTCTACGACAACCACTGGCCCTGGAACTGAAGCGCTGACCTATCTCACGCACACTCTCTCTCCCTCTCTCTTGCACATGAACAATGTGTAAAGGTCGCCGATTATCACGGTTCACACATTTGTCAGCTCTCTGTTTTGTCTTTTTTGGGTGAGTGCTTCACAGCTCTGAGGATTGTCCTGTAAAAACAGCCACTCAGATGTATTGGGTCAGCTTACTGGCAGAGGGCTCTGAGTCTTCACAACAACTTCATAGATAATGAAAATAGACTTTGTGGATTGTATTAATGGGTAATCCTGCTGAGACGAAGTGGATTTTGCACTAAGGGTCTCATTTAAGATGTGGATGATTTATTTCCAGGAGGTGGTGTGAAATGGTTTTAAATCTAAAGTTTTAGAAACACTTCTTTAACAGGTTGCCTCAAAAAGCTCAAAAATATTCTTAAATTTAAATATCTGAACTCTTAATTGCCACCAACGTTTTATCTAATTTCATTTATCTATCTTTAATTTCTCTTTGTCAAAATGAATCAAGCTCTTCTGCGTGAAAGTGAAATCTTTAAACCTTACACTGAATCTTACTGTCTTTTTATTATTTACTTGAATTTACCTGTAGACAAGACATCAGTTTGACCTAAGTCACGCTAATAAAAGCAGTGAAGTGTCTGATATGTGTAGACCTCCTGTTTGGAAGACACAGCTATGATGAAAGCTTTTAGTAACATGCTGTAAATAAAGGACAGACAGGAAGAGAAGCTTTCATCACACTAGTCTTTAAACTAGTCCTCATACTGAAAACCTGATGTTTAACAAGGTCAGTTCATATCTCATCTCACTGTTGTGTCTGCTGTGAACCAGTTCTAACCTTCAAGTTAGCTGATACGCAGAGATACACTGAACCCTTTTAAGGCTTTTATGTGTTTGCAGTGATACTAAAGGTCTAAATATGATCTGTCTTTTCTCTGTTTTGACTTCTAGATATCTCCACATCTGTGTCGGTGCCTGATGACAAATGGTTATCTACCCTGGAAAGTACCCGCTGGCTAGACTACACAAGGTAACGCCTCTGCAGAACTGATGCTAATTAAAGAGGAAAATTAAAAGGGAATCAGTATTTAGAGAAATTTCAAGGAAACGTGGAAAAAAGGCAAACTGATAACATGAGTATGTGCAGTTTGTTTATTATGTTTCTTGGAATTAACATAACTTTTTAGACATATTTGTAATATGATCACTGTGTTTGTACCTGTAATGACGCCAATCCGATCTGATATTATCAACCTGCCTCTCTTTTCTCCAGGTCCTGTCTGAAGAAAGCCTCAGAGGTAGCCTGCCTGCTCCGCGGCGGTCACCTGACTGTGGCACTGCAAGGTGAGTCACGTGACCTAAACCCCGGCTCATATTATTCAATCCATTCATTATTCAAGGCGCCTCCCTCTCATTAAACCCACATTAGGGCTTGCCCTGAGGTAGCTATATACCAGCAACAAGCACACTCCACTGAGCCTACATGCACACTGTCAATAGGCCTCCATACACCATGCTTTTATACACACGGTTACACCAGGCTGCAACTGTTGTGTTTGCAGCTGAGATGTCAGACAGACTCGGTGTAAGAAAAAGGACTTCTACCTCATTCAAGTGATTGATGACATGACATTTAAAGATACTGAACATGCAAATTGATCTTGATCTAGTTATAAAAGCACACTTACTCCAACAAAACTGTAATTTTGGAAGGTACACATAAACCCACACATGTGCAACAAACATTTACATTACTAAAGCATCTGTTAAAGTGTTTCAAGATCATTAATTTTACAGCTCTGACTGCCTCCTTGGTAGGGTTTTAATGCAGCTGTGGATGTTTTACACTGTCTGATAGTTTAAAACTGCATTGGTTTGTAAGGATTTGCTGCCTGTCTTTGTCCTTTATGATGGTAAATGAAGAGATTTGGGGTTTTGGACTGTTTGTTGAACAAAAAGAAGCAATTTGAAGGCAAGTTTTTGTGCTCTAGGAAATGATGATGAGCATTTTTCACAATGTTTTGATATTTTATAGACGACACGATTAATCGACTAATTGTGAAAATAATCAGCAGATTAATCGATAATGAAAAACATTGTTAGTTGCAGCCCTACTTTCTTTCCCTACACTGCAGAAGAGTAGAGTAGTACCAACAGTAGGTATAGCTTGACTCATCTCCTCACATAGCAGTGGCTCTTGGTCCAAACCTCTGGATAGCTTCTTGGGATGAGAGGCACTCGATGGGTGTGGAGATACTTACAAGCAACACAAGAGTGTTGTTGGGGTTTCCTTCTTTAAACAAGAAGGTCACCTCCATTTGACTGTGTGTGACAAGACGGACGACTCTGACTGTTGTTTTGTTGTGGAGTAGAGGTGTCAACTGATCACCAGCTGACAGTGAGTTGGATCAGGTGACGGGGAATGCTACTGAAGCGACGAGGTAAACCCAAACATGCAGTGAGGGGTGACCTCAGAGTGTCTGGCTGTGTCCACATGGTCTTCAGCTTTCACCTCCTCAAGTTAATGCCAGCTGATTAGTGGTGTTATTGTTTTGACTCCTGACATTCACATGCTCAGGCTACCGAGAAACAGCAGCTCTCGATTTTTATTTCCCATCCAAGTTGCACAGACTGTGAAGGGAGGAAAAATGCTGATTTAAAAAGATAACATTTTGCAGAACTCCTTAGATTTTCTGACTCATTTTTACAAACAGTAGACTGTGGTTGATTTCTAATCATCTGGTCTGTCTGGCTGTGGTGCAGAGACAGACCCAACATTATATCCCGCAAACAAAGGCTGTTTTCAGCTCAGGATGTTTACTACTTGCTGCTGGTGTTTGGCTTTTTTGACCAATCTGTAGCTGTAAGTGACCAACATGAGGTAGGACTTTACGACACATATTTAGCAGACAGGTTTGTATATCAGTCGAGCCTAAAGTCCCTGTGTTGCGGCAGTTGTGACATTGGCTGGATCAGCAGTAAATGTCCCACTGCAGAAATGACTCACTACACCAGCCCCAGAAAACTCTTAGCGAGCCTCTCCTTCATCTCCTGATGTGTCTGGCCCTGGATGTCTGTCTTTGTCAGCATAATTTCTACCTGCGGGTCAGTCGTATCGATATTATCTTTGTCTCTTCTCTCTTGCGTCAAACAGATAAAAAGCCTTAAGAGAAATAAGAGCAGAATTAAATGGTGGTTGTAAATTAAAGGGTTGTGGGTCCCGAGTGGTGCTCTGAAATTGAAAACCATTTGAGCTCATAGCACAATTAAAGTACAGTTAAGTCTCTTAAGTAACTCACCACATCTTACAAGGCACAGTGATGCCAGTGTAGTGCAGTGCAGGAGGAATGCAGAGCCCCTACAAATGCAAATATGATTAATAAACACATTTAGAAATGCATTTATATCACTCAGTGTCAGCTAAATGTTGTCAGTCATGTATGTATTACAGGTAAAGGCAGGTAAAAGCAACAAAGTTTTCTGGCCTTTCAGTACGATCTAGTATTTAGCTCCCCCTGCTTTATTATTACAGAGGCAGACGACCGGGACATGAGCTGTGTGGTATCCAGCCTGGTGCAGGTGATGTGTGACCCCCACTGTCGGACCCAGCACGGCTTCCAGGGCCTGGTGCAGAAGGAGTGGGTGATGTCCGGCCACCGCTTCTACAGCCGCATCAACTATCACCGCGACAATGACAAAGAGGAGGTGAGAGGGCAAGATTCACACCAAATTAGTACAGCGATGAAGTGTTTCTGTATATTATTACCTGTGAAGCAACTTGTAACTCAAAAAAAACACTTACTTCCCTTCCCTCTGTCCCTGCAGGCTCCAGTCTTCCTGCTCTTCCTGGACTGTGTTTGGCAGCTGCTGTCCCAGTATCCCTCTCGCTTCCAGCTGACAGACGACTTCCTGTTGGCCTTGCACGACAGCATCCACCTGCCACTCTTCTCCAGCTTCCTGGCCAACTGCCAGCGAGAGAGATGCAAGCGCTCCCAGGTACAGGACACCTGAGAGGGGCTTTGGCATCTTCTGCCTGATTACAGGGCTGAAAAATTATCTAAAAGACTCTCCTGTGAAATATATTGATTAGAGTAATGATCACGTAACTGTAGTCTGTCATCTTTTTAGTTGAGCCTTGGACTGTGAAATTACAAAATAATTTGGATCTGGATCTTTTTATATATTGAAGTAAAAATTGAGACAGAAATAATATAAAACTCCTGTTCCACCCAGAATCTCGGGCAGTCCTACACACCAGTCAACGGCTGGAGAGACCTGCTTCATCCGGATTCTTCCTTAGACCCATCTGACCCACCTCTGCCCCCGGTGTGGGACTGGGCCCTGCAGTACAGCAAGCACAGACGAGACCGCTTCACCCAACCCATCCCCCCGATCCCTCCGCTCCAACCGCTGCTCAATGGCAACCTCAACACCAACCCAGACTCACACAGGGTAGGGCTGCCAACTCCTTTGTGGTGACAACACACCCTCTAGTGGCTATAGTGGGTGGGAGCTTCAGGTTTAATAGTGGCTGACACCACAGAGAATCAGTTAGGATGTTGATGTCTGTGCAGCTTTTGACCTGATCTGATCAGTTTTGTGCTTAGACGGATGTCAGTTTGGAAGGGATTGTGGTTTAGCAACACATTGTTTCCTACAGACGCCTATCCTATTTCCGATTCCTATCTCCACCCTCTTGTTTATGTGATGAGTCTAGTTTGATGTTTTTCAGTTGGCATTATGATCAAAGTTAGTGGTGCAGTGTGACAAACCCCTGCGAGGGATCTGGGACAGAGCAGTGTTGTTCTGTAAAGTGTGTCAGCGCTCGGTGGAGCATCAGAAGAGGCAGACAGTGCTGGGGCATCTGAGGTCCCTCATGATGGTGATGAAATAAAATGTCAAATTCAAAGGTTCTACTGGAATCTACTAAATATTTCTTTCAGCCTGCTTGAGGCAATTTAAGGATTTAGGATATTGACTGTCGCATGACAATTAAAAAAATATTCCAGTAATTTTTTCGCAGACTTTCATTCTGGATCAAAACTGTCAAATCTACACATTCGATCCAGGGCCTGTTATCAGTATCAGACAAGATGAGGGACTGTTGCAGATTTTGTTACTGAGGAGTTGACTCATCTCCTGACTGAACTGATAACTATCAGTTTCCTGAGTGTTTGTATCAGGCCACTGCTCCCTCTTGTGGTTGTTAAAAAACATGCATCCAATTCAAATCAACTCCTTGAGAACAGGTTGACCATAATGCCATTCAACCTGACCATTAATTCACTGATTTTATTGCTATTCTCTGTTTAGAGGAATGCAAAAAACTTTAAAAATTCAGTTGTTAGAACTTTTGACTGACAGTATCTTTTCCTCCCCCCAGCTGGCTGACACCATCCCCGGCTCAGTCTTCCTCCTCTCTCGGGGAACCTTCTCCTGTCCTGCTAACCTGCTTCCCTGGCGCAGCAGCAGCAGTTCAGGCGTTTACAAGAAGAGCCACCGGAGGGCGGCGTCCTCCGAGAATGTGCCAGGCCTGGAGAGGCTGCTGAAAGCTTGGGCCCTCACTGAGTTCCCCCACGGCCTCACTTCCATGTCTGGACCTCAAGGACCACTTGACCCCTACGAGCCTTTACTGCCCATCCTCATGGGGCCCTGCATGGGCGTGTGGAGGGAGTGTTACCTCCGTGGGGCGCTCCATGCACAGGTACGTTGGAGGTGTCCCTTACACAGTTTGGAAAACTTGTATAAGAATGATAATAAATCAGTTCTTTAGAGTCTTGATGACAAAATAATTAAAATAAATGTATTAGAATTGTGAGATGGTCACAATCACAGGTTAGCTGACTTTTTTTTAATTAGTGGTCCATAAGGAGGAATTTTTAAGATGCCCTCTTTTGCATTTGCTTGTTCCCAACCTCGTGGGTTGTGACCTTCAAAGGGTCCTCAGATAAATCTGAGGGGTCCCTATGTGATTAAAAAAATGTCTGTTCCACAAATAGATATTTTCTGACTAGTCTCTATTTTTTTCATTGGACCTTTAAAAATCCTTTTGAATGAAACAATCAAAGACACAAATAAAACTAAACTAAAACTCTCCACACTAAGACTGTGATCTGGGGAAACAGTTAGACATTGGTTTGATTCAAGGGGTCAGAAGACAGAAAGGTTTGGAACCACTGGCTTATTTTTCCAACATGGACCCTATTTTCCCAAGTTTTTGTGTCTCAGTGGCTACTGAGGACAACAATTTTTCAAATTGATCAATTGAATCAGATTTTTGTTCTTGCGCCATTTTTACACCAAAGGCAGTTCAATCAAGAGAGAAAAGTGGACGAAGTAAAGAAAATGTTTAAAATGTTGTGATGAATGAGTCCAGACACTGGTGGTGGTGGCGGTGGCAGATGACTCTTCTGTGACTGGAAGGATGATGAGATGATGAAGCTGATGAATCTGCAAAGACTGGCCAGTGATAGGGAGGTGAACGGTTGGATCATATTTGGAAAGACAGCAGCCACATGATAGGCTAAAGGGGAAGGTGTGTCGCTGTGCTATTGGATAGATCTGCCCAGCTGATGTGAACAGCTGAAATCAATTGACAGCCTCAGATAATGATGGGAAATTAGTGAGAATGCGTGAGAGGGGTGACTGACCTGATGGTATAAGTAGTAAACTGAAGGCGAAAGCATGCAATAGAGTAGTCTTCCTGACTGAACTTCCACTAGAGCTTCATTAGGTTACTTAAAAGTAAGTGTCTGATTATGGAGAGGAACCCTGAAGAGATAAAGAAGAAGATCTTTTTTGTTTAGCCACTCACCAAAGCCACCAGACTCCATTTGCAGAAGCAGTGATTTTATAAAACTCAATGAAAGCTTATCTTTTTGCTGTTCAAACAATCACCAACCTTAATTTACTCAAAATAAACCCTTAAGTCACTGCGTTAGATTTGAAAATATCCGGAGAGGAGCGACAAAAAGGTCAGACGTCTCTGAAGCAGCGGGGAAACACAGCATGTAGACCCAGAATAAATGTGTAATTGCGAGTTAGACGGTGTGTGAGAGTTTGTTAGCGACTTTTATTCCACCCAAGCTTCTCCTACGCACCTGTCTCATGAAATAGATGTGTGAAGTGTTCTTCTGCTCCCTCTACAGTAAATGATGCCATCAGCATTCACCCTGATACTCATGAATACAGTATTGAAAGTTTCCACTTCAACCTGAGTGAAAGGTGAAATGATTTTACATCTCAAGTAATAAAGTAGCCCTGTATATTCAAAATAAATGATGCATTAGTATACAGAACTATCAGATAGGCAGCACTCGTCACTGGCTGTCCAATTTAGATATCACAGGGTGGAGTGTCTCAGTGCGGATGTGTCATTGGGTCAACCAAGTGGGCGACATCCTCCGCAAATGTTTTATTGATTCAGGTTCAGGAACTTCCGAAAGGCTCTACATATCCGCCTCATCGTGTCTTCTCTGCTGACGTCGTGTCTTTGATGTGCAGATTAGTCGAGCTGTTCATCGACAGCTCCCAGTATGGACGTGTTGCAGCCTCTGTGATGTCTGTGCAACAGCCTCGTCTATCAGTGTCCCCATGGTGATGTTAAGAATAGTCGAGGGCTGTGTGGGTGTGAGCAGTCATCCTTTTTATTTTAGGGAGCTGCAGAGGAACAAGTAAACTGTGAAAACACCAACTCTGGCCAACAGTGTAGAGAGATTAGGATTATGTTCTGTGTAAGTGCTTTACCCACAATTTCACACGACATTAAAGTCAACAGGACACAAGATATGTGTTCATTCAGAAATCACCAGGCTTTGTCTTTAATAATGGTTTGAGTGTAGAGCTGCTTCTAATGATCGTTTTCATTATCAATGAGTCTGACAGTATCTGTCGCGATTTTTTAAATCAAAAGATAGGAAGATAAAGTTTAGTTTATTTGATGGTGAAATCTAAATTAGATCTGTGATCGCAAAAGGGTTTCCCGATGCAGTCTTTCTGACAGCAGTAGTTGGACTGCAGTACTGACAGAAAGGCATCAGAAGAGACCGGACCTAAAAAATATGAACTCAACTGTAAAAGAGAGCAGATACTCGGCGTCAGAGGGAATTTTTAAAAAGTTGTTTCTACTGTTGCTTCAGATTAAATTCATAAAATCAACTCCCAACGTCAGAAACTGTAAAATGTGAGCAAATGTGAGCTCATAATAAAGTCAGATGCAAGGTTATTTTCAGGATTGATTGCTTAGTCTATAAAATCTAAAGATATTGTGAAAATGCTAATCACCGTTTCCCAAAGTGACGTCTTCAAGTTGCTCGTCCAAAACCCAAAGAATCTTCATTTACTGTCATAAATTATAAAGAAAAGCATCAAATCTTTCAAAGTAAGAGGCTGGAAAGTTAATTAATTTTCATTCAATCAGCTAATCCATTAACTGACTGATTCTTGCAGCTCTGTCCGAGTGATAACTCATAAGACTCCTGACCACGTTGCTTTCTATCCTCAGGCGTTCTCCCACCCCATCTCTGCAAACCACCCCCACCCCGTGGAGCGGCTTGCCCGGGAGGTGCAGCAGCTCAAAGACAAGCTGGCGCAGGTGTCCTCAGGCGCAGATCCAGACCCGCCCACCAAGATCCCGGAGCCGCGGCGCACCGACACCAACCTGAACCAGAACACCAACAACGGCACCTTCCTCTTCCCAGCGCCGAGGCCTCAGAGCGCGGTCACGCCCAGAGTGACACCCCTTCCTACCTCCTCCAACCACCAGACCTCCAGGGGCCCGCCGCCCGCGTCAGCTCCACCATTCAGGCCCGGCCACAAAGACAATGGCGGCGGCAACAAGCACACCTTCCTGTTTGGGCACTCTTCGGTTACAGAGGCCCGTCCTGACCAGCGCTATTACCCTGCACCTAATAACGCCAAGCTGCCTAAGAGCAACGGGTCGTCCATAGCATCCTGAGGTCTGGTCCGCACCGTAACTTCTTCTATTATGGCACAGACCGCTCCGTGTACCATAACCAAATGAGGCTGGCATCATGTACTGAGGAGACCCTGACGTGCGTTTCCTGTCTCACCGTGTTTGATTGACTACAAGGTGATTAAAAAGTGAACATTGAGCTGCAGTAATACGAAATAACCAGTGCAACAGCTCCTGACTCTGCTACTTATCGTCAGTACTGTATTAAAAAATGTGACAACTGTTTTGTATATTTGTAAAGAAACTCGAAGTATTCAATATTTCACTGATGAATATATCAAAGACGAGAAGAATAAGGGCTGAAGATGTTTCATAATGTAAACCAACAGAGCTTCAGAAGCACATCTTTGCAGTATCGTACGATGCAGTAGACACATTTCATGTCACCCTTCGAGGAGGAAAGGACACTTGTAGTTTCCATTTTTAGCTTCTTATCCAGATCGGGTCACGATGTCTGGGCAGGACGTACATAGAGGTGTGATAAGGTGGTTCTTGAGGACACTTTGACAGGAAACATGGCAGTGAACGGATCAGCTCTTCACTGGATCTGACCTGTGACCATCAGGCTACGAGCTGCAGAAGACTCTTTTTTTACAACTAGCCCTTTAAGTCTTTATTATGTAACTCTAGTGTGCACAAACACACATTCATTTAGTAGTTTTGTATCTCAGCTTCAAATAGAGAAGTAGAGCATTGTATGAAAAATTATCGGTTTTTTTTAAAAGCGTCATTTTTGAACTGCCGGCGCTGTGACCAGTGACTTAAATGTGGAATTTAGGGCATGAGAGCTATTTTGGTACTGCCCTCATATCTCTCCACTTGCATGCATGCTCGGGAGCGAGAGGCCTATATTCAGTTCAGAGTGTTAGCCTGTATGTGTGTGGATGTGGCTACAGTCCTGCATGACTGACATCGTTTCAGGGCTTTAGTGATATAATCATATCTTTCTTTTCTAAGTATTTCTGACCATTATGGGTCGATTTTTGATGTCAGACATGTAGATAAGTGTGATGTCTGACCAAATTTAGTATTACTTTAAGAATATCTCCATCATTTTTGTGGTGGAATTGAAAAACAAAAACATAATTCTGCCTTTTGATTGCCGTACCTTGAGAAGGTACCAGTGTTGGAAGCAAAGGGAAGCTTATTTCTTCCCGTGTTTACTTTTTATTTTCTGTCTTTTCATCCTGCCTGGAGGTGTGTTAGTATGCAGCCAGCATTTAGGTCAAGGACTTGGAAGTGTCTGACTGTATTTTTAAAGCACAAAGGGAATTATCTGGTCCTGCGCCTTTAAATCCAAACAGGTTGTCGTTCGCATGATGTGGGTGTCAAGTAGATGCACTGGCGTCACTCCCACGGACGAGTGAAACAGCACCGTTATGTATTTGACAAAGCATGTTTTTCTTAATATTTCCAGGCAGGATAACAGATCGTCAGATGTTTGAGCGATGCCGACCTTCTCTCATGTCAAACGGTACCTCACTTGATAGCACTATGAATTATTAACCTTCTTGTAAATATTCATCACATCACTTCATATCAAGGCACATTGATATCGGCTACAATTGCAGAGCTTTCCAGGTGTGATGCCAATGCATTTACTTCTCTTCCTGGGAGAAAATCACGACATCATCTTTGTCCTGTTGCATGGGAAATCTAATTAGATCTTCTGCGTCACCTGTTGGTCTGTATCAGTGTAATTTAATGTTTTTTGGTACGAACATCGCTTTAATTTGCCAGATGTACATATTTTTTGTATCAGCATGTTTTGATCCTGATGAATAAAAAGTGTCATCAACTCTCAGCTGTGTTCATTGGCTTTCAGTAGAGTGCATACCTCTGCCAAGGCCGTATAGTCCCCTTCAAAGGAACAAAGGAATAAAAATTGAGTAATTATCTTCTCACCTTCATGCCATTTAATTTCTGAAGCTTCACAGTGAAACTGTCCAGCATTCTCCTAAACAACTGAAGTAGACGTGGGTGCACATGCTCGACACCATATTGAGGATGTAAATAATGTATTTTCAAATCAAATTGGGATCTCGGATGAGCCTGACGAACAGTATGGTGGCATTTTATTTATTTTTTTCTGGTGGTTTTTACGTTTTAAAACAAGTCCCCATCTACTGAAGTTGTTTAGGAGAATGCTGCAACTCTGTTTTGCTGTGAAGCTCCAGAAATGTTTTGTGGACTATGAAACTTCACTTGACTTTCCATCAGCATGGGGATGAGAAGACAATGACAAAATTTAATTTTTGGGTCAATTTACCCTTTAATTCAATCCAGTCTAATCCAATATCAAACAAAACATTTATATCTGCTAGATCTGGATTTCCTTTTGGGTCTGCAGAAATTAAAGGTGCACTATGTAGTTTGGGGGATTCAATTTTAACCAGAAGAGAAAGATTTTCATTGACTGATTTTTTTTTTTATGCCTAAACAAACTTTCTTAGTTTTCATGACTGAATAAACTGATTAAACAAACTGACCTTAAAGGACAACACAGTTTCATACTGTTTTACTGTGTTTATATGTGGCGGACCCTGCCACCTCTCTAGCTTCAAACAATGTTCTGGGGACCTTATTTATTCCTCTGAGAAAAGTGTGTTTATTCAGTTATGGAAAAAAAAATTCTGAGTTTGTATAATTACCTCATCAATATTGTAAACATTGAAATTCTGGGTTTGAATTTCTTCTCAAAAACGACACAATGCCCCTTTAACGAAAATGTCAAAAAACGTCCTATCCCACAATGTTAAAGAAAGTAAGAAAAAAATCCTCGATATGTACCAAAATTTAAATGGCTCTATTCTGGGCTGAGACCCGTCCTCCATCCAAGTTTTGTGTGAATCTGTTCAGTAGTTTTTGTTTAATCCTGCTGACAAACCAACAGACATACATAACCTCCTTGGCGGATGTAATAAAAAGTGAACTCCATTCTCATACACAGCTCACAAACTTTATTTTTTAACAAAATAAATATTTACATATGATCTGGAACACTTAAAAAGTAGCATGGCACTGTACAATAGAATTAAAATGCAAAATCCAACCGATCCGCATGATATGTACAGTCAGAATAAAACACTTGGAGAATCATGTGCAAAATGCTCAAATACTTTCACAGAAAATGTACGAAGTAAGAAGTCGGCCTGACGGGAAATGTTAACTTTACAAAATATCTACTGCACAGTTAACTCATGTAAAGCTCTGGTTTGGTCTCCGACGTCATGTTCAGTAGAACGAAACAGTGTTTTAACTCATCAGTGTTTCTTATACAGAAGCTGGTAGAAAACCTGCATGCGGTTAAAAATATGATCGTCATGTTGTTTCACCACAGTTTGGGGCAAAAATGGACCGAAACATAACAAGACCTCTCTTCTACATTTCTTATGACGACGTGCAAGTTTTTCAACCATCTACGAGATGCATGTTGGCACTTTAAACCGATGGATGTTAGTGTCATGCTTTCTCACATTTCACCTGATAACCACAGACGACAGAGCAAAAGAGAGACGGAGAGTAAAGTAGGGCGGCCATTAGTCGTAGTCCATGTCACCACGTAGCTGTCGTGGCAGAGGCAGTGCATTAAAAACCCACCAGGTCACAGTTGAAGGAAAGAGTCCATGTTCTGATCTTTAACCCCACCGACTCCCGTGCTCCTTCCCCGTGCACTGCTGCTGCTGCAGGATGCCGTCGGGCCCGTAGAAGTACCCGGAGGAGGACGGGCCGAGGCCCCCGAGCTGCCGGATGGACTTGCACATGGGGCAGGGGTAGTCGGACAGGCCCTCGATGTCCTCGAAGGCCAGGTTGACGATCTGGTCGCAGCAGGGGTCGCAGTAGAGGTGTCCGCAGGAGAGGCGCTTCAGGCGGGCCTCGTAGGTGATGCAGCACTGGCAGTGAGGCAGGTCGGGGCCCAGGGACAGGGAGCCGGTCAGGGAGCTGCTCTCCAGGCTGCCGGCCTGGCTGGAGCTCTGCTTGGTGGGAGACCTGAGAAGGAAGGAAGGAAACGATTTGTTGATTGATAAAGAAATCCAGTTTTTATAATTGATTAGGGATGTGGCTTTAAATTATATCAGAAGTATTTAAAACTAGTGAAGTTTTTGAAATAAAAGACTGTTTTATTATTGAATTTTGACCTTTATCCCTTAAAAAACACTCAAACAGAATAATCGAGTACACGATGTCGATGATTAGAGACACTGGCACAAGGAAAAGGATACGAATGTTTGAAATAAAAGATTCTGTGTTCAGTTGTTATTTGATTACTGTGAACATTGTGCAACAACTAATTCAATAAATGAACGTTACCAAGTATTCTTAAGGTCTCTGAGACGTTCACAACAAATTTCAACCCAATCCACTGAGGAATAAGCAGCTGGCGAGGCTCAGAAGACGCACAGAGAATCACAAAGATCATTAAATTTAGCTATGAGCCAAACAGCCAGAGCAAGAGGATCTTCATCAAGCGTTGCTTATGAAACCAGGTGTAACATCTGGACTGGTGGGCCGACACATCTGCAGATGATAGTTTATCAGATATATCGGTATCAGTGTAAATGTTGGCTGACGAGTGTTCTGAATCAGTGTCTCCATTAGATAGTTTCAATTGTTAAACGTGCCGCTCAGGACATCTGGGTCACAACTCTCCGAGGACGAGTTTGACATTTTAGGAAACAGGCTTATTCGCTTTCTTACCAAGACTTTGACCAAAAGCACGACAGTACGTATCTGTTTGACGAACACAAAGCTCGAGCGAGGAGTTCAGCTGAGCACACAGACGGAAACAGTCTGACTGGTGAGGTGAGGGTTAAAAAAATTCATTCCTGAACTTCAAAAGGTGTACCAGGATGTCTTTTTCTTCCTGTTTCCAGCCGACACACCAGGAACACCTCTGAATTATCTTTTAAACCCTCTTTCTGGTCCCGTCCGTCTGTTTTACGGCAGGAATGAATCCAACAGTTCGATTATTTCATCGTCTCAGCGTCACAAAATATCGAAGAAGCCGTCATAATGTGTGAAACAGTCCAAAACCCAAAGATACTCACTTTTACAGTGAAGTAAAAGAGAAAAACGAGCAAACACCTCACTGTGGAGACGCTGGAACAAAACATTTAATTTAAAATTAATGAAATATAGTATCATTTTATTCCTAGGCTGCAACTGATGACTATTTTCATTGTCCATTTCTTGATTCATTGATTCTTTGTTTGGTTGAATGTAGCGACAGATGACCATTAAAGTCCGAGCCGTCTGCAGAGGACTTGTTCTGTCATACTGAGGATCCAAACCCAAATATATTAAACCTTTAATCACGGCTGCTGCTGCTGCTGATTATCTGCACTGTAGGTGAATCTGTGGATCATTTTATTGATTAGTGGATTATTTGTTTGATCAACAAAATGTCTCAAAAATGTCCTAAAATGTCTCGTTTTGTCCACCAACCAAAGATATCCAGTTTACTGTCATAGAGGAGGAAAGAAACCAGGAAATATTCACATTTAAGAAGCTGGAAATGTTTAACAACTGAACCTTAAAAACATGACACAGCAGTGAGGACACAGCAGTGGGGACACGCTGTCTTCAGGCTCTTCAGGCGAAACACCAACAATAGATTTGATGTTTTCTTTGCAGATTTGCTTCCGAGGAATCGACAACTGGTAAAACAAGACCTGAACGATCTGGGTCAGGGTGGAGCTGAGCGATTGCTCAATCTTTTTCAAACGTTGGAGGAGTGTCTGCTGACATTAATCTGTCCTGAGACGTTGTGTCAGACTCAGGTACGGTCTGCGACTCTGCCTCTCCTTCATTAAAAGACGCAGCGGATACCTGAAAACACACTGGTGACGGAGCCAGATGATAAAAAATCAGTGATGTGAATTCATGGAGTCGCTCTGATGTGCAAGAAAATCACTCATGTAATTAGTGAACAACTCCTCCTGGACTTTATGTGATTATTTTTTAGATTTTCCAAGTTGTGTAACATGAATCCAGACAGAGCTGCTGCAGGAAATCAGTGCTGGTTCTGACTCAGAGAGACCTGTTGTCATAACAACTGTGAAGAGGAAGGACGACATTTCATTTCACATTTAATTCATTTCATGTGGCCATCAGACGCGTTTCCTCTGCACTGAGGATTACACACATTAATCCACAGGAGGTACATTCCCAGCACAGATCAGGACAACAGGGAGGATTGATTTGGGAAATATTGGTGTGAAATCACAGGCTGATCGATAAGCACTCACCTTGTCGACGATGAGTCTTTGAAGCAGTCGAAGCTGAGAGCTGCGAGGATCCTCCACAGCAGGTCCATGCCGGCTCCTCTCATGGTAACATCCAGATTTCAGCGACCTGCTTTCTGGCGAGCGTCATAATTTCAGCGAGTCTGTTGTGTTTAAAATTCAGGGCAACACAACAAAAAAAAAAAAAAATCCTGCACCACCCTCCTCCTCCTCTTCCTCCTCCTCTTCCTCCTCCTCCCACACCGCGCTTTTAAATATGCGAATGAAGAGGATGTAGCATCATCATCATCATCACCATCATCATCAGGCATGTGAAGGAGGTAAACAAAGCTCCACTTTCATTTGGTGCCTCCGTCGGTATGTTTGAGTCGCTGTCGATGGTTCCTCCCGTCGTGTCTCTCCTCCTCCTCTTCTTCCTCCTCCTCTTCCTCCTCCTCCTCCTCCAGCAGCAGCAGCAGCGCGGTGCGGACGCAGAGAGGCGCAGCTGAGGAGCTTCATTTGCATCAATCAGAGAGAATCAGCCAATGAGCCGGAAGTGGAGCAGAGACCGAAACACCGACGAGGACTGAAAACGGTCAAATTCACCTCAGAAGCTCCTGATGTGGATCCTGAACAGCTGCAGGGAGGAGACACAATATTACAGTTTGTTTACTATAGTGTGAGAATATAACATTTTAATAAGAGTAATGATTATATATATATTTGGCTAGTATTGTCATATATTTTAATTTAAATAAATATATTAAAAATAGATTTATGCATATTTTTGCATGTTGTTGATCTAGTTTTGTAATGTATTTTATTACAAATAAATATACTTTTCAAAATACACATTTATGTTTACGATTAACTGTTGTTTGGCTAGTTATGTCATATGTTTTAATCAAATTTATATGTTTAAAAAATACACAAGCGTTATTGGGATAGTTGTGCCACGCATGTTTATTAAAATTAATATATTTTTAAAAAGTACACATTCATGCACGTTTTTCTTTTATTTGGCTAGTTTTGTTATGTATTTTAAATAAAATACATATATTTAAACAAATATACACACTAGCTGTTATTTGGCTAGTTGTGCCGTGTATATTAATTAAATTAATATACTAAAAACAATTACAAGTTCACACATTCAGTTCATTTGGCTAGTTTTCTTATGTGTTTTATTAATAACATATTTTACATATTTATGTATATGATTAACTGTTATTTGGCTAATCTTATCATGTATGTTTGTTAAAATAAATATATATATTTTAAAATACACATCCATACACATGTTTGTTTTTTATTTGGCTGGTTTTGTTATGTGTTCTTATTAAAAATAATTAATTAAAAAGATACACATCTATGCACAGTTTTTTGTCTGTTACATGGCTGGTTATGGCATGTATTTTCATAAGAACATGTACATTAAAATATCATAATTTAATGCATTTAAACATTTAACGTTATATTCAAATATCAACAAATTAATATTGAAGCAATATGTATATAGTGACATATAGGTTATACATAGAAATAGATAAATAAAATAAATATATTAAATAAATATTTCTGATATACTTTGTGTTTCATGTATGTCCTGAAAAATGTCTATAATATTATTTATATTGTATATTATATTACCTTCAGTCAAACACTATTAGCTCAGCTTATAGGAACCAATTTAATTCAATTTTAATCTAGTTTCTCTTTTTATAAATCCTCACATGCTCCAGTTCTCTTGTCTTCCTCTGGGCACTTCTGTCCAGCCGAGACCTTTATGTGTAGCTGATGACATTTTCAGCCTCAGTCACGTTATTACATCATTTACATTGTTACATTAAAGGCAAACTTCACTGAAGGGAAAATGTTTCTCTGCTGAAAGACACCAGAGCCTTAAAGTGGAGGAATCAAGCAGATCCAGTTGTAAGGTGAGAGTCAGGGGGAAGTGCAGCAGCTTCCTGGAGACTCTCGTGACATTATGTCACCATCCAGACAAACACATGCCGAAGGATGAAACTATTTACACTCTGACAGGCAGCAGGAGCATCTGAATACACACACAGAGTTTAGATTAGGGGAGGAAGAAGTTTATCGCTGAAGGATAAAAGCTCCAAAACCATAACAGGTTATGTTTTTATATTTTAGAGCAGAAGGAAGAACATTTGGGTTATTATGTTTAGAAATATGAAGACTAGGAGACTTAGAGAGCAGTTTTCTTGCTTTTTTCTATTTTTTTGCTTGTTTTTAAATCAGATTACTTTAACACTGACGTGTAGTTCTTCAGGTTGGCTGAATGTTTCCTCCATGACATTTTTTTACTGTAAGCATTCACTAAAGTTACCACCAGATGGCGACAAGCATTTGCCCTAAGGCCAGACATAAAACCCAAGAGACAAAAACATTTGACTGTTCATCATTTTAGATGCAAATAAAGCAACTCTGAAGAAATATAGTCAATAGTTGTGTCTCATACTCATGTTGTCGAATACAGATGTTGTTGAAGCGTCTGTGTTCACTCTCTGGGAGTCTCAACACACCCATCTTACATATTGTACTTATTGAGACAAGAACTCATTTAAACAGTTTAAGGAAATGAAAATCATTCAAACTATCATAAAGAAAACACAATACATCCCACAGTAAGCTCTCATAAGAATAAGAATATTACTGTCGGATCAGAGCCGGTGGAGTCGCATCATAAACCGACCCTGACTGTGTTATTGTGTCAGGAAACATGATCCTGTCTGGAAATCAAATTGTGGTTCAGCCAGGCGGGACCTCGCTTTTTGTCAGGGCAGGTAAAGAAGAGGCATTTAAAAACAATTAGAGTCAACAGCTGCACACACACACACACACACACACACACACACACACACACACACACACACACACACACACTGACGCGCTGTAGAGCTGCAGTGTGTTTCTGGAGGTATGTTTGGGTTTGTTGAGATGATGATCTGGTGTGTCAGGGCTTCAGCTGCCGGCTGCTGCGGGGAAACGTGTGCAGCTGTGTTCATCTGCTCGGTCCAATAACAGTAACCTTGTGTTGACTCGTGTTACGGCCCCTGACTGAACACAAAGTTGGCTCTACCTTGTGACCGGCAACATATAAAAAAGAAGCCACACCCAAGTATAAAGTTCAGAAAAAGATGTGAGGTTTATTCACAAATGATACCGAAATTAATCGAAACTAGGAGAGTCTGGAGGCCTGGCCAACATGAACAAAGGGACGGGGGAAGTCTGGGCCTTTTCCCTCCTTCAGCTAAAAAGACAACATAACTAAACTAACAAACAAAACGGTGAAACAGGACTACCAGACTTCCATTCTCAAAAGTAAAGAAAAGAAAACCACCAGTCGCAGTAAATCACATAATCACATAACACTGCTCCTTCTCCTCCAACCACCCTTGAATATGGGGCAGGACCTAATCACCTGATTAGGAGCACCTGAGGAAGGAGAGAGTCGAGAGGAGGAAGAGTGAATAACACAAAAGTGGAGAGCACGTAACAACTTGCAAATCCTGGTTATTCATACCCCTCTAACAGAAATATAACAGTGTCCCGGTTCCTGATCGTCCACCTGCAGGTGAGTCTGGATCTCTTCAGACACTTGGACACTTGTGCTAAATGGGTGAAATCATGGACACTCCAGCTCGAGGAGCTTTCCTTTCTTTTTCTCTTTCTGATTTGCTCAGCTGAACACCTAATCAGAGTGATTTCTCCTCATCAACTGGCTCCGCCGCTTATTCTACATGCTCAATCAGCTAAAAAGTCGCTGTCAAGAGCCGACTAGTGCTAATAGATTGCAACACTTAGGGCCACAGGAGCTCATCGACGGCACATTTGCCGGTTGTCTGGGGCTTCAGGGCCCTCACTGATGAGATGCAGGGCTCTTCCTGCTCCTCTGTGTATCTACATAAAGGATAAAAGTGATTTTCTCTTCATTTACAGTAAAACTATTATCTGTGACATCACTGCCTGGAAGGTTAACCAGCCTGGGAGCAAATCTGTTGACCTCTGACCTGCTGATGACTGTGTGTGGCAGGAGTCGGGTACCGAACTGTGGCAGAACCCCTCCCTTGTGTTTGTGCTCAGGTTAGAGGAGGGGAGGACGGTCGAACAGAGACACGGCCGCATGGAAAAAAAAAAAAATCAATGAGGTCAGAACGCAGGTTGGCTCTTCCTGTGGCGAGCTTTCTTCAGACTCCAGCTTCGATTACACCGCAGGCGGCACGGCAGGAGAAGCTCCTGCTGATGGAGATGAACCTACATGACCCGGCCAAAAAGCTGTTTTACAGATGGATGTAGCAGGCGTGGTTTGGGGCGGTGGTTTCTCCTTTGTGGATGATACTGTGTTGTTTGTCTGTTTTATGTTTTGTATCTGAGGACACCCTTGAAAGCGAGGGGGTTCATCCTGTAATTAAGTGAATAAATGAATAAATCTCTGTGTTTTTTTAAAGATAAAACGTTACAGTCATGCACCGATGTCTTTTAGAGAATATAATCTTTCGACTGAAGGTTCCTCCGTGTCGTCACTCTTCACAATCAGCCCCGAGCCGGACGGACGATGGAGGCCCGGCGCCTGCAGATAGCAGCCAGCTGATCAATAGATGACCCACACAGACAAAAGCAGCTGAAAGCCTGAGGCGAGATGAAAGGCCTCGTCTGATCCGGTGACAATTAGACGACAGCTGGACCGTCACCGGAAACCTGAGTTACACACGTGTGTGTGACCATGAATGAAGGTCATGTGGTTTTTAGACCAATCAGAGATGACGAGGATGGGTCTCAGCCCAGAATAGACATTTGGTGCAGATCCAGATAAACTGATCCAGGATTTATTTCTTCTCACTTTCTTCTTCTTTTTCTTTTTTCATTTTCCCAAACATTTTTTGGGGGAAACAACGCATGATATCTCAAATAAGATCCGAACACAAATCTGAATCTTGTGAATATAAATGTTTAATTTAATATTGGATCAGGCTGGACTGAATTGAAGGGGACTGTTGGGTCTCGGTGGTTTTTAAAGTATTTCTATGCTCCTGTAAAGCACTTCAGGTTGCCCTCTGTCTGAATGATGCTGTGTAAATAAACTTACCTGGCCTACACACCTTGCAAGTTGACGTTTTTCAATGACTTCACATATTGTAATTAGAGATATCTTAAGTCAAGCTGAGTGTTTGAACTCCTGTAGTGATTCTCACTGCTGACCTTTCACTTATTCTGACCTCCTGGTCTCAGTGTGTCACTCCGACACTGACTGCAGTCATATCTGCATCACATCCTTCACAGGCTCAGGCTTCACTTGTTTTCCACCAGGGGCATCCTTGTGATTTTTTTCCCCTTTTTTTCTTTATAACATGGCCAATTATAGGCACGAGCCCAAGCACGTGCAGGGAGAGGCTCGTCTTGCACAGTTCATTGCACCAACCATTTGGTGCATATGGAGCAAATGTCAATCTACCAGAGATCCACTGAGCATGAGCGAGCACAGCCGGCCTCCACCTGCCCGTGTGCATCCCAATTAAAGTCCGACTTTAAAATATTTAAGCTCACCTGTGATCTAATCGCTCAGGAAGGAAAATAAATCACCTTCACTGTTTTCAGGCTTCGTGCACAGCAGCGAACCCCCCTCTCCTCTCGGAGAGAGATGGTGTCTGCTGCTGGGAGAGGGATGGGAGTGGAGGAGGAGGAGGAGGTGGAGGAGGGGGCGGCGTCTCCATCCAAGAGGGATGTTGTGTAGTAAGTGAAGGGGGCGGAGGAGGGAGGAGGGTGCAGCTCTCGGCTACTACGTCAGCGCACATCACAGGGGCACACAGGACCTTTTTGCTTCAGGTTGTCGGGGTGACTCCCTGCACGGAAAAAAAAAAAACCTAAACACGCGCTGACCTTCTCCAGAAAAGGTAAGAAACGGATCATCCTCTTTAGATGCGCAATTCCACCTTAATCTTCCCTTTAATGCATTAATCAGCTATGTTTCCTCTGCTGCTGGCGTGATCGCTTCTTGGTGCACGATAACAGGAGGATTCAAATGCATTTCAGATACAACTCGACATTTATTTCTCATTAAAAACGAGTTTACAGGCCCGAGCTGCGCAGCGCCGTGACCCCTACACCCGTGCCTGAAGGGACACCAAGGAATAAGTCGACCTGCGAATAAGGACAAAGGTGTTTTTCGTTTGTAATGTTGCTTTGAGATGAGATTTGAGATTTCTAGCAGCGGATTTATGCAAAAAATGCGCTCCTCGCTCTTGATCTTGCGCGGAGGTCTTGTGCGTTAAGAGCGATCACCATCATCCCCTCCGAGCGCAGAGGATCCGCTGTGAGGAGGGGGAGGCAGGAGGAGAAGGGACGGAGTGTTTAAATGGCGTTAAACAGCACATATGGTCAGTTTCCAGTGTATCGATCCTGTTAATGTGCAGCCTGATTGGAGATGTGTGTGGGTTTTCTTTTGGCACGGATGCCCTTGCGCCCCCCTCCGTCGCCTGTGCCACCTTCTCTCCTCACTACACGCTCATAAAATTCCCACCTTTAACCGCACTCTTTGTTTATCAAAGTTGTCTTGCTCTCGTGTTGTTGTATTTCATGTGTGTGATTGTCAGGGAGAGCTCAGAGGCGCCGGTGCAGCAGGGTGTCCCGTCCTGCGTCGTGCGCCAAAATGACCTTGTAGAAACCCAGCGGGGGGGAATGTGATGGAGAAAGAGTGATGAGCAGTTTTTTCTTCTCCCCTCTTGCTTTCCTCTGTGGTGTTGCTTTGCGGTGTTTTGTGTCAATGGTCGCCCAGAGAGGGACACCGTGTCCTTTAACTCTTGCACGAGGAGGAAGAGGATGCTGGAGAACGATCCTGGATTTATGGTCTCTGCTCAGCGCTTTTACAACTTGCCTGCATGTCTGATGTCTCTGTCCCTGTGGCAGCCATGATTGCAGCTCTGGCAGTTTCTGAGCTATTAATGGTATCCAGGGTGGCGGTGGCAGTGAGACCTGCAGGACTACTCACATCCTCTCTGATGTGATTTATGGTTTGTGATTCAAAGCCTGACACACTCTCAGCCTCTTAATTAGCCTCGATCAGGCTGCAACAAGAGCAGTTACATCTTTACCTTGACATAACAGCTCCTCTTTGGAGTAGTTAGCAGCAGTCAACCAGATCCTGCTGGCAGGTCTGTTTCTCCTTACGCTGCTGCTTGTGAATAGACTTCTGATGCATTCATAGCAGCCATTGCTGTTTTTGTGTTGTGTCAGTGTCAGTCCACCAACCAATCGATCCTTTTTCAGCACCTGTGCAGTGTTGTGCCGTGGCTGGAGCCGTGTGCAGGTTGAGGAAGGTGAACATGTGCACAAAGAAAGGCCCCATGCCAGCCTGGAGAGTCAAACCCCAGACCTTCTTCACAGTGAAAATCATCATGTGGAAGTTTTGTCAAGCTGTCACTCAGCATTAAACACACAGGGCTGTAATTATCGGTTGTATTTCTGGCGAAGACAAAGATTGCTGCAAAGTCAAATCAGAGAGCTTTCAAACGTCCCAGTTAGAGCTGCAACAACAAGTCGATTCATTGATTGACAGAAGTATTTCGATAATTATGTGCCTTTATTTCTGGTTCATGATAGTAAAGTGAATATCGTTGTGTTTTGGGCCGTTGGATGAAGAAAACAAGGTACCTCAACACGTCACCTTGGGCTTTAGGGAATCTGTTCCACTGTTTTCTGACATTTTAGAATAAAAACAAATCGTTCAGAGGTTTTCAAAATGAATCCTAGTCGTGCTGTCGCTCAACATACAACACACAAAGCTGTTATTACTGGTAGTATTTCTTCATCTTTGCAGTGACACAACACAAAGATTGGTGCAAAGTCAAATGAGATCTTCAAAACATTTATTTTATAGCTGCAACAATAAGACTATTAATTGGTTGACAGAAGTATTTATTGTGTTGATCATTTTCAAACTGGTTCAAGCTTCTCAAATGTTTAGATTTGATTCCTTTTTTTCCTCATATATGATATTAAACTGCATATTGTTGGGTTTTAGATTGTTGGAGAGATTAAACAAGCTAAGTAAACGTGACGGGTGGGAATCATAGATTAACTCACGATACGGTGTGCAATACGTGGCCCACGATAACGATATCACCGTGATTCTGCGATTATCAATATATTGCAAACAGTCATCTAACGATACATCATGATATCTGTGTAACCAAAGGATACAAAATATCCTTTAAATGGTAAAGTGCAGGAATTACGTATTTATTTGCTTGATTGTGGTTTCAGTTTCACAGAATTTGACGTTTCACACACACTGACTGGCCCCGACTGTGCCGCGTGTTTTTAATAAAAATATTGATATTTGGCGCCATAGTATTGATAATTGTATCTCAAGAGGAAGTATCACAATGTATTGCCTTATCGATATCTTGTCCCTCACATAAAGGATAACGAATAAACTGAGAAAATAATCGTAAACAATTATGAAAACAATTATTGGGAGCAGTCATAACCCCCTCAGACGTGTTGTTCTTCAATCTGTGATTTAAGATAGAAAAGAATCAAGACCATGTTGATTTATAGATTATAGCTGGGATTAATCAATTCATTGTTTAGTCTTTAAAATATAAAGAAAATGTGAAAAATGCTCATCAAAGTTTGCCAGAGCCCAAAGTCACATCTTCAAATTGTTTCTTTTGTCCAACCAAAAGTCCAAAACCTGAAGACACTTCACATACTGTCATAAATGACAAAGACAAGCAACACATCCTCACATTTCAGGAGCTGGAACCAGCAAATGTTTAATATTTGTGTTTGAAACATCACAGAAAACAATGAAAACAATGAATTATGAATTATCGATTATCAGAACAGTAGGAGACTAATTATCTTTCAGCTGACTAATCGATTAAAGCCTCGAGTCGAGTCCTCACCCAACATCACTCGGCAAAACATAAGCAGAGTGACTCGACAGCCGTGTTGCAGGTGAGGCTGAAGCTCTGTTCTCGCGGCTTAACACACCGGAGCGCCACTTGAAACCAGGAGGAGCTGAGGGAGCTGCTCTGTTTGGTGTTCTCATTTTCTGCCTGCTACCCCTGCTGATTGGGCCGTGCTCCGGTCCGTCCGCGGAGATTAGCCTTGTCGCAAGTTACAACTCGCCTCTCCCTGCAGCTGGGAGCAACGGTGCCGGAGACATTAGCATAACATCTACAGAAGAGGGAAAAACCAGGGCTGCGGTGCAGCAGAGCACAGATATCCTCCCTGACTTCCCCATCCGGGTGTTGTCAAGATCAGCAATTAGCGCAGCTGTTTCAACATTTAGACGAGTGCTTCAAGGAAACGCTGGGTCACTTGTGCTGCATGGTTTTTTCTACACTGATCTGTTTTTGGCTGGTGACGCTGCTGCTGCTGAAATGTTCCTCTCAAGATTTACTGTGAGACTGAGGGATAATCGATGGTCGTCTCCAGATGGATCGGTCGAAGCAGCGATTAGTGTCAAGCACATAACTCTTCATTAACAGCTGACAGTTTCTTATGTGCCAGAGGAGAGGAGGTGTCTGACTGCTGTCTCCTGCTTTTATAAGCACATGCATATGATTAATATTAATTAGCCCTGTGATTAGCTTCTTTTTATAGTAGTGATATCTGGTTCTTAATTGACTGCTAGTAATGCGATAAATCATCAGTGATAATAAAATGTCCTTTAAGAAAATAACTTATAATATGTGTAAGTTAGTTTCCTGACTGATATGTTGGTCGGCTGTTACTATCGGCCAATATCACAGATATATTGGTGTCAGCGTACTTATTGTCCAGTACTTGCTGATATGAATTTCTTTTTCAGATGTGTAAAAAGTATAAAATTGCTCGTAAAGTCTCAGTGCACTGACGCTTTGGGCAATAAAGTTTATTATAAGTCATTTGGCACTAACAATAGGGAAAATGGAGACAGTGGTCAACCGGTACACCCCTGATGAATTCCTATTAATTGCTAGAATAACAGTCAATGCAAAGAATAAGCAAATTTGGAGAATAAGGCTTATAGAAAATCTGTATACTTGAGATAAGTGGATTTCTGCCAAGGACATTGTATCTTTGCTAATTTTCTGAAAAACTCAAATAAATGAGTGGATACTTAAGGAAAAAAGTATTTTGGAAAATATTCATATTTGCTTTCTTGTTGGGAGTTGGAGTAAGTTAGAGAAGACTGATACCACTCTTATAACTGGGCTTAAACCAGGAGACAGTTAGCTTAGCTTAGCATAAAGATTGGGAGCAACACATAACGCCCACTAAAACCACAACGTCAAAAACAAATGACGTACAACATATTGATTGGTGAGTGTCCAAAGTGCTGGAAGGCTTGTTTTTTGATTTTAGAGGGAGACAGCTTAGCTACGGCTATGCTAATCAAATCCTGGCTCCAGATCCATTTTGAAACGAAGAAAGCAAATAAGCATATCACAAAATAACAAACTAGTCCTTTAATATGTGTACTGTCTTAGATTACTGCCTCTATTCTCCCTGTAATTAGAACCAAATTACAGTAATTTCAGGAAAACCCTGTAGGAGATTATTAAGAAATCACAGAACCTGTGAAACGAAGCAGCTCCTCTTTTCTTCTTACTTTAGTGTTTGGTACATTGATCTTGAAGGCAGCAGTGAGATGACACACGCTGCAGCTCCGGCAGACACACAAATAGCTTCGGTGCACAGAGAAGCGAGAGCAAAGCTTGTAGTGACAACAATTTAATTCACACAACCATAAAAAACATCCATTGTTCAGTGAGAGAGAAGAGCTGCAGCAGAGCATCTGCACAGCGTAGCGGTGATTATATCTGAATGGAGAGTTTGGCCTACTTCTTCTTCGGTGTCGAGGAAGAATGCACTTTCTCCTTGGAGGTAGCGGTGTTGCCTTGAAGTACATCCTTCAGTGCCACACATGGTAACCTGATTTTATCACCTCAAGGCACCTTTAGTGTTGTGGTGCAGTCAGTATTTCCAGAGTGAAATATCCCAATTCTCTTGACTTTCATTGTCTCGAGAGGATGAACCCTGATCGCCTGAATGTTCACGTAGCAGTTTATGATTTCAATCTCTAGTGTCACGTCTTCTTCAACACAGCATGATGTTCATTTTGTAAATTATGGTCCCATTTAGAGTAAAATAGATGATAAGGCAGGTTAGTGTGTCTACCTCGTCATGCTACCATAGTGTTTTCTCTAGTCCTTGGTCAGGTCCAATTAGGATTGAGGTTAGCAACGCATATCCTCCGCAGCTTCACCCTCGCTTTCAAATATTGTCAACTTTGGCTCCCAGAGGGAATCTATGGGTTCACACTTGCTCAAAACAGATACACTGAGTTAAATATCTGAGGTTACTGTATTAGTAATGATTGATTTGTCACATTTTCATGATTTTATTGTCATTTATCGGTCGTTTTGCTAACAGAAACACCTTCATTTGAAATGAACACACATCACAACACAAGCAGTGAATGCTAATGTGCCTAATATTAGAAAAATGTCCGCTGCTGGTACACGCTGTGGAAACCTCCTTTTGTGCACACAGCTGTGTTGTGCAGGTTTTGAACTGCACCTCTCAGCTGCCCCCAGTCGACTCCTCTTCAGTCCATTTTGCAGTGAGCACAGCCAAAATGGATGCAGAGAGCTGACGTCACTGTGTTTGACATGGTGTTGCTAGCCGCCTTGGTGCCACCAGGGTGACGGTGCACACTGAGAGCCCAAGCAGGGGAACAATGACGTGACTCATGTTAGGCTGCAGATTCTCCCAAAGGGGACTTTGCATCCAGGGAGGAGCTATGACCCAGTAAGCCTAACAACCAATCATCACACCCTCCTTTCAGGCTGCTGCCGTGTTGTTAGCCTTGATTGGCCTGAAGCCACGCAGGAACATGGTGCAGCTGAATAAAACTGTCACTTCCTGTGTGACTGTGTGCAGATGTCACACTGTTGTTGGTGCAGATGAGCAGGAGCTGGACCGAGGCTGCTTTGAGAAGAGGTTTTTTTTTTTTTTGTATCGCAACAATACATCACTGCTGAGGGCCAAGTCGACTCTGGCACCTCTGTCCTTGTGGCCAGAGAACAAGACATGAATAATTGATGCAATTCCTCACACAGCCTCAGCAGACCTCCCCTCGAAGCTCAGCCCAGGGCAGCTGATACAAAAGTGATGGATGAGGATGGATGAAAAAATGCTGGTGGATGTGTGATATCCAGAGATGCCACAAGAGGGTTTTTGTTTTTGTCTGTCTGGGCCGAGATAACTAACAACCGCAGAGTGTTTCTGCAGTCGGTAGAAAAGTAAAACAACATTTTCCACCTCATCCTGCAAAAGTCTGGAGGGCACGTCAATGACTTCCCAGGCGATGGTGTGTGTGTGTTTCTAAACCAACTCACACAGAGAGTTTATATTATCTTGATTAGTGTCAGAGGGATGATATTGATTTGACCTTTGACCCTTCAAGGTACTTGCTAAAAAGGAGCCAATACAAATCATTTAAGAAAGAAAATGACTTCTTCAGGAATTAAATCTCTTCGTGCTCAGTGTTTGAATGGTCGAACCCAGAGATATCCATCATTTTGTTCAAGGTAACGCTGCGTTTGATTTGATCATTATAACTTATAGGTGAGCGTCAGACGATGTGGAAGGATGTCTGAACCAGACTGATCCTAACGTGAACATCTCTGTCTGAGCTAGTTGGAGAGATTTCCATCAGCAATGGTGGTCGTTTAACTACACGTACAACGTCTCCCATGATCCTACACTACTGATGTAGAGACCGCTAGTGGCAGAAACTGCACTTAGTTCTGTTGTTATTTGTGTTTTCTTAGCTGAGATTCCTCAGTTCAGCTAGCTAACTTTGTTTTACACCTCTGAGGTTGAACACAGCTAAGTTACGGACATGTGGTGCGAGGATGATGACCCTTTTAAACCCGGCACGGGGATGTATGATGGTGGCAACTGCAGATCTTTTGCTCTTCTGGGTGAGATCAGTGGGTCAGAGTGATGGTGGTAAACGGCGGTGACTACAGCGGTGAGCTAATGAGCAATTCCTGCCCCCCGGTAACATCAACACACTGTCTCAAATTCAGAAACACATAGTGCCACCCCAAATGTGCCAAATGTCAGGGCCTATGCCATTTTTGAGAGATTTCAGCCAAATCCCATGGTGGGATCATTAAAGTCTTCAGGTTTCATCAACATCTGTACAATTTCGGCGCCAATCCACGATGTAGATGTCAAGATATTCACTGAATAATTCAGACTTTTGACAATGTTTGAACAAAACTTCCAGAGGGAGACATTTTCAGCCCTGGAGCTGTGCCGCTAGCATTGCTGAAAATCTAAATCCACACCAGGTATTTATAACTGTGAATGTAAAAGCTCCCCATGAGCCGCATATGAGTTTAATAACTATAGTTTAACTGCTCTGTCAGCAGTTTAAACATCTTGTTTCCTATTACTCAGCAGCCTGTACATCCACCTCCACTCAGTGATATATAGACAGCTGCCTTGTCTCTCTTTTCCACTTTGGCGAGCTGATTTGAAATGAGCATACGGCTGAATGTAATCTCCTCCTGTGGTCTGAGCCCATCATGGCAGCCGACAGTGTGCTTTATCACGAGCGTAGGTGTTTGTTGACTGAGTCTTGTGGGGGAAATCTTCAAACAGAGCAGGCGCGTGGGCCGTGCTGACCCGACCCAGAATGCAACGCTCCCGATGCACTCATGAGAGCAGAAAAGACTCTCCAACCGAGATAACAGCGGCCGTCCGGTGGGCTGAGCATGAATACAAAGTTTATTGTTGTGTGCTTCTGGACTGTTTTATATTCATCTCAGTGGGCTGCAGAATAATGATGATAATGATAATGATGATGATGAATTAGACAGATTATTTTTCCATATTTTTTCTCCAGCTGAAATTGCATATATTAAGATTAAAATCTCCACGCAACTTATTATGTGATAGATGCGTTGGAGCGAGGTGCACTCGAACTAACGCACAATGTCTCGATTACACCTGATATATTTATTTACAATGAATGGTGCGAGGACGTGTGTTTGGCAAAATGGCTCACTAATGGCTCCTAAATGCCCATCACCCCCGTGATTCATTCATTCATCAGTTTTGCTTTGATTTGCACAAGTTTTATATTAACGAACTCATCCTACAGATTTAATTCTGCTTTTTTCTACTGTTCGACTGCTGGAGAGCCTTGAGGTTGCTTAAGATTTATCTGTATCATGAGTGGCTTCATATCTTTATAATCTCTGTAATGCGATTGTCTGACTGATTACGCATGCACTTATGGTTGATCATTAATCAGATGAATCTCTGTCGTCCTCTTGATTGGATGTAAGCAGCTCATATATGGAAGTACTGTAATGCTGCACATCTACCTGATTAGGTCAGACAGAACAAATGCTGTGTGAATAAATATTTGTTCTTTTCATTGTCATCAAGAAAAAACAGCCCCAGAGAAGCTGCACAAACAAAAAAAAAAGAAATTTAAAGTGTACCGAAAGCCAGTTTTGAGACGGCACGGCTGTTAAGTTGTTATGGAGTCACGCTGATGTTGTGGATTATGTGATGAAGTGCTCGAGTTTTACTTTTATTGACTTGAGAAAGAACGCTGGCCACCATCCCTCACCACGATGATTGCAGCGACTGGTGTTGCTAAGAAACTAGGTGAGGAGTTTTGTGTTAAATTGACATATCAACAATGAGTCTGGACAAAAAGTCAGGCGCCCACTCAGCCCATAAAAACATCAACTGAGTGCATAATTTGAAGACTAACCCGTTCTGTATATTTAAGTTTCAAAATAGATGCGTACAGTTTTATTTGTGGAATGTAGTCGTCATAATTCATTCAGCGTTCATGCTTTCTCTACTTTTATCACGTCGTCTTGATCGGGACCGTGCTGAGCCTCAGGGACAATCTATCAGAGGAGAAAATTCACCGCTATGCGTCACGGCGAGAAATCAGAGATGTCAAGAGAAATTAAATCAGCGCCGCATGACATTACCAGCCATCTGCAGCTCTTAACATTCGACGCTGACCTGATCGTTTCCCACCTACCACTCTCCGTCTCCAACACAAATGCATGCTGCATTAATTAATCACTTTTGCACACAAGCATTCTTCTTCACTCTTTGGCTCTCAAGCACACACGTCTATGTTAACACACACACACACAAAACACTCAAAGACAAAGACTATCATCACTCGTGCTCGGCGCTGTCACACTTGTTATTTGCAGCATCTGTGCTGTCAAATGAGCAGCGAGATTTAATTCAGTGTGTGAACGTGTGAATGAGAGTCGAGGAAAGACGAGCAAAAACATGAAAACCCACAGTATGGACGGTATATGTGCTGTCATACTGTGTCAGAGCTGATGCTGTAAATCATAATGGAACTGTATCACTAACATATGAATGACTGTTCTTGTTTGTTTGTAATTATTAATGTGTAATCGTAGTGTTTGTCTTTGATATAATCGATAAAAGTAGAACACATTTCATTATTTTGAGCACTCATTTGATACATTGTGAGATATATCTGCCATGTCATGATATACTGTATATACAAGGAGATGTATTTGACATTTTCAGGCTCATAATTTTATTTTGGGACACTACTAGTATAGATTTACATGCTTTAATGCTCAAAAAACACATCAGTTTTCCTGTACTCTCCGTCTGAAACGCTCTGTTTTAGCTCTCGTCCCTTTAAGACTCAGTCTCCTCTGATTGGTCAGCTCACGCACGCTTGAGCCAGCACCGGAGCAGCTGTGCTAAACTAGCTGCTAGGTTTAAATTATGCAAATGTGTGCCTTCTTGACGCAGTGTGATGTCACAAAGTCATGGAATTAAAGGCGGGGGTACTGACGAGGCGTTTATGAGCAGTGTTTTCTGTGGGAGAGAGGAGCTTCTGTTGGTGCGGACTTTGATCTTTTTAAATTTCAAAACTTTCTACATGCACAAGACACTGAAGGAAAGGAAAAAAATGAAAAAGCAAAATAGTTCTCCTTTCAATTAGAGCAGCAACGATTAAATGCCAACAAAATTATCTGATTCCAGCTCCTTAAATATGACTTTTTTATCTGGTTTCTTTACTCCTCTGTGACAGTAAACTGAATATCTTTGGATTTTGGACTCATTAGTCGGACACAACAAGGCGTTTGTCGGTGCTTCCTTGCAGTGGAAGGTTGAGAACGACTCGCTGAGAAAATAACCAGCAGACGAACCAATAACGAAATTAATTGCGGAGTGCAACGGAGCGTGATACTTTGTGATAGTTGAATTTGCTTGTATGTGTGAAGGTGTTTATCTGTGCGGTGATGAAAGCTGAGGTTATATCTGGAGACAGGAATGACTCACCCTGGCAGCAAACGAAGGGCTGTTAATTGGATGCAACTTTAAAAGAAGGCGAGAAATTCAAATGGAAAGTAATTCACCTGAAGCACAGAGAGCTACAGAGACCTTTCAGACGCTGTGTCACCTTTCAGAGGCATGAAAGTGAATAAATCATTGAAAATGAGCTCAATGTCAAGGTGCTTCCTAATCACGTCTTTATAACATGCAGTGGGATGTTTACACTTACGGAAATTAATGTTTTTGTGTGCCATCAAATGGAAAACTTGATGCCGAAACTCAGTCTGACATATTCGGTATCTTTAAAACCTTTTGGGTTTAAGATAAAGAGATTTTCATGGGGTTGAACAACTTCCTCAAACCACATTTCCTAAAATCCTGTGAGAGGTGGTTGCTGTTGGTTTGTGATCTCTTTTGCTCTGTTCTCAAGGCTTTTCCAACACCACTGTTTATGTCGTTACAGTATATTTTTGCCAGAATCTCGTTCTACAGGCAGAACAGAAGTCTTTCATTTTTGTCTCCGGAGCAGGCAAAGCAACCCAGGAGATGAATATAAATACAGTTTGGACTCTAAAATATAGTAGAATATTCTCTTTGTTGGTCTTGTTTGCTGAGAGTAGGTCTGGCTTGTTATGATGTCATACTGTATATTTCCTTACAGCTTTTTTTTTTAACCCTTTTAGGTCACATCCCCAGTTATACTGTTCACCTGTTTAACAATATATGCAAAAAAATCAATTTCTTTGTGTTTTTATATCAAAATTAAATTGTTTTTTTCCCCTGTAAAACAAAAGATTATGTGCCTACGAAGGCTTGAACCAACCACAATGAACCAATATTATCATTACATACACCTGTCACACAACTTTTGGCACAGAGCTAAGATTCATTGGGCACCTAGCTAGCAACAACATGGTGCGCTCACAAAGCGCTTACTTTTCAATGTTTAATTTCCTGTTTTCCTCTGAAATGCAAAAGCTAGATACTCTCGAAATGCCATTTTATCTGGACGTTGGCACACACAATGACATATGACCCTTATAAGTGGAAGTGGTGAATTTATCAGTTGCTTATTTAGCCTACACATCTAGCAGACAGAAAGTCCCAATAGCATCTACTTTGAGTTGTGTTTCTGGCTACCCCAAGGAATGCAAGTCTAATATTCTCTCTTTTTTTAGCTCCATTTTTGGTCTCCACCACCACTTGACCAAATATCTGGCCCTTAATCTGCTATTGGCTCTATTATATTCATAAGCTAGCCGCTAACTGTGTCTGTCTGCTGTTTGGTGCTGGTACAGGTAGAGTCATGTGGGTTCATCTGATGTTTCTGACTGATCCAAAATAGTAAAGTATGTACACATCTACCCAAAAATCTGGTGAGGGAATCTTGGTTTATTGTCTAGCTCAATGAAAACATGTTTCCTGGGTCTTTCAGGTGAAACATGCTCTAACACCTGGGCCTCTGTTTGTTTGACACCAAGCTTATTGCTACACACTGCACACATACCTCCACCAGTCACGATGACGTCAAAGTGTGCAGTAGGCGAACCGGATCAAAGATGCTGTCGTACTTTTTTTAACCGTAGGTAGACGTGAGTGATGTGTTCGCTCCGATGATGTGACAAAAACATAATATGGACACCATTTTCATGTGTTTATGTAAACTTGAGCAGCCTGAGTCATGTTTAATCTCGTACCCTTCTTCATGGTCCTATTTGGGCATCATTGAAGAGAAAGAAGAAAAGATACCTCCTGCTGTCAGGGAAATAAATCAAGCTGTGAGTGTGATGAGTGTTAATGAAAGCTAGTTTATTCAGATAATGTTTTCAGTGTGTCGGAGGTTTGATGCCAGCGGTGTTGGTTCTGTATATGAACCGTTCACTGGTTTCTTCCTCCTCATCCATCTCCTCAGAGCCCGGTAACTGCCTGTCTTCTCCCCTGCCAAAAACTCTCTGCTGCTTAATAGGTCTTGTATTTCCACTAAATAAAACATCCCGCTGCTATCATCGAGTGCCAAGGCCTGATGTGAAAGGTGGGCAATCTATTGAAGAAGCTCAGTTAAGCGCGGACGCTTTTAACACTGCTGTAAAGAGTAATTGTTAAGTACTCAGGGCTATCAGGGGGAGTTATGAATGGAGGTTATACGCTGGTGTTGAAAGGGCTGCCTTGTCGGAGTCGGACTAATGTGGTTATAACTCCTTCGGTGGCAACTGGAAATCTCTAGTGCTCCTCCGGAAGGTAAATTGTTGAGATGTGGGCAGACTGAATGAAATATAATAGTCACAATAAGCTTCTCCATTGAAGAGTGCAACCATATTTTGCATCAATGAATGTAGTGGCATAGAGGAGCAGGGGCCAGTTTTCACAGCCTGAAGTGAGATTTCTTGACACCTGGATGTAGTTGTACAGACTGAAATCCACTGGAAAAGCAATTAGACAGAGCCACAGCTTGGACAAATAGTTGTGGGGTACTGGAAGACACAAAAGTGAGTATTCTGTTGTTCAAAACATTACCATGAAGGCGCTAGCTGCTGCCAGACTGAGGCTAAATCAAGTTAGCCTTGACAAGGACATTACAAGAGGCGTGCACTTGCTGAGGTACGTGTGTGAGATATTTGACAGACCTGGCAACCCGAATGTGACGTTCAACGTGATTAAAATTAGTACTCAACGGATATTTTATGTCATGGACAAATATCAGGTGTTGTTATGAGTTTATTAACCAGTGGGAAAATGTCCACGTCACACAACGGTAACGCTAACATCATATGTTTTTTTTGGTGAACGTGTTAGCAAGCATTTCCCTACTTATACATTCAGTGTTGTGTTATTAATGTAATCTTCATGGAGTTTTTGTTTTTAGTCTAATTTGAACTGGTTTCTTTAGGTTTTGGTCTCCACCAACTCCAGAGGGAAATGTCAGGCTATTTAGCCGCTAAATGCTAAATGCTAAATGCACCATATTCAACAAATAGTTGGCAACTTTGGTTCATCAGGTCTTGTTTTTAAAAGCTGGAAATGCCACTGATTAAAGTGAGTGTGCGCATACTCCAGGAAAAAGGAAAAACTGAGCGAGGATAAAGTTAAGCTAACTTCAAGTATTAATATTCTTCAACAGACTTTTAATATCTGCTAAAACAAACATTTGATAGTGTTTTTTTTCAATGTTTCCATCCCGAGATGGTCTGTAACACTATGATTATTTGGGGCAGCGTGGACTGACAGTAGCCCCGAGACATCATGATTCATGATTCATTCTGACGTATCATCGGATGTTTCCTTTGGGTTTGAACATTGTTGTAAACATTTGGGATAATGTGAGCACAACTCACAGCTGTGCACCACTTGTCTCTACTTTCCCAGTAATCAGTAACTAAATTACAGTGATCTTTCGGAGAAACTTCCATGGACATTATGAGGAAATCTTTGCGAAATTACGGACCAATGAAATAAAGGGTTAGCAAAAATGGTTGCTTTCAAACAAACAGTGGATTTTTATAGCTGGTTGTTTCACCTAGCCCAGTAGTTCCTCGAAGGACGCTGATTTGGTTTGATGCCTGACAAGATGGATTTGCAAGATCACAGAATCACGTGATCTTGCTAATCTAGCTTCCTCACAAGGCCAAATTATTTTATTTCTAAAGGTTTGGGCACACAGTGTAATTAATAGTATTCGCCTGATAACATGAAATCAAGACGTTTTGCTCAAACAGTGCACATGTGTCTTACAGGAGGAGTGATGATATCATTTAAAATAACACACACAGATGGTTACCTTGCCCTTCACCTGTTCCCCATGTACAACATGTACAACATGTACATGGCTGTTAAAACGCTCCCCTGTGACCTTAACATTATTTGTCTTTCATGGGAGAAGTGTGTGCTGCCGGCTTGTTTCCACTGCCTGCTGTCATTCACATTTAATTAAGTCTTACTCTGAATAGTATCTTCAGTTTGTAGCCGACTTACTATGACGCCTGCATAACGATGAGCATTTAAACATCCAAACACACCGCTCCTGCAAACAAGGTCATTTCATTATCCCACCGCAGATCTTTCGTTTAATGCATCCTGTCTGCACGGTAGGTTTACTGAGCCATAGTCTGTAGGCAGCACAACATGGACGCAGTGTTTGCTGGTGATGTCAGCCATATATTTCTAAAGGGACGGTGGATTTAAAGCCTGGAGTTTATCACTTGCTGCTCCCTTGACAGTTGTTTTTGAGCCATGAAATCCAATTTTCTGCAGCAGGGTAGAGCTGAGAGGAGAGAGCGGGCGCTACCATTGAGGCTCGCTACGGCCTTTAATGTATTCTTAATGGAGCAATCACTTTTCAAATTGCTTCCAAGGCGTGGATTAGAGGAAAGGCAGTTAGGTATTTTAGCTCTGATGGAGAAAAAAAAAAAGTATCTTGTGAGTTGGGAGTTTAAACATTCACTCCCACAGAATCTGGGTCTTTTTGGAGCCAGCTGTTCGTCATTAGATGCATCTGGTTCAGTTGTGGCGATTGTCGCTTGCATGGATTCACGGCATGTGATTTATGAGAGCAGTTTTGTGCTACGTTCTCGTAAACTAGACGGGTAATGTATGTAATGTAATGGTACCTCTCCGATGGTGTACTTGTCCGGAGGTGGTTTGTTAGATCCAACGGTCGTATTGTCATGGGAACGGTGATATATGCCTTTGGGGAGTTGCTGCCAATTGAGCTATTCACTTGTTTGGATGTGCTGACCAAAACCATTAACTGAAAGATGCTAAAATGCTGTGTGCAGCTGTGGGAACTGCAGAGCAGGATGATATCTCTCTGGGTATTCACCACTAAGTGTGTTAATGTGGCTGTACCAACAAACAACTCTGCAGCATAATGGAATTATCATTTTAGTCATTTTTTAGGAAAAATGACAAACATCTGCTTTTTCTAACCTTTCGAATATGAAAATTGGATGCTTGTCTTTGTCATGCATGATGTATGTTAACCGACATGTCTGGATGCAGGCTATTGGTCAGACTAAACAAGGCATTTGATGATTTTAAACTTTTTATAGACAAAACAATTAATAACTTGTTGTAGCCTTGAGTTAATCCTTAAAGAGTGAATGCACAAATCCATTGTGAGGGTCTAAATCTGAGACGGACCGACCAAACAACAGATTGACTCAACAACAGCTGAACATGTGAGTCAAAGCTGAGCATCTAATAAAACAAAGTGACTGTGTAGCCTTCGACTCCAAGTCTGTGTTGTATTGTTGTCCATGCTGTGTTGTCCACAGCTCAGACGATCTTGGCTCATGATTGCTCAGCCTCAGTTTTCACAAACAAGTGAAAACTAAAGTGAGCAATTCATTGGATGAGATCCAGGCTGATGACAAATCACCAAATGTCTTTCACAACATTTGCTCATGATGTGATGTTGCACCTCAGAGTGAGAAACTGTTGAGAAAAGGAGCCGCAGCGATCACAAGATGGAGGGAAGGCAGATATACTGACCTCAGAGCCACACGTCTGTGCAAATTCATCCAAAGCCGGCGGCCTGAGGGATGTTTGTGTGGATGAAAATCCAAATTCAGCAACAAATATATGTTTTTCTAGCATTTGTTGTGAACAGAGCTTATTATTAGTCAAGAAAGTGAGCGAGACTTGATCCGAAGGTGGTTCAACTGAGGCTCCTGTCACTGACGTACACACAAAAAAAATCGATTTACTCCTGGCAGCTTGTTCCTGCAGTGCAGCCTGAGGTGTGTTTTTGTTTTGACCACAGAAGTTGTTCACTGATGCAGTTCAGCAACCTGTAAAACCTCCTGCCTGTCTGAAGAGATACATCAACAGAGGAGACGAGTCAACACAGGGATGTAGGGGTGATGTATCGTCTGCTGACCAGTTTGTTTCAGACGAGGAACCCCAGATAGGAATAGATTTCTATATTGGAGCTCAATGTTGAAATATTTGGGATTATAAAAACACATTCCCAGCGTGGCTCGAGTGAAGGCAATGTCGGTCTATAGGTCGGTCCATCACGTTGGTTCAGACTGAAATATATCAACAAATATTGGATGAATATCCATGAAAGTTTGTACAGAAATGAAGCTCACTCACTGTGGTGATCTCCTGACATTTCCTCTTGCACCTCCACGACGTTGACCTTTGTGGTTTTGAGTGAAATATTTGATTGATTGCCTTGAAATGTCACTCATTTTCCCTTCAGGGAAACTTTCATCAAGCGCCATGATCAAGTCAACACTTTAATTTACTACTACTACTACTGCTACTAATAGTAATAATAATCAGTTTATTTATAAAGCAAGCACAGGGGTGATGTGATCATACCTCTTTGTTCCAGTAATAAGTTAGGATGTAGTGCTTCGTACCAACTGGGCGTTGGAGGGAGCATTGGGTGATACGTAGAACAGTGCATTACAATAATCAAACCGAGAATAGATAAAAGCAACTTGTACAACTTGCAGCCAGTGATGATAATTTTGAGATTATCTTGAACCGGAAGAAACAAGATTGAACAGTATTTTTGATATGGCCATCAAAGCAGAGGTTGGCATCAAATATTACTCCCCTCCATTTTTTCCCCATCAGCCTCAAATGTTCGCACACTAATCTAAGAGGCATATAGTTGTTGTGAGCATGTTAGCATGTAGCTCCGAGCACTGTGCTGCTCAAGTGTAGATTCAAGTTTCTAAGATTCTTGAATCTCAGCCGGGAGAATGAGAGGGCCTTATGAAAGCCAAAAATCTAATTATGTCACTCGTGATTCTGATTATTCATGTTTTTTTTTAAATATTCTGAAATCGTATTAATCAGAAAAGTCTAATTAAATTAGATTCAATACTCTCTCACATTAATTCCTGCGTTCAAATGTCTCACTTTCTGACATCTGTATTTATTGTATTACTCTGTACAAATTAAGGGAGATCCCCTCTTCTTCTTGGGTTTCGGTTTCAGCTGGCTTTCACTGAGTGTGTTCTTAGAAACCCGGTTGTCCCAGCAGACCTTCGGGTCGAGTGATGTTAGCTCGGCAGTAGTCGTTGTCTGTGCAACACCCCCGAGGCTGCACAGGAAGCTATCAAAGAGTCCCTCCCTCCTGCTTTCTGTTTACATCTGCTAGTGTTTTACTCACTATAATAAACTTAATGTGCACCTGTTACACAAACATTGTTTAACAAATAGGATACAAAGCTCGTAATGAACGGGAACGATGATAATAATAGTGTCACCAAGGTTAGTTTGCTGTTTACTGGCACTTATCCAGTGTAATTTTCACACTGCCCCTCCATCCTGCCTGATATTAATTACACGGCTCATTGATTTATTGATTACAGTGTCAGTGCGATCGGATCACTTCCTCGACATCGAGACAACAATAGAGTCAGAGCACCGGGGGCTACCATGAGGAAACCTTGATGTTGGTTAAATGCCAAGATTTGATAAACAACATTTAGTCACATACAGTAAAGTGGTCCTGTCTGATGTAGTAACCTTATTTCTTCCAACACCACGCTGAACTTTAATAAGTTGACTACATTAGGATTACAGGTTACATTAGAAAAGACACATTCAGGAGTAGAACGGCCAACGTTAGCAGCTCTGTTCGGCTCTTTATTTGATCTGGGGAAGTTTATACTCAAGCGAGATGCATCACATCACATTTGTCCTCATTCTCGAAGACTTCTCTCTTGTAAAAATGAAGAGTTTTCTTTGAAACGAGGCCATTTTTCTTATCATTACTGTATAATGATGCTGGAGCAATAGAAGAACACTGTTTGAACATGTTTGATTAACTGGTGAGGATAATGACTTTTTGCCTGGGAGCTGTTAGCTTTAGCCTCAGTCTTTAAGCAACAATAGCGCTGTAATGTAGTCAGCAGTAGCCATCAAATGCAATGCAAACATCTTATTTTCAGTGTTTCCAGCTGAAAAAGGATGTTGAGCTGGGCGGTAAAGAGACGGGGGAGGGGTGGTTGTTCTACAGTTGCAGGGTTGGACCACAGAAAACATATAGGATGACTCAGAAGAGCTGGATGATAGCCTGCAATGCTCCTGCAACACCTTATTAACCCGTGTTATTACTGTAGGCAGCGGACCGAGGGAGAGTAGGAATATTTTACCGTGCCCTGCAGCTCATTTTTGCTTTAAAATGTGTGAAATTAAACGTTTTATGTGATGCCGCTCACCTGTCTGCAGGTTGAAATTGTAGTACGTGTTGCGAGAGGTTCTGGCTTTCTCAGATAAACTGTTAATACAGGAAGAAAAAAACAAGCAATTTTTCATTTTGTGTTCTCAGCGTAAACAGGTATGTGACGGGACGTGAAAAATGAGGCACCGAGTAAATAAGCCTTTATTGTTTGTTGTATTTTAAATTAATAAGGAATGCAGGACTTCAGCAGATGGACATCGCCGTTCCCTTTGACATGACACCATTCTGCAGTACGTCGACTCAGTGTTTGTAGTCGTGTTGTTGCGTGCTGCCAGCTCCCTCAGGCTGGACATTTTTTTTCTCTCTCCCCCATGCTGAGCTGCTGCTGCTCTCTTTACAGAGACTGTGAGAAGCTACCAGAATGACTTCACTGTTGGCTACAGCTGCAGTCGATCCCCAGAGCCTTGCTGTCTGGGGGCAAGTCATCTCTGCTCGGTCTCATGAGCACATACATGCTGGAGAAGTGTTATTGTTGCAGACAAGCAGTAAACAATGCCCCAATTTAGAGATTTGGCATGTCAAGCAGAGGTTAGCTCAGGTAAACCATTTAGTTTAAACCAAATAACTGATGCAGCCGACCGAATTGTGTCTGTAACGTTGAGCTGTGGTGGCTGATTTTATTTTAGTTATTGTTGGCTGTTTGTGCTTTTACGACATTAAATATACAAACCTAATTCTCAGTTAAATAAAACATAAAACAAAGGTTTGCAGAATAGAGGTGGGCGATCTGACGGTTTTAGATCGGGATCAATCTTGAACTCTACCTTTCATGTGGACCGTAGAGATTGTGGTATTTAATGTCCAGTTACTTCTGTTTCCAAACTTTGCTTTACAAACTAAGCATTTCATCATTTTTAAAAGAAAATATATAGTTTATGTGTCAGGTGTGTGCACTTTGGGATAAAAATAGGAGCTAGTGTCGGCACAGCCTCATTTCCCAGGCCGACCATTAGAGGTTAGTGCTCTTTATCCATTTACACCCACCAACCTGGTCCCTCTTCCACCCCCGTGTCTGACTGTAGATTTCTCCCTTGTTATAGCTGAGACAACACGAGGATATTGTTAATACTTGACACTTGACTTTAGCTCCCACAAGATTGATACAATTCTCACATCTGTCTGGTAAACATGAGTCTAGAGCCGGGAGACGATTATCATAGCCAAGAAAGAGGGGATGCACATTTAAACTGATGTATTCATGTACAGACGCTGTGTGTGCAGTAAAGCTACAAGTCGCACATGTCAACTGCTCACTTAAACACATATGGTAATGATGGTCGGTCGCCCTGCTGAGATTGTTTTGCCCATTTGTAGGGCTCGCAGCCCTTTTCTTGGCGCAGCATGCCCTCGTCAGCAAGACAAACAAGGGCAGCATCACACTGACAGACGTGTCAGGGAAAAGAGCACGGTGGCCTGCTGATAGATTCACAGTGGCCCTTTTCTGGCCCCTGCTTTGTGCTCTGTTCTCTTTTTATTTCTTTTCTCTTCTTAACTTGATGAGGATTAAGCTAATGGAGACGGGCAATTAAAAGTAGTGATGGAAGGGGATGACACAAGATGGATAGAAAGAAAGGACACGGAGGTTTTGATCATATTATCGCAATATTTCTGTTCACAATTGTTTTAAAAATACATCTGTACTTTGTATTTAATGATCTGGTCTCCTAGAATTACAAATACACGTTTCAGACCACCATGAAGTAACATTATGTTCTGACTTTCTAGCAATAAATCAGTAGTAGCACTTCCTATATACATCGACCTATATGCAGTCCTGTTAATTAGACGTCTGTGTCGCAGCATGGTTCGTTATATGTTGGCTCTGCAGCGTGCCACTGTAAATGCCACACTGTGATTTGTGCTGAGCCGAGGAGCGAGCCACGAGACAACTGCTGTTGAGTCAATATAGGCCACCGAGCTCCGAGATGTCAGCACCTTAAAGCTGTCATGTCCTTTATTCTTCAGCCATTAGCGCTGAGCCAGTTAATATGTTCGGCAAATGGCAGCACGCTGGGAATGTCAATGACGGCTCTGATCTAGATTATTTAAAGTCCCCCCTCCGGTCAAAAATGGGTTTTTCATCTTGTTACAGTTGAATGTTTGAGCTTCACTGTGTGGAATTATGTATGCGCAGAGATTGACACTAGAAGGCTGATTTCATATTCATCTGCTGAATGATTAAATTTGTTCTGATCTTAATGAAAATGTGATTGTAAGAGACGAGTCCATGAGCGTGATTTGTGACATCGTTAATAGTTTGGAGGCTGATCTCGGTGCAGAGAACACAGTGAGGAGGTTCAACATGACCTTTTGAGGTGTCCGATGATATATATATGTCTATGTCCTGTATGTTGAATGTTACCTTTTGTGCGATCTCTTGTTATGTCGTAGTTTCATCGTTTTCTAGCTGTTTCACTTGATATGCCGTTACCTGGCTCAGGTGAATGCCTGCTATTGGCTGTTGCTACTGTAATGTCGGTGGGGCCACATCATGGTGTTTGTTGTTTGGAGCCCTGATGAAGATATAATGCTGGGAACATTGTTAGCTTTTGAAATAACTGGCCTTTTAATGATTTAGCCTCTACAATAAAGGCTTTTTAATGTTTCCTTGCTTGTTTTTGACAAGAAACTAAAAAAAAGAAGGGTCATTACATCAACCTATCTTGCTTTGGTGCCAGACTGTGGTGCCAGCTATAGTGTAGTCGATGGGAGATGCATGGAGGAACACACTAAAACCCAACATATCTTTGTCGTATGACTTCTGATGAGGAAGTGCCTCTAGAAATTTAAAAAACACACTTCGGAGAGAAGTTAACGACTGACTTTTTCCCCCAAATGATGACAGGGCTGATAAATACTGTGATCAAACGGGGCAGGTCTGACCAAATATCGCTCATGAGACTGCTATTACACTGCAAACAAGAGGCTTTCTTACACAAAGTCGAGGAACAGACAACGTTTCGATCAAAACAATGAGCCATTAACCTAATCTCTGAAGTGTGTTCTTTCATTTTGACACCACTGGCACCACAGTCTGGCACCAAAGCAAGATTCAGTGAAGAAAAGCCTGGATTACCTCTGGTTTTTGCAGTAAGAATGGACTTTAAAGTCATGTAGGAGACATCTTGTGTCCAGCAATTAAACTTGGGAAATCTTCATACGTCCTGAAATTGTTCATGAGGGAGAGGGAGTAGGTGCCATTTTAAGGATTCTGTGTTAATCAGTCTTATTTTCTCTCCTTTTTCCTTCTTCACATGTACTCACACTGCTAGTGTGATAAATCATGCTAACACAAACCCTTTCCTTTGCTTCTTTCTCAGGATCTGGTATCCGAGTGCACGCTGGCCAAACCCCAACAGCAGCAGTGCAGTGGAGCAGGGAGCTGTCCGTGGTGCTGAATTCATCTGCTAACAGAGATCCCCATTGCACACTCATGTGCTTGGGCCGCTCCTGATACCTCCCAGTCCTAGAAGCAACTGACCACAACCTCCACATCCAAGATGGACGACGACGGGCGTTACAGAGATGGCCGCCAAGATTTCATCCGCGGCGCCAAGGACATTGCCAAAGTGGCGAAGAAACAAGTCGGCAAGAAGGTGGGGCGCGGTGTGGACAAAATGGCCGACGAGTACACCAAGCGCTCTTATAAAAGGTTTGAAGAGGAAGATGATGATGACGACTACGCCGGCGCGCCGAGCAACGACGGTGGATATTACCGCAACGACAGCCGGGCCAATGACGATGAAGGTCACAGCGACTCCACTGAAGGACACGACGAGGATGATGAGATCTACGAAGGGGAGTACCAGGGCATCCCGAGGGCCGACTCGGGCAAGACTGGCAGCTTGGATGGCGTGACAGCCGCCCAGGCGCAGCAATTCAGGGATACGTCAGCCTACGAGGCTGAGAGGAGGAAAGACCAGGAGGAGTTGGCCCAGCAGTACGAGACCATCCTGCAGGAGTGTGGCCACGGGAAGTTCCAGTGGACGCTCTACTTTGTCCTGGGGCTGGCGTTGATGGCAGATGGCGTGGAGATCTTTGTGGTCGGCTTCGTGCTGCCCAGCGCAGAGAAGGACATGTGTCTATCTGAACCTAACAAGGGCATGCTGGGTAAGATTTACAGATATCAGTCTCTTGCTTCAAGAAAGAATAATAAAGGGTAACTCCACCAGTTTTACACATTAAAGCGTGTTTACAGGTCTCGGGGAAGAGGAAGCTGCATCTGATAACTTGCTTCCAGTGATGTCACTCAGTGGCTGAGTTGAATTGTGGGTAATGTAGGCATCAGTTTTGAGGCGAAACAAGAATGCGTAGCATAAAAAAGGTGATTTTTGCTGTATCAAACTGTGCATAAGGAGTCAACATTACCCACAATGCATTAGTCATTGTGTGACATAACTGGAGGCTATTTATCAGATTACATGCAGCTTCCTCTGGAGCCGCAAAAGGCTTTATACTACATTTTCAATAGTACTCACACACACTTTGCTGTGTTAAATTGGCGGAGTTACCCTTTAACAACACATGGGAGGAGGGATTACACACATGAGAACTCTGCAGTATCAACTGTCTTGTGTTTCTGGCCACTGAGCAGCTGTTTTCCTTCAGCTCGTCGACTATCTCCTACACCCTCTCTCTGTTTACTGTCGTCTCTGTGCCTCCTTTGGGAGTTTATGCCACCGCTTCACATTTTATCTCTGTCTTATCTGAGCCGTTACCTTTACAGCTTATCCCCCAGTAATTGCTTTTCTACAGCCTCGTTGGCAGAGGAGCTACAGCTATTTAAGATTCAACTGACCGTGCAGCTTCTGAACGGCAGCAGAATTTTAAATCGAACTCCCAGCTGATCCACGCACAAACTGTGTCTCGGTCCTTTGCCTCCTCACAGTATACGCTGTCTGTGTTCCTGTTTGCTGTGAAGTGGGCAAAGACCTCGTGATCATTTGCGATCCTTAGGGCCAATGTCCAATCAGAGTCCAAACCTGCCTCGCCATCTGTCATTGGCTGCTCAGCAAGGACACCGTGCACCAGGGCCACAGGTCTCCTGGGGATAACAAATCCAAACATACTGTAGAGCTGACGTACAATATGTATTTCATCAAACGTGTCAGTAAATGCGAGGCGAAAGATTCTTCCACATAGAGATACACGGAGAGATATTGTGCTTGTTTTCTTCCAGTGGATGAAATAAAGACAGTCTGACATCACGGTGAGATATTTCTGTCCAGCTGACTTGTGGAAAGGAGACGTCAATCATTCTTGGCATTTTACAGCTTGTAAAGTTCACACCCATTCCTCGTGGGTTGTTCAAAGACGAAGGAATTATGGGGGAATGTAGAGAACTGGACATTTACAATCTGAAATGTCCTGATTTGCAAAACATAACCAATTAGAGCGAACAGCAGGCCAAAATCTGAATACAAACATCATCTGTCAATAATTTTTGACTTCAGTTTGATAGTTTGATTATTTCAGATTTATTTTGGCTGGACTAAAAATGCTGCTGAATCCACATTAATCAAACATAAAAACAGATTGAGCGAAATACGGAGAAGAAAACAGAAGAATGAGATCAAAATATTAGCGACAGCAGCTTAAAATCTCAACGTGGCCTCAGTGTTCAGTCACATTATTTAATTTTGTTGAATTAGATGAGATCTAATTACATAATTGCCTGCGCACTCACTCACTCACTCACTCACTCACGGGGTTTTGACTGTTCGACTGTGCCGCTGCCACGTCCATGAACATCGTCTCCCTGCAGATGGGGGTGCCTGTGTATCGAGTGTCTGTGCTGTTTCAAAATGAGCGTCATGGATTCAGGATGGAAGGATGCTGTTGAGTAACACTGATGCTAACATTGACCTCTATCACTGTTGGCGTCCTCTGCTGAATTAATTCAGATTGAGTCTCTTTTTTTAAGAAGGTCGCGGTTTGTACTCGATTTTCTTTCAACCTTTGAGAAGGAAGGTTTTGCTGATAAAGTACAGTTTGTTCTTTTTCAGCTCAGACCGCTGCCGGTCAGTGAGCTGCAGCGCTGCATCAGTGTTGAGAGGTCAAGTGCCATGTTCACATGGACATTTCTTCTATTTTCAGCTTCAGTGTCCCTGTTTCCCATCCTGGTTATTTGCAGCTGTGCCAAACAAACATGCTTTTTTTTTAACAATCAGGCAATACTCTACACTTAAAAAAAAATAAGGGTATATACACGTACATAAGCTCACAGGAAAAAGCATTAACTACAAACACACACACACTCTCTCAGCTACGTTTGGCAGGCATCCATGCCTTTAATTGGTTACTGGGTTGTGTGATTGTCCTAGTGGTCCATGCACAGGACAAGGTATGGATTGCAGAGTCGACATGTACAGTGAGCTGCCTGTGTGTGAGGGAATGTGTCCGTCTGCTCATACTGCCATGACGATTTTCCATGTGTATGTGCATGTGTGTCATACTCATAATGATGTGTGTGTGTCTATTCCCGTGGCAGCAACACTAGCGATTGCTACTGTGCTACTGTTGCTATGTACTCTGCAGACAAACAAAAGTTAGCGACTAGCTGGTGAACGTAGTGGAGCATTTAGCAGCTAAAGAATCAGATATTTCCCTGAGCGGGTGGTGGAGACCAAAAACAGAGCTGAAAGGAGAGTGGATATTGATCTTAGGTGTCCAGAGACATGACTGTAAACGAATGCTAATTGCTAATGCTAGTTTGCTGTCTCAATTTTGTTCACTGAAGACAATAAAAGGAAAGAAATGGAAACACAGAGAAGTAAGAAAACAACAAAAAAACTTGATTTTGTATGACTATAATCCAGTAAAAAGTATGCTGTTTCCTTCAAAGTTGAACCTACATTACTTTTAAATAAATACTCAGTTACTTCCACCTCTGGTCCATTACATCTCTCCCGTCCTCCCTCCCCTCTCTCTGGCTGGGTTTGTGTCATGCCACTGTGGAGCCAGTAGGGAGACACGCCCGGCCCTGACTCCCTCCCCTCTCCCTGTTACGCAACACGCCTGACTCATGCTAGAGAGCCTCCTTTGCTCATGCCTCTCTGCATCCCATGATTCCTAGTGTCCTCTCTCCCCCACCCCCACCATCACCATCACCCTCACCCTCACCCTCTTCTTCTCCACTGGGTCTAAATGTAGCTTCCACTGCCGTCATAGTGCCAGCCACTTAAACTTGTATTGTGCGTGCATCTTTGAACTGTATGCGTGTGCAGTGTGAGCGTGATCTCCAGGCATTTTTGACTTTGTTAGAGATGTTGTAAGCACACACCACAGATCACATATTCATGCAACAGAAACTTCGAGTTAAGTAGAGAAATTGAAAGCAGAAACACCGGAGTGAGGCTCTCTAATGACAGCAGTGATGGCTGTGGTGGAGCGGTTTTGCACAATCAGTTTGAGGAGACACTTTCGCAGGCAGCAGAGGAGCACTGAGCGGTTGTCATTGATTTGCCCTTGTTGTGAGGCTGCAGAGGTTGCATCTGCAGCGTGGTCTGTTTGCCATAATGGGGAGAAGAAAATGGGGTTGGTTGTATGCAGCAGCTCTGCCACACAAAAGAGATTTCTAGAAAAGTGCTGCATAAGCATAAGTACTCTAAATGTCAAGTAGATTTCACACTGTGGAGCCTCCGCCTGCTGCAACAATTTTGAGGAAGAAAGATCTGGTCTATATGCTTAAAAAAGCAGTCTATTTATTTTGAAATTTCCAGCCATACTTCTGTTGGATATTCTTCAGGAGACTGCATCAATCGTGCACTGCGGCTACATGCCCAATTAGCTATTGCACAGTTGCTCCTGAGGCTAAAAGGAGCCTTTGTGTATTGTAATGTCTCCTTGGCCTTTTAATGAACACGGAATCGAGACCTGAGATCAAGAATAAAGGGAAGCAGACGGGATGAAGAGAGAGTGGAAAAGGAAGAACTACCTGTGTCTGTTTGATTTACTGGCTCCTGTGGGAGAGGCTGGAAGAGGAGGCTGTAGGCAAACCAGGTTAGATTCTGTAGCTTGCCGGATATAATTAGCTTTTTTAACGGTGAAACTTTGGTACACATTATTGCAGATGGAAATTAGTATTCGGCTAACATCTGAGAATAAATGTGCAAGCTCTCAGGCAACAGATGCTTCTGTTTCTGTAATTCTTTCTTCCACAGAAGTGTTATTAAAAGTGTCAAAGTTAATTCCCCATAATATTTGATCAGGATTTTTAAATTGGTGCTGGCTTCATTTGGATTTCTTCGTCGAAAAATGGCAACTTCCCTGATTTGGATATTGCACTTAGCCATACTTCAGTGTTGCAGCCTGCTCTCACTCTCAACACATCAAATACAGCAGCCTTGTCAGTGGCGCTATGCTTAAAAGTTTGATGCTGTAGTTACCCCTATTGTGTCACTTTTAATAGTCTAACAGGATTTGACATATTTTTTCTAACTTGTCCGCAGAGCCCTTCACGTGCAAAACTCATGCTTGAGGGGTTGGTTGAGCATCATAGTTTGAAGCTTAAGGCCACTGACCAGGCTGCTGTATTCGATAAGTTGGGAGTGAGAACATGTTGGCAGATTTTGATAAGGATTTTGGATTTATTGTGCAGCTCTACCTCAGAGTAACCAACAATAATAAAGCCTGTTAATAGAACACAAACTTGCATGCCACAAATAAACACCCCTTTAATAGATGCATTAAACACAACACAAACAAGAGCTTTCCCTTTGCTTAAATGAGCACAAACAGTGACTTTGCATCGCACTAACCACTGAAGGTGAATTCAGGGTGCTGGTGTCCTTGTGTCAAATCGTATGCAGGTAACAGTTCAGCTCTTCCACCCTTTGAAGTGTGTTAATCAGCCGCTGCAGTGTTTGTTTTGCATTCACATCACAGCCCTCGCTGTGACGGAGCGAGACTGCAGCTGCAGAACAATTATATCTATTATATTTCAGCTCTCGGTGGCGAGCAGTGAGAGGAGTGTAATGGCTGACTGGCCAAGTCAGCTGATGAGGGACTGCATTCTCCTCCAGTGCCTCAACCCCCGGCTCATTCAAAAAGCCCTGTGCGCTCTGGCAGAAAAGGGAAAACCGGCTATTAATAGTGGCCCCCTGCCCTGCCCCCTCCCTCACCCATGTACACAGACACACGACCCTGCAGTGGCACACGCTTTTTTCTTTCCATGTGCATCCACACACACATGTACACCACACACTCGCACACACCACCCTGGAGCCTTTGGGAGCTCTGTCACAGCGCAGACAGGCCACCATCCTCCCCTCCTCTTTCTTTTTTTTGTCACTCTCTCTCTCTCTCTCTCCCCTCCCCCCACTTCCTCTCCAGAGCGCTGAGGTGCTCAGCTGTATGAAGACTCCTCACCCTCTGCTCATCTCTCTCTCTCTCTGAATACCTCTGTTTCATCTGAAGTAAAAAGAGATTTCACAGTGTCTCATAATATTGCACAATACTATGAATTATTAAAGAATGGAAGAGGAAGCGGTAGCTGTTTGTATTATTGCTCGTTCCCTGCTGTTAGGTGTAACAATTCATTGGAAGTCTGTAAATAAATATGAAACAAATGTTGATACTGACAGACGATAAAAGCCTGAGGGGCTTTAAAAACAGCTCGTACTGTATCTAAAGAGAGGAAAGCAGTGGAATAAAAACATTACAGCCAAAGTCCACCAAGAGGAACACAATGCATCATTTTAGTTGTGAAACTGTGTGAAATTTTTATATTAATATAATACTAATACCAACATGAATCAATGTTTGGCAGCTTAATACTGCTGCATGATTTAAAATGTAAAAGAGGATGGGAGCAGAGTCCTTGTTGGCAGAATATGTGTCAGCCTCAAACCTTGTTGTGGCCTTTGAATCTCCTTGTTGCTCTTTTCATGGCAATAAAAACAGAAAATAGCAGAACAACAGTTTAGAAAACGAAGAGGTTGTAGCAGCGGCAGAGTACAATATATAAGTGTGGGTAGCTTCTCTTGCACGTCAGTTTTGTTACGGCTGCATAAGTACAATTATGTACCACTAGTCATTAAAAATATACCTTAAAAGATTGTAAAGTTTACCACAAACCTAAATTGCTTCCTTTTTGGCATTTTACCCCAGTTTAGCCCCTGATTTACAGTTTGTAGTGCATCTTCAACGGCAGTCCTGGATGGTAACTCCTGTATTCAAGTGGTTTAGGATAGATTTTGTGACTACTTGTATGTGAAACCAGTCGCTTGTGGTGATGAACCAACAAAGAATAATCAAAAGTTGATATCATGTCCATGTTATGTGTACACTGTGTTTCCACTCTGCCTACTGTATGAGTCAAGAAACTCAGTTACTGCAGGTTGAAGTCAGTTGAACGAGTATCTGGATCGGAGCTCCTGAATCCTCAGACACCCTGCAGCAGTGTTGGTGGTTGGGAGGCTGGTAAGGTTGTCTGGTTGTTCAGTTATCTGACCACTCAACTCGATTGCCAGAATAAATGCTGGAAACATATGTCCCTGCAAACCATGGATATGTACAGACTTTGTTTCTTCAGTTACAATGTTTGTACTTGTCAGGTTTAGGCACAGAAAACACGTAGTGAAGGTTAGGAAAAGATCATGTTGACTCCAGCCACCTTAAATAACCTTACTTAGTTCAGGCTGTACTGCTACAAATGTGTCTCTTAGATTAGAGGATGTTTTGTACCTTCATGGGTGAACATAAAGTACAAATACGGTCCCAAGAGATCCCCTTATGTAACTGTATAGGACGTCTGTCCTAAAATGTACTTTTCAGGGCAAACATGTGCTCTCCTTCTCCCTCTTCTTTTGAGATAAGCTTCATAATGTTCTGTCAAACTGGTGACATTTAAAAAACTCACACACTCTCATCACTTAATCTCTCTTTAAAAGTCCTAATTGCTGTTATTTAGTGGCCAAACTGCAAAGTCACAAAGTGCTTTGCATGTATTGATGACAGTGAAATTTAGCTTTAAAACCTTGCACTTAGTCTCCAAATCAATTATTTTTGCCCATCAGATGAGTAAAATGAATCAGGACATAATTCATCCTTGAGCTAAATGCAGCTGATAATTGATCCTAACCTGAGCCGGCTGACTGTGACGACAGAGGGAGATAGAGAGGGAGAGCTCGGTGGTCAGCACAGAAGTCAGACTGTCAGACTGCAGCTTAAAGGGAGGCTTCAGAAGAGACTCCACGGCCCACCATGGTCACTGTGGTTGTCTTTCTGTCTGTCAGTCCTTCCACCTCGACGCTGCTGCATTGCGGCGACGGCTATTGAGCCCAGTCATCATCACTGGCTCAGTGTTGCCGCTTTGAGCTGTATTGTCAGGAGAAGCGGCTCACAGCTGTCTCTCTGCCCTGGCAGGGTGGAACGCATGTAGATAAGCACTCACACATAATGACAAAGTACGAGCACACACTTGCAGTATGTGACAAAAAGGTAATATTGACACAAACATGCTCACACATTCAGAAAGAGAAACTGCACACTCACTTTTTATAATACGCACACACATATACACCTGGGATGATGAAATCTCGCCAACGTTTGCACACAAAGAACTTCCTGCAATCAATCAAACAACGGACTGAAAGTCACCTTCTTCCAAAATTCAGCACTGCAGTGTTTACACAGAGAAACACAGACAGAGGGAATGAGTCACACACACACTTATCGATGCATTAAAAGGTCTTTTCATCTATAAAGAAAAGGAACACCCCTCTTTATATTCCTCCGAGTTAAGATCATCCATCCTCAGTGCTAAACTTGCCATTTTCTCCCTCTAACTGCAGCTTCATCACCCCAGCAGCAGTCGGCTTGTTAGGACTGCGTGATGGATTATCTTCGCTGATCCAACGGACACATTTTTACAGCCTAAGTAGATGTAAAACAGGAGTTTTATTGACCGCGTGTCTGGCTCGTTCACGCCATTTAGCTGTATGAAGCCATTTGCAGAAAATGGTATCGGTCGTTCTGATGTGACTGGGTCGAGAAACAACCAGCGCCCTCAGTGTTGCTGGAAGCCTCCTTGATTGTTGCGCCTTTGAGGTAAAGAGCAGCCGTCAACAGTCGGAGATAACAGTTAATATTCTGCCAACTCAGGTTGCGAGGCCATTAAAAGTGAAAGTGAAGATAGTTAAGTGCTATTATCTGCTTTAAATTTGCCTTCCTAATGGTGAATCGGCATCTAAACACTCCACAAACTTTTAACTCTTACAGATAAAACTGAAAGTTATTTCTTGTCTTGGGTCGGCTCTCAGGTGATGAAACATTTCAGCTCAAGGTCAGGTGTCTCTGAGATTTAGTCTGTATCACATGGTCTTCATCCTGCCCAGTATCCTCAGAATGACTTCAGATTACTTACTACAGATTTAATGTTTTTGCACTTCATAATTTATGTCCAGTGCTGATGCAGGAACTTTATATGGCCTGGCAGAAATTTAGGGTGTGGAAGTCGCAGTGATGGACGGTGTAGTGAGTCTGACTTTCATACAGAAGACCTGCTGTTCAATGTTGCGTCACAGACGGATTTGCTTATTCATTTACCAGAACCACCTCACCTTATTTAGGAAGTTAATTTAACACAAACCAGGATCTTTTTCTAAACCTAACAAAGTAATTTTAGTGCTTAAACCTAAACAAACCGACATGTGCCACTGCCTGGATCTAGTCTCCTCACCCAACCCAACTTAACCATGGCATTGTCAGATCACTGAACACATCCAACCAGTGATTTGTAACAGTCCTCATAGGAACAGGCTCCCGATGTCGTCTGATGTCGTGCTGATCAGGGCGTCTGATCAGAAAACACTTCGATGTGTCGTTGTAGAGGACACAGATAAACACATTTTATTGTTTAATTTGGAGGCCTTCTTAATATTTGCAAATGGTAATTTACAGTTTTGCTGAAATTATAGAAAAGATCATATTTATTGCAAGTAAATTACAGTTAAGGGATCTTCATCAAACCCAAAAAACCACAATGTTGACTGACGGATGGAAACAGGAAATTATCAGCGATCCAGCCATCCATTCCCATCCATGTCAACCTTGTCCTTACATGGGCTTTGTCACTCTATAATAACATCACATTAGTTCCTCCTTTATTCCCATTACCATTATTACAGCTTCTACAGGGCTTTGTCACTTAAACAAAAACGGAGGCTGTTGTTTTTGGGGCAACTGCTGCTGTCGTTCTACTCTGGACTCAGTCTCTTGTATAACTCGACGTTCAAACTTTTCATTATTCTGAAAACCTTTAGGACTTCTCATCCATGTTAGAGATAAATGTAAGAGTAACTTGCAGACCTTGAAAACAAGACGATCTCAGCTGATATCTGGTTAAAAGCTGAGTGGAGATTGTTTTGTCAGTTGATCAGCCACTTGTGTACCTGCAGTAATGAGGTCAGTTCAGTGGAGATGCATGCCTATGAGCTGGACACACTGTGTTTGATTTGCCTATTTATATAAAAAAGAATAGAGCAAAGATGTGAGCTTCTATCTTTCACATGCAGAAAACTGAAAACGACATTTAAACACAGATGTCAGGACCTGGCACTGTACACCGGCCTTTTCCTCCTTCATCATTCAGAGTGATGGCACCAATCACTTGTGTCACTGCAGGCTCGGGCGGCGTGAAGACTGTTGACAGGACGTCAATAAGGCAGCAATTGCAAGCGAGCAACTGGTGTGTGTTTGTGTGTGTGTGTGTGGGAGCCTCGTCAGTGCCGCAGAGGGAGAAAGAAAGCTGGAGAGACAGACAGAGAGAGGCCGGCTCGGAGAAGTGCAGAAGATGCGAGTCATGTTAGCACCTCCAATCACAAGACTGGTTGACAACAGTGAGGTTTGCTTCTGTTATCAGCCTGTCGGCGCCCAGGCAGCCACCTCCTGATGTGGGAAGAGAAGACACCGGCTTTTCCCAGGATAGTCAGTCTATAATGTGTCAAGAGACGATACCAGAGGGAGAGTTGTAAGATGTTAGGAGTAATCTTTGATTCCAATTTTACTTTTGGCTAGAAGAGTTTGACATGTATATAAATTTTTTTGTCTCTATGGACAGAATCACCGTGAGGTCCGGGTAGACAACTGGTGGTTGATTTGAAGTGCAGAGGTGTGAAAAATCGGCAAACTTGTTTATTTCTGCAAAAGTGTTTCTTTTCATCTTTAGATAAATGTAATCTACCCAACAGTGACATCTCTCCGCTGGTCATGGCGTCATACCCAGCTCTGACTCTGTTAGCATGCTGACATTGGAGCGGTCGGCTGATTGATCGTCTTAATATTCTCCACAAGAAAGCAAATATTTCACAAAGTGTAGACAGAGTAGTCCAGTCCTGTTTTAATTTATAATCAACCGCATTTTCAAAATAATTAGATCATTTTTATTCATGAGAGAAATATATTAATGCTTTCATCTTTCCCCAAATTGAATTACTGGTCTCTTTGCTTCACTGCCTGAGCCTGCTCACGTCTTCGAGCTAATACAACATGCTGCAGCCAGACCGTAACTAGAAGAAACAAAAGCAATCACACAACTTGACTGACTTTGACTTTTGGTTTGATTTGTGAGGATTTTTTGTAATTTTGGACCCAAAAGCGGGACTCAAACACACAGGTAGCAATAGTCCAAATGTGGATTTGTTGAAAAGTTGCACAGATGGAGGTGAGCTGAGCCGAGCCAGAGGTACGACTGAGCCGAGCAGGCGGAGAGAGCTGAGTTGTTGGCTGGAAGGCAGACTGGCAGACGCTGGGCGAGGCAGGTAGACAGAGGGCACGATAAACCTGAGGAGAGGTAAACACAAGATTAAAGAGGATTCGGGCCAAGAGGAGTAAAAATAGTAGCTATACTTCAACTTGGATGTAGCATTAGTGCCACATCGGCAATGTGAATGATCTGGCAAAGAGCCGGCGGATAATAATGCTGCCGGAGCTTGATGAGTGATTGATTGAGAGGTTGATTGGCAGCAGGAGGGAAATGATGATCACCATGCAAACAGACAGAGAGAGAGAACAAACATGGCACCAACAGGAGAGAGGTAAACAGCAGAAACACAGAGGGAGGAGCGCAGGTGATGTATTTATCTGCACTCACCAGACGATATTGTTGCCTAGCCCCAGGATTTATAAAGCTCTTTTTGAGGATATTTCAAAATGTCAAGGTAAATATTTTGTATTGCGATAGCGATTTAATAATACAGTATTATTTTGAGGCCATATCACCCAGCACCAGTGTACTCGACAGCGCCTACGGTAGATAAAACAGATAAAGTGCCCTCTAGGGTGCCCAAAATGTGGGGGAGGTCCCTCTCTTCACTATAAACCCCCATGGCATACACCTGTATGGCTGGTGCCTTTTTTCCGCCCCTGTGACTTCCTCTCCAGCCAACTGATACTCAAACTATTTTCCAGTAAGCCCTCTTTCTCTTAATGTGTTTTTAATGAATTCTTTGTGGAGTGAACTTCTTTCCACGGTCCAAATTGTTTCTGTTGTCCTGTGTTATTTTTCTCAAGTGCGCCATTTTTATAAAACTGTTATACAAAGAAGGTGATTATTATTATAATCTTGACCCCATCGCCCCTCGGCTGCGGCAGCATTCAGGCGATTATGCTGCGCTCCTCTCTCTCTCTCTGTTTTGTGGTTTATGCAAAATACTCCAGTACTCCAATAAAGCCGCCAAATGAGCTAATTTACTGGGGGATTGGAAATCTAATGAGAGAGGAAGTGAGGGTAATATCAATGAGTTTACTGATGAATAACACCTTATTATCATATCCCCTGTCTCTCTTCCCCTCTCTCATAATCTCTTCCCATCACACTCCTCTCTCCTCTTCCCTCTCTCCTTCACGGCTTTGTTTCCCCACCCTCCTCCCTCAGGTCTGATCGTGTACCTGGGGATGATGGTCGGGGCCTTCGTGTGGGGCGGCCTGGCCGATCGGATCGGCCGACGGCAGACCCTCCTCATCTCCCTCTCCATCAACAGCGTGTTTGCCTTCTTCTCGTCCTTCGTCCAGGGCTACGTCTCCTTCCTCTTCTGCCGCCTGGCCTCTGGTGTGGGGTAAGGGGACTGATGAGTCACACACAGACACAGCGGGCACGGCTGGAAATGAGACAGTCACGACCCAGTGTGGTACATCAGTTGACTTGACAGCCAGAGCAATGCCACATGTCAGACGACCGATAAAAAATACCGTGCTTATATTTATAAAATCCATCCTCAGATTTGTTGCATTTCAGGATGTTTAGATTTTCTTCAGACTGTTTTATTTACTTGCAATTAAAGTTGGATGTAAAAGGCATGAAAATGTAGCTACTGTCAGCCTGAAATTAATAATTTGTGGCTTTGTTGCATTCTGGTCTCTCAAGGCTATTTCTGCTTCTGGTGGCTGTGGCAAAATGTCAGCAAAATGGCGGCCCTTGCTCTGATTGTCGGGGTCTGACTTTAAACATGACCTTTACCCGGTTTTAGATGTTTTAGATTAAATATTAGCTGATCTAGTTTTAATTACACTAGATCCACTTCTGGTTGTCATCATGTTAGATTTTTGTCGGTTATCACCAAAGACAAAAAAGTTAGGACCAAAACTAAAAACTAAAACTTCTTATTTTCAATTTACAATTCTGCAATGACAGTGAAATCTGGCAGCAAAACCTATTAATCTCTTTAATTTACATCCTGTGTGCAATTAAGTACATTTGTTTGTTGTTTCTCTTCAGTTATAGTTCAGTAGTGTAGCTGCTCTTCCCTCCTGGCCCTCCACGATTAAAAAGAGTCTGCAGACCGTGAAACTGTTGAGTCTCTGTTGTTCTTGTGAAATGAGCATAGTGGCCTATTCATTATGGATATTGCTGCCATTTGCGGTGCGGTGAACTTCAAACTTTACCAAATGGACTCATTATATCACCAACACTGCCCCTGTTGGACTGCAGAGCTCTCAGTCTGAATGTGCTCCCATCTGATCGTAAATTGTTGCGATGGAAACATGCACAGAGGCCGTAAAGATGGCGCCATGGATTTGCAGTGAGCTCTGACTTTAATGGAGGCTTTCAGGACTTTAATCTTCACTCTTAACTACAAAGCTGCTCAATTGTCTGTCTCACACTCTTCAGATCTTAAAACCATTTCCTTTAATGCGTTTCGTCCTTCTTCTTTTTCCTCCTTGCTCCCTTTGTTGTATTGTTGTCTCTCAATTCTTTTCTTACTTCACATTACCTCATTTGTTTTCTTTTTCTCTTCACTACCGTTTTAAATTACCATTGTCATCTTTCATCCTTTATGTTTCCTCCATTCTTTCTCCTCTCTCTTATCTCGCCCACCACTTGCTTCTCCTCCATGTGGATCCTTTCTCTCGCTCTTCTTTTAATTGTCTTTCCGTTTACAATTCCCGCCTCTCTCTTCTCTCCGCAGTATCGGCGGCTCCATCCCCATCGTGTTTTCCTATTACTCTGAGTTCCTGGCCCAGGAGAAGCGAGGAGAGCATCTGAGCTGGCTCTGCATGTTCTGGATGATCGGTGGTATCTACGCCTCCGCCATGGCCTGGGCCATCATCCCACACTATGGTGAGAAAAACAAACAGATCACTCAGTCAAGAAATCATTGTCTGAAGCAATACGCATGCAAGTCACTTAGCTAAACATCCTATTTGCACCATCCAACAGGGATGGAAAGTAAGACACACAACCTTTTCACAGGTATAGGTACTTGTTACGTTACAGATTAACATTTGTTGTAGAAAACACGTGATCAACTTAATTTTTGCAGGTAAAACAGCCTAATTTTATATAAACTAGTGGAAATTATATTATATAATAAATATAACGCTCTAATTTGGAGCCATTTAGCACAAGGAGCACGTTTACAGTTAATATTTTAAACTTCTAACATACATTTTGGTGGTAATAGTTCAGTACTTTTACTTGTAATGCAGTATTTTTTTACTGTAATACTGCTACTTTTACTCAGTACTTCTTCCAACACGGCCTTTTGATGCATCACTGTATGGTCGGCTACAGTACGTTAGTGGCTTTTCAGTAATTTAAGCTGTGCTTGAGTGGGCTGTAAAACAAGTGTTACCGTAATTTCATCTTGTTTACTTTACTCCCCAGCAGCTACCTTGACAAGGTTAGGTCTAATCAGGGCTGATTTGATCAGCGGTGTCGGTCGCTGTACTAACAGAAAACCGAACCCTCTCAGATGTGTGTCTGAGGAATTGAAATTGCAAGCAAACTGCAGCTGTTGAGGGAGATCATAATTTTGAGGGAGATCATCAAAATGTTTCTGCGGGGCCTTTTTCTTCAAATGACATTACATTAAATCAAACACCCGCTGTATGATGAGTCTCTCGTCTTATATGATCGTGCTACACAACCTTCATCCGCTGAGGGTCTGTGATCTCAAGCAGTTATATTTTCAAGATTAGGAACTCTTAATATTTTCATTATAGCCTTTGATTAGCATATACTGTAGACAATTAGATATGTAATATTTGCAAAAGGAGAGTATTCTGGTTTACCAAAATGGAAAACATACAACAAAGCCACTGCAGTGCAGTTTTGCAGACAGCCAGAGCGTCACAGTGTCAGTAGTGGAAGCTTCTTGAGTCCTGCAGCTGCCTCTTAGCTCTCGTTTTCTCTGACACCTCCCCTCTCTCTCTCTGCTCATTTAGGCTGGAGTTTCCAGATGGGCTCGGCCTACCAGTTCCACAGCTGGCGTGTCTTTGTGTTGGTGTGTGCCTTGCCGTCTGTGGCGGCCATCTCTGCCCTCACCACCATGCCTGAGAGCCCCCGCTTCTTCCTGGAGGTCAGCCTGTCAGCTCTCGCCACGCTCACACTCCTGGAAACATTATTTAAATGCGTGTTGACTTCTTGAATGCATAAACAGCCTTGGAAAACTGAACACATGAGTGGGCGATGCTACGCTGCAGACAAAGTGCTGCTCGCACACTTTTCCAGAATATTTTGAATAGATAAATAAATATGTGCATTTATACATCCTGTAGTAGGCTAAACAGCAAGGCTACACAAAACACTGCTGCACTTTTATTCATATTCAGTGTATTTTGAATACTGACACGCCGAAAAGTAAACAGAAGAGTTTTCAAGATGATTCATATTTAAGAAGGTTGTGAAATTTTGAATACATGAAGGAATCTTTCACAGGACGGTCTGTGAATGTCTAGTGTGCTTTTCGTAAAAGCCATTTTTAGCTATCGTAACCACATCAAATTATATCACCAGGTCACCAGATGACAGTGACTCGAGGCTCATGCCACCTGCTGGAAACCTGTCACCCCTCCCTCCTGAGGTTTTTCCAGGTGCTACAACACGAGTGCTGACTAACATGTGAATACGTTTTGTTGTTTTCCTCCCCCAGAACGGGAAACACGACGAGGCGTGGATGATTCTGAAGCAGGTCCACGACACCAACATGAGGGCCAAGGGCTACCCAGAGAGGGTCTTCTCTGTGAGTCGCCCTCAAGAATCCTCTTGTCACTATTGTCTGTTTGCAGGAAAAACACCGTCACGCAGCGCGTTGTGTCTGCCTGCAGGCTAATGCAGTGCAGCAGGTTCTGAGCTCTGTGCTGCATAAATCTGCATATTAATGAGTTAAAACAGATTCTCTCTAAAGTGCTGTAATCTCTTAATGCTTCGAGCCACGAAGTTCATATTAATAATTAAATAAAAAATATTTTATAACCTCCTCTTATTACATTAATGAGTGAAATGAATTATCATAACTGGCCGTGTTTGATATATCACCGTGTTAATGGTGAGACATGAGGCAGATCAGTAGCCTATCGTTATATCATTTGTGAGTGGGAAGGAGTCTTTTTATTGTCTCAGGGGTTGTGTGTCGTTATGATGGAGCTTATTTACTCGCTGTGATTTATACATTAATATTAATATTAATGTGTGAAGACCATCAATTTCACTGAGCAGCTGTAATATTTCAAAGCAAATGTTTACAAATGAAGCAGTGATGAAAAAGGGTTTGATTTATTAGAAGCTCTGTATGTTTGACATCACATAAATATCAAAGCCTGTGTATTATCATATACCTTATAACTATAATAATAATAAAGCCACATTTTTTGAAGCAAATGTGAAAAATTTGGTTGATAAAAACAAGCTTGCGAAGGAAAGATGAAGAAAGTTGATAACAGTTAAACACAGCAGATAAATTTAAGTACTGTGGGATTGTGCTGTTGTTTCCAGGTGACCACCATCAAAACAGTGAAGCAGATGGATGAGCTGGTGGACCTGGGCGACAGTGCCGCCTGGCATCAGAAGTGGAGGATAAAGCTCACTACACTTTTCCATCAGGTGATAAAACGTTCAATGTTTTTTTTTTTATTACACTGTTTCGATATGTCTTAATATCAGCTGTTCATTTAAACAAGGCAACACACTGAGGACAGATCAGCACTAATGATTTGTGGATGCTTGTATAAAACTGTTGGTTTCTTAGACTTAAATCTGACCTAAATACTGTAGAATTAATTTCTATGAAGCTCCTCAGCTAAAAGAGGATATAAGTGGGAAATAAACAAGAAATGTGTCACATTATAAAAAGTAGTTGCAATGTGTTTCTCGCAGTGTGTTTCACCAACTTTGTTCTGTCTGACAGGGAAAGTAGCCAGGTTTCTTGAAGAGAGTTAGATAAGAAGTGAGGAAAACTCAAACTATCAAAGCACCATAAACAGATAATTGAAGGAGTTTAATTTTAATAAGTGTCAAATAAAATTACTGAGACAAACAGATGTAAACACAAACTTTACTCAGAACTTCAACAACATTTTTAGGTTTTATTCGTCATAACTCTCTGTGTCTTTGTGGACGGTGTGTATTTAGTGACAGGACGTGTTTGTCTCTCAGGACGTCTGCTGAGGACGTCTCAGTTTGTTTACTCTGTGCCTGGAAAAGGACTTGGTGTTTATTTCTTGCAGCTGATGGAAAGAAACTTATTTCCAGAGACGTCTAATATATGTTGAATTTGTATTTGACACTATATATTTATGATTATCTCTCTGTGTCCTTGTGTGTTTTCCTTCAGGTGTGGAGTAATTTCCAGACTGTTTTTTCTCCCGAGTACCGTCGCACCACCTACATGATGATGGCTGTGTGGTTCTCCATGTCCTTCAGGTAATATTAGTGTAAAGAACGGTGCACCGTGGCAGGTGTTTCTGGGTCTTATTTGGACTTGCAATACACACAGCCAGCGTCAGTGAAGTCCATTTATTTGCTGCAACCAAAAAAACCTGGCTTATGTTGATCACAGCAGTATTTGGTTGCCGTTTGTTGGCTTAACAGCTCGCTGTCAGGTAGCTGTGTGTGATCAGGGTGCAGAGGAATTGCTCATATTCAGCATTATCTGCTGGCATGACGAGGCCAGGCTGCTCGCCAGCAGGTTCATATTTCCAGATGAGTAAATAATCCGAACAGCTTCTATAAAGTTTTGAACTAAAAGTAATGAGGCCAGCGGGGAAATACTAGACTTTGTAATAAAGCTGCTGATACACACGAGTGTCTCTCTTTGTAGGGCAGAATCAAATAGAGGCAAGAAAACAACAGAGAAGCAGAAGCACAGAAGATTAAAATAGAAAGTTTAGAAACTTACGGTGGGGGAAGACACTTTCAGATCCCTCAGCAGTTATACTCTTGGGTATGTAACATAGGAATTTTTCTTCATCATATTTTAAGCTCGTCAGGTGTTGATAAAGTAAATAATATGCAAAACAACTGTCCTAGTTTCAGATCTGTATACTAAATGTGAAGGGATGGCCTGCAGCTTGTTAGCTTAGCTTAGCACAATGACTGAAAACAAGGAAAACAGCTAGCAGCAGTTTATTAATTTTCCTAGTAACACCTCTAAAGCTCATTAACCAACATGTTGTACCTTGTTTGTTAAATCAGTACAAAAACTACAGCGTAAAAACAATAATTAGTCATTTAATAGGTGGTTATGTGCCGGACTATTTATTAGCTGAGGTGTCTGCTGGTTGTTTGGCTACATTTCATAGCCTAGATGTACTGAAGTGTGGCACGTTACCACGTTATTAAGAAAGCTGTCAAATTCTTGTTTTCACACTTAACTTTTTAGTACCAGTTAAACAGACAAAATGTAATATATTCATTGGTGACTTTTAGAGCAGATGATGTTGATGTAGAGAAGCTAACCAGCTGTTAGCGGTAGCTCCATTGTTAACAGACAGGTATGTGAGTGGTATCGATCTTCTCGTCTAATGAGCGTATTTCCCAAAGTATCAAACTATTCCTTTACTTTTTCCGTACAGGTGTTACTGTGCTTAGTTACAGAAACATATTTATTGAATGTCCCTGACATTTTTATCCAGAGGGCACAATAGCGGATGCTGCATAAATAAGACCAGCAGTAAGACGTAGTGCACAGATTAATGATGTTACAAATACATTATACTGTATCTGTCTCCCTGGAGTATTCACGCACACAGCCTCACTGCTCATGTGCCTCCTTGATAGAGGCATCATCTCTCCTGTGTCGGTCTGTTACTGTGTATTTATCTTTTCTTTGACAGCAGCGCTCTCTCTTTCTCTCCTCCTCCTCGTCCAGCTACTACGGTCTGACAGTGTGGTTCCCCGACATGATCAAGTACCTGCAGAAGCAGGAGTACTCCTCGCGCACCAAGGTTTTTGTCAAGGAGAAAGTGGACCACGTCACCTTTAACTTCACCCTGGAAAACCAGGTCCACCGCCAGGGAGAGTACTTCAACGACAAGTGAGTCAGCCGACCGAGCCGGTCTGTCAGATGAAAGCAAACTCATTTTGAATAACATGATGATCGGGAACCTTTTATTCCAAGGATATTCAACAATTTTCATGTTTTATCTCCAGTACTTGGCGGATGAATTTATTCATAAAGTGTAAATTATTTGTGGTGGATGACAACAAAAATGATGAAAATATGAATGAGGCCTCAGCAAATGTTTTATTCCCAAAATTGCTTTGATTGGATGAAAGCCCCGCAGGCTTGTTTATGTTTTACAAGCATGTCTTTGATTTTTCCTTTGACCTTGCCTTTTCAGCCTGAACTCTGCTTGTGATTTGAGTCCTCAAAATTCAAACAGTAATATGGTAATAGAATATCTGACAGCCCCATAATTTAAGCCCCCTTGTGATGAAAGACTCTTTGCATCTTTCTTTTGTCTCCCCCCACTTCCATGTTGCATCTATTCATCTTTTCTTTCCCTCCATTTCTCGACTCCATCGTCCCTGTCGGTAATCACTCGCAGATTTATGAACCTGAGAATGAGGTCTATGGTATTCGAGGACTCGCTGTTTGAGGAGTGTTACTTTGAGGACATCACCTCCAGCAACACCTTCTTCAAGAACTGCACCTTCATCGCCACCCTCTTTTATAATACAGGTACCAAACACACACACACACTGACACTGTGCGATTGTAAATTAAACAGGTGGGGAACTGTGGCCTTACGTCAGTGAACACCTCTGGATCAACGTTGTTACAACACAGCTCAAACAAAGAGGAAAAGAGGAGCTCAAACATGAGTTGCAACCAAAAGAAAATCATTTCTAACAAATGAGAAAAGGATTATGAGCTGTGCTATAAACATCAACTTTCAATTTTACAGCAAAAACATCAGGATGCATGAATGAGTAGAAGATATGCTGTGGAGATGAAAAAGAAAGTGTGAGCAAATAAACAGAGGAAGAGGCTTGCGTGATTTATTCCCTCAGTAAACAGTTTCCTAATGAGTTTATGGTTTCAGTCACTAGTTTCAAGTCTTCTTCGACACAGCACGATGTTCATTTTGTGAATTATGGTCATTTAGAGTAAAACAGAGGACAAAGCAGCGTATGCTTTAGGACACGGCTACCTTGTGACGCGACTACTGCATGTCATATCAAATCAGGATATCTCCCCCAGCTCCTCTTGTCTAAATATGGTCACTTCTGGCTCCAAAAAACCAAGATGGCGACACAAAACTTGAGGCTTCAAAATGGTAGTCCACAATTCAATGAGTGAAATCACGGTGGGTTTACACTTTGGATCATTGGATGCATTTTTCTACTACTTACATCAGTTTGAAGTTGACTTCTTTGATATGAAATTGATGTCAAGCCTGAAAAAAGTGAATAAGTAAAATTAGAGCTGGTCTTTCCCCTTCCTCTCTCTCTGTTCTTACTCTCTGTATGCTATTTATAGTGATTTAAAAGAGCTCCTTATAAATAACTTTTTAAGTAGAGGTATTGGCACAGTTTCATTCTTCTTTTGTGTTTGCTGGCTACAAACGTAATCTTAATAAAAGACTGTGTGAGTTCGGTTTTATCATCGAGTATCATGACGGATGGAAGACAGTGCAGTCGCTTATATTAAGACTTTTAGTACAATATATTATCCACACAAAAGCCGTGGACGCAGTATTTTCCTCCTCTCCCTCTCCCGATGTATAAAAGATCAGCCAAGTCAGCTCCAACTGTTTGTGAAAATGGCTCAATTACTTTTCCCCCCTCTCCGCTGACTGACTGGCTCTTCAGCAAATGCAGCAGAGCAGAAGAACTGCAATGTCTCCTAGCAACCCGGGCTGAATCATCCATTATTTCAGCTTTAATATTGCGGCGCTGTCTCTCATCTCAAACTGTATGATTGATTTTCTGCTCCGAAATGACTCCGTGAAAAATGTCACATGCAGAAAGCCGATGTATCTTCGTACATTCGGAAAAAGGACACTGTCCGCTGTCGATTGAGCAGCTGTGTCCACACATGCAAACACTTGCACACAATAGACACACGAGCCGGGCCTCCCGCTCGCTTTGTCGGTTGTTTGCAGTCTTAACGCACGTCAGGCAGTCGCTCACAGCTGCTATCAGTGGCAGCCAGTGGTTCCTCATTAGAATGGGATTATGAAACTTGTTTGCTTATTAATGTTTAATCTGCTCTTTGGGCTCCCCGTTCAGAACTTAAGGCTTTGTGATAGTTGCCATAGTGTTCGTTATTATCACAATGCGGCGCGGTGGGAACAAACCAAATGGAAAATGCAGCTGGGATGTACATCATGTTCGTCTGTATGAACTGAGACAAAAAAGGGCTATTCTTCATAGTTTATCAGCAAAATGTCAGTAATTGGGAAGATGACATTCATAGTAACACATAATCGAATACCTGTGGGATTTGAAATTGGTTGAAATGCATCCTACGAGGGCTTTATAACCTGCACAACACACAACACCCTCTGTCCTTAGCTACTCGATTCAGATAAGGAAACATTTCTCATTACGACTGGGAGAAGACTTCATGGAGATGAACAAAAGAAGGAATACAGAGTATACAGTACAGATAGTGGAACAGAGCTTCAGGCAAAATATTAGCATATTTAAATATTAAAGAGTAAAAAACTGTCTCATAAAAAGCAGTGAGCATATTTTTCTGGAGAAAACCGGACTCACTAGTAGATACATGACAGATACAGTAGATAGATGCAATATTTTAGCTGTTTGTGTTTAGACTCATGTTTGCTGAATGCTGAATATGGGATCCAGTGATCAGCCAGGCCAATAATCAGTTAACCCATAATATGCGCTATATACATACATGTACCGTAAGTAGGTATATTTATACAGTACTTTTACTTGGACTTTTGATACTAAAGTACATGTGATATCAGATGCTTTAAGATTTGTGATTCTCCCCATGACCATGTGGGTTTCCCCCGGGTGCTCCGGTTTCCTCCCGCACACTAATACGAATTTGAATTTTAAAAAAAGTATGCTGATTTGCATGTAATTTTTTAAGATGACTGTTTACTTTTATAACAATTGTTTCCCTTTTCAGAGTTCATTACGGTAATGGCACAATTACGTTTAGCAAAAGCATTCATCATTAGGAAAAGTCACTTTATGTGTCTTCACAAAAAGGGAAATTTCATGTTTTGTCTCCTTGAAGGAAATAATAATCTGTTGTCAAGTGGTAACTCTCTCCCCACTCGTCCTCTTCCATTCATTCTGATCCAGTCTACTTTGTTGCTTTCATGATGTTAAGCTGTTGGTAACCAAACTTTGCTGCAGGTGTTTCACATTCAAAGCCTTCACTGTAAGGGATTATATGTAGTTACAGCTGCCTGTGCAACATTAATACCAGATTACTCACAACCATCTGCATCTTTCCCTCAATTCTGCCAACAAACTCACTGTGCTAATCAACCTCTTCACCCCTACTCCCTCTCTGTTTCCCCCCTCTCGCCATCCTTACAACCCCTCCTTCTTTCGCCTCAGACCTCTTCAAGTACAGGCTGGTCAACTGCAAGCTCATCAACAGCACTTTCCTGCACAACAAAGAGGGCTGCCTGCTCAGTGACGTCAGCGACGACAACAATGCCTACATGGTCTACTTTGTCAGTTTCCTGGGCACCTTGGCCGTGTTGCCGGGCAACATTGTCTCGGCGCTGCTAATGGACAAGATCGGACGGCTGAGGATGCTAGGTAACATGGGCCACATCGATCACCACCAGGTGTACTGAAGGATGAGGGAAAAAGTTTGCAAGAACTTGTACCAACAACACTGGGTTAGGTTTAGGCTAAGTTACCATTGCCCTGATTAATAAGGATTGAAAATGGAGGATAGTTCAGCAGCTGCTACTGACCTCACAGGTTCTATGTTCAGGTTCGGTGTCCTCCTCATAGCAGAGTTTGACAGTATAGTTGTTCACACGTTTTTCACAGAAATGAATCGGTTTATCTGATATTGACGTGTTGGCGTTGTGCCTTCAACATCCTAATTAAAGTTGTTCCACAACCGTCATTGCAGCTGACCAATCATGTAATCATGATTGTCACAGCTGTCATAACAACTCGTGTTGCTCTTGTTCCTGAAACGTCATAATTAATTCAGGACCATTAATTCAAATAATGACACAGTGGCCACACCTGGAGCAAGCTGTTGTGAATGTGAGTGTCATCTGTTTTTTTTTTGTTTTTTTTTCAGGTCGCAGTTTGTTTAAAGTTTAAGCTACAAAAATACTGTCAGGGCTTTTAGTTTAGGAAAGGATTGTTGGGGTTGTAATAGACTAAATTCACTTAAAACGAGAATTTCTCCCATTTTCCATTTTCCCTGAGTGGCAAAGCATAGATATTATGAAAACATGAGAGGTCTGTTGCAGTGAAGGTCCTGGAGCAACATTAATTATGGTGTTCCAGAAACAACACCAACACGGCAATATCAGATTATGTGGTATGAATCAGACTGCCTCTTATCTGTAATAGCCCGAGTCTAAAGTATGATTTCATGGAATTAATTGAAGTCTGTCTGCAGAGCAAGTTTGATAAAAATGCGAATCTCCTGGTGAGACTTTTAATTAATGGTAATCTTTTTCGAGGAACTTTATTAAAAGTAAACAAAAGCCGGTAATGGTTTCTTTTGACACATAGGCGAGGTCAGCCCACATTTAAAGTGCACTCACAAATCTTACTGTAGAGTGATAAATGACTAATGATTCAGGCTTTCACCACAAGTGATTTATTTAGTTTCGTCCACATGTTGTTTTATTTGAACAACAGCCAAATGATTTGGACAGAGCACTGATGAGACCGTGTGCTGTCGGGTCTAATCATATTACAGTTTGAAGTGACATACCAAAACTATTTCCTTCCTTTCTTCATACGTCACTGATTTTTCTATCATCTCTCTTTTTCCCCCTCTTCTTCATCTCTCTCCAGCGGGCTCCAGTGTGATCTCTTGCATCAGCTGTTTCTTCCTGTCCTTTGGCAACAGCGAATCAGCCATGATTGCTCTGCTCTGCCTGTTCGGGGGAATCAGCATCGCTTCCTGGAACGCCCTGGATGTGCTGACCGTCGAGCTCTACCCCTCTGACAAGAGGTAGGCAATTTAGGCATGCCCTGAAATCTCCTTGACACTGGAAAGACGCGGTCAGTGGTGCTGAATGACGTGTTGAATGACGTCACGAGAGTTGCCCTGCATCGATTGGTTGGCTTCCAGGGATGGATGACATTGTGGGGTGAAATCATTGGTAGTGCAAGTGATGTAAGACATTTAGCTGTCTTGTTGCCACCTAATGGCTTTAGTAGGATGTGCTCTTAGCTGAGTATGCAAATACTGAGTTGATTAATTCATTGAAATGCAACCTAATTCAGACATTTTACCGAGCAAAAACATGCATCTTTTGTGTTGTCCCTGTGAGATCAGCGTTTGAGTTTTCATTTTAGAGGATGTAGCTCCACCTTGTGGTCATGTGGAGTCCCTGCAGCCTTTACAAAAATGATGTTAAACACAGATTAAGTTTAGAGACTTGGCTTAACATTTCATCTTAGATAGAAAATGTCTGTTTTAGGAAACAAAGTGAAAGATAAATCTGTTGCCGTATCGCTCCACTGCTTTTCTTCTCTGGTCGACTGACTCTGACTCTGTACTCTTTGTCTGTCCCCTCTCTTTCCTCAGAACCACGGCATTTGGCTTCCTCAACGCCCTCTGTAAATTAGCGGCCGTGTTAGGAATAAGCATCTTTACCTCGTTCGTTGGTATCACCAAGGCGGTGCCCATCCTATTTGCCTCGGGGGCGCTGGCGGCGGGCAGTTTTCTGGCCCTCAAACTACCAGAGACGCGGGGTCAGGTGCTGCAATAGTGTGGCGCCCAAACAACTTTCCTGGGGGGGCTGAAGAGTTTTCGCCACACTGTGAATGAACAGCTCAAGAGCCCTCCAAACCCTACCCTCTAACCCCCTCCCTCATTAGGATAGTTTAAGTTTGTGCACATACTGACAAGACAACACGGAAGAGTGACACAAATTTGCTGTAAATATTCGGGATTGGTGATTATGTGATAGGTACCCCTCAGTGCTTGTAATGCTGTGACATGCCTGAACAGACTTTGAGACAAATTGTTGATGATTGCTCTGAATTAGCGCAGCAACATGAGGCAAACATACTATTAACATGTTCGGTGAAAGCATGACATTTCATTCTGAATATAATAATACATTTAGATCTGGTCCTCCGTTTAAGCACGTACACCCAGGGTTGGAGGTCAGGGGATGGGGGCTCTTGATAACGAGCCATGCAAATAGACTCATAGAAATGACCCCTAGCCATTGTTGCAGAGTTCTCTGTAGTCACCTTCTTTCATCTGAGCAAATTCAACTCACCCGTCAAGTCTTGAGTACTTTGCCATTGTTGGAGATAGAATCAAAAATGCGACATTTATGCCTTGATTTGAAGCATTTTTGACTTTGCGGGGGAAAACCGAGACTGTCTCGGCTTCTCTCCTGTCCTCATTCTTTATCTCCTGAGGTCTTGTGTTGGTGTACAGACTAACTGCCATTTTATAGATTATAGAACATTCCAGGTTTGCTTTTGTTGTTGTTAGGATGTGATAAGGAGATCAATCGAGCCCCTTCTCCCTTTAAAAAACATTGTTTCCGATCACCTCTGAAAAGTCACGAGATCATTCAAATCACGATCTGCCATCTAATCGCAAAGATGACGCTGTTTGTCAAAATGTACATTTTAAGCACAACCGGTGTGAAAGACCCCGAACATTTTCTTGACGTGATGAAAATGTTGGAAATCTCACACTCAATCACCATTTTCAATCATACTGTGTATCCCTTTGTAAGAAATGCCTTTTTAGTACCTCTCCTCCCAGACTTACAGTATGTTTGTCTCTTATAAATATGTTTCGGAGGGTGTTATGCATGTCACAAAGTATGTATGTACATTTATGAAAAACTGAGAGTACAACGTGTGAGAAGCATTTGTGGACATCGATTACTCTGGCTTAGGTCACCGTGATATTTCAACAACAGAGAGTGCTTTTAATCTGCTTTTAATAGCAGTGATACCCTGAATAAGGTCGATGAACCTTACAACACTCTTCTTAGAGCACACTCCACAGGATCCTCCATTGACTTAAATCATACTTACATGTGAAAGAAAAGCAGGTAGTCAAAAAAAAAAAAAAAAAAAATGTACACAAAAAGCCTACACTTTTAGTTTTGATGGTTTCTGTGCAGGCACAAACTGTGTTAAGTGTGTAAGAGGTGACAGATAAACTATAATCTACTTATTTGTGTGAACTGAATGTTTATATTAATGTGAGCGTGCTTCTTAGTGCAATATTGAACCTCTGTGCAATATTGAGATTAATTCTTTCTTTCTTTTTTTCACCATTTCACATTTGGCAAACACTTTTCTGATATGTGAGAGGTTGTTGGGTAGCTGTCTTATGTTGATAACTGGACATGGTGTGACAACATAGTGGACCTGTTTTTTTTTTTCTTGCGCTTGGATAAAGACAGCCTGAAGAGTTTAGCATCAATATTGTTGGAAAATACTAGATTACAAGCAAAGTTGTTCGATTTTAATTTTTCCTAATTTGGGGTGTGTATGACTCTGGGGCACATAACATGTCGAACAGTGAGGACTGATCGCAGTTTTAAAAGATTATTCTGTGATTGAGCGAATGGATTTGGAGTGCACTGGGACCTTGTGTTTACTTGTGCTTTATTATACAAATGTAGCTAGATATAACATGAGCTTCACCGTAGAGAACTCACTGCCAAGGGCTGATTGTCATATACCCCACACTGGTAACAGCACAGAGTGTCGGCGAAAATTAAGGCCACATTCCCCCCTGATCTTGAAAAGCAAGGGTGATATGTTCACAATTGCATGGTTAAAAAAAACAAAAACAATCATTAACATGTCGGATTAACAAAAAAAAAAAAAAGTTTTCGTCCAAACTGCCATTTTGTAGGATAGCAGCCATACGTAGACTCAAAGACAGTTGAATAAATAGACAACCCATTGCACTAAATGTACACTGTAGTACATGCACAATTGTGAATGCCTTGAGCTCTTCAAGACAAATTCTGATGCAGCCTTGCTAGAGATTTAATGAAGACCAAGGTTTAGCAAGAGCACAAAGACCAAAACCAACCAAATGACAAGATTGTGAACACGAGTGCAGTTGTGAACATAGGTGCTTGGAGCTTTGATGACCTGCCCCTTACGTTTCCCCTCCCTCCGTCTCACACCGACTCCAAATTCGACATCTGACCCATGATCTATGAGTGTGCCATCTCTCATTAATTATTGCCAAATATTTTGTATGGCCTGAGTTTACACATTACACCATCAATTCTCTGTTATAGATATGAATATATGTAAATAAAAGTACTTATAATGTATCTAATAAGATAGTTCTTCAAACCTTTTGACCCCTGGAAATTTGCAGTCAGTCGTTGTAGGTTTTCAGCCATCGATCGTGTGAAACCAGCGCAACTGGACTTGTTATGTCAATGAAGACTTTTTCACAACTCATCTGAGAACCTGTCTTTAAGAGCCCGGGTGCTCTTGTTTAAATCACTGCAAGAAATAATGGCTTCAGAAGCCAAAATGGCCAGCAAGCCAGAAAAGCAAAATTTGCCCAGATTCTCTCTTAAAAAGCACATTGATAGTATATAAATGCACATTAACTGTACCAATATAAAAGCTAAGCGTCAGCAGTCCTATTCTCTGTATGTTGTCCTGTATCACCCATGAAATTAAGAACAACGATGTCAAGATAACTGTTGTATTTGTCCAACATGGAAAGCTGTTAAAGCACTAACCTGTCTCAGTGACTCAGTTCAGGCTACGTCCAAGTCAAAAGTGTCTCACGTAGATACATATCTATAAGCTTATGTTACAGGGTTTTTTTGTATCAACAAGTTGCCTGAGCAACAGTCAATCGTGAGTGCAAAAAGTTAACAAAGCAATAAGTGTTTGGGTATTTGCCTCTTATTCTCTTCTCTGAAGCTATTGGGAATTGGAGCACATTACTATATGCTGGCCATGTCCACTAAAAATGCTGAGTGTTGGCTTAATAATGACACTGGACTTTTAACAGCTGACATTCGTGTGTACTCTCTAAAACAACCCTAAGTCTTGAAGCTTTTGTCAATAAGATTGCATTGCCATTAATTAAATGTAACAAAGAATTTATCACCTTTGTCATTGTACTGTGCTGTAGAAACTGTAGTTGATTGTTTGTAAGTATAGCAACTGTTTGTGGAACCATGAATAGAAAACAAAAGTTATAAAAAAGAAAAAAAGAAAGTGTAAATGAACAATGATGTATGTCGTCTTTGATTTTGTGTATTTTGTAAATGAGAATGAAATATAAGTAAATACATCAATGTTAAATACCGGTTATGAATCATAGTTAGCCTAAATGTGACAACATCAGTTCTGTTTAAAGGTGTGTGAGATTTTTTCTTATATTTTCTCATTGTTGATTTTTGACTGGGTTTGCACCGCGCTGTGCAACTGACCCTCCAGAATCACAATGGATAACAAAGAACCATGACGAATAAACAAGTGGAAAAAAATACGTAAAGTCACTTTTTGTCATTTATTTCTGCCTATCAATATTGTTTCACGTTTATAAATGACAAGAGAGTCATAAGTTAAAAGAGAAATAAGTTAAAAGCCTGCTGCTGTCAGGGATGCTGCGACAGGACTACAAAACGTCCAAAAACTACAATACCCATGCTGTGCTAGCACTTCCGGTGAGCTTTGCGTAACGGTGACGGACGTAACTTCACTTCATTCGCAAGGTGAGGAGCTAGTTAGCAAAAATCCACTAAACACATTAGTTTCACCGCCTGTTATTTAGCGCAGACTAGTGTTTTATGTTAGTTGTTAGCTGTTCTGTGTAGAAACTCCGTTAAATTGTCTGTTTTTTTACACACTGAGTGACGTTTATTAAGAAAGCTAACCGCTAATGCTAGCAAACAAGCAGGGAATTAGCTAAAGTTTAGCTTAAATGTTTAGTTAGCTATGACAGCTATCAACAAAACTGACACTGTGAAGGCATCACCATGAGTGGACTTCAACAACTTACATGCAGCTGTAATAGTTACTGAAAACGTTAGCATCTCCATGGACCTGCTACAACTGGGGCCAGTTAGCTACTAGGTTAAATACTAATGCGTGTGGCAGGTTAACGTTACAGCTGCAATGTATTTGATAACTATAGAGGCTTTGCAATGGCATCAAAATCCTTCCACAGACACATCTGTCTCCATCATGGAGGTCCAGTTGTCCACTCAGTGGTGACGTCTTGCTGATACTGTCCCTGATCCCCTTAACTAAACATGTTAGGTGTCTGATCTGGCATTTTAGTGTCAAGAATCCCTACTAGTACTCTAACTTGCTGACATCATGACATGAAAACTATGCTGTCATACTAACTGTAAATCGGGATAGGGAGAGATGAACTCATCACTTATTCAAAAGACAAGTTGTACCCAGCTAACATTAGAAATACAACCAGCTGTTAATTGCTGCTGTTGTGTAACAGTTCAGGAACTCCAATATAGTCCTTGGAGACTGTGTTGATACACCTCAAAGCTTGTTATTAAATACAAATGCTGACTAGAACATGAATATCTCTTGCATCATTAAATACCACGTCACCTGTATTTGCACCCCTCTGACTTTCATAGGTGGTCTCCTGCCACAACCTCTGATGCTTCCCAGTGTCCTCCGCTGTGCTCGGCCCATCTCTACCAGTCTTGCCTTAAGCCGGCCTCTGGCCCACTTCAGACCACACATGGACCCAGACCCGAGCCGGCCCGTTGAGAGGGCTATCAGAACCAAACTGACCGACTCACTTAAGCCGGACCACTTAGAGGTCCACAACGAAAGCCACATGCATGCTGTGCCCCCCGGCTCAGAATCCCATTTCCGTGTCCTGGTTGTCAGCTCCCTGTTTGAGGGTCTGCCGTTGATAAAGCGCCACCGCCTGGTTAATGAGGCTCTGAAGGAGGAGTTGAGTAGCTGTGTTCATGCACTGGCCATCCAGGCAAAGACTCCTGGGAGCAACCCCACCCTGGTTAAGAGTCCACCCTGCATGGGAGGCTCCAAGGGAGATCACACGATGGAGGAGAAACTGAAAGCCGGGCGAGAGTAAAGTGTTGGACTACGAAGCAGTTGTACTTATACTGTTGGACTGAAATGTGAACAATGCAGGTGAATTCTGGAGATCAATGTTTCCTGTGTAATTTTACATAGCTGTGGTGGAGCTATTATGATTTTTATTTATGCATTCTTGGTTTAATAAAACATTGATTGTAAACATTTAATCAGCAGTGTGTTTTAGAGGTACATTTTGTGCAGTTACACAGATATAATATCCTTTTCAGGACAGGTGGTTGCGGGTATTTTGCACCGGTGCCACACAGCTGTTCAGTGAATACAATACAGAAGAAAAACTGCAATCCCGTCAGCTGAAGTAAGGACTTTTGTGAGTTATTGTCAGTAAAACTCCTGCCTTGTCTCTTGGGTTCAAAATAATCAAGAATTAAATAATCAAAATCAAAACACTCTGTGAGTTAATATGAACAGCTGGAATAATCAACCAAGTGACAACATACATAGATTGATGTAGGTATAAAGGAATTCTGTAAACATTATTTTTCTCAATTGCATTTATAGTAACACTTTAGATGTGATGAGTCTAAAATTGTTGGTTTAGGTGCCTTGAAAGTGCTTAAAAAGTGCTTGAATTTTACTCTTAAAAGCTGTACATTTAGTAAAATCCCTTCTTGGTGTCTTCAAGTAACCCTGAACAAGTCTTGTATGTATTCTACAGGCCTGTCAACATCCATCTATAAGGCCCAAATATTCACTCGACATCATTATGCTAGTATAGAATAGTATTTTAAGTTGTGCTTCATGTCAGAATCGATGTAAGTGATGTTCGACAGTGATGTCTAATGAAGTTGACAGGAGATGCCTGTGCTAGACAGGATAATGTCAGTTCCTCTGGCTGAACACATGAGGGCAGCATGTGCACAAATTACATGACGAACTCAATTCAGATGTCTTCATTATTCTCCTTTAAGTCCAACATCAAGTTTCCAGTCAGTTTGTATTTTCTCCTCATGATTTTAAATGCAGTCTTTCTAAAGAATAAATTGGTGATTAAAAAAACATACATCGGTGCATCTCGGGATTAATTTGAGAGAAATTGAACCAGCCAATATATTTAATCAACTCATAAATCTAAACATAAATTCAGTATCTAATGTTTTAATTAAAAACACAGAGGACACACAAATAGGTGTACAAGTAGAGTCTGTAATCAACTGTAACAAAAAATCTTTGATACAATTATCCTGTGATTCTGTGAACAGTCAATTATAGTTATTGGATGATTGTAATCCCAGCTTCTCAGTTGAGCAAACCAGAGGACAAAAGTACAAAATGTTCAGTAGTTTCCGCCTGTTCTCAGCGTGACACACTCTTTACTGTGTGTACATGTACGTGTATGTGGGTGGGCGTGTGTCTATTTTTGTCTTGGGGTTGTATGTGTCACTGTGAAGGTCTTCTTGCCCTACCCTCAACCCTGATGACGGCCAAAAATCACTCCTCAAGCCTGTGAGAGCGATAAGACAACACGTATACATCAAAACTGTATGTGGGAGTCTTCACAAACAACGATCCTTTACCCCAATTATCATTCATCTGCCAGATGAATCTGCTCCAGACATTAATTTGCGAGATACGTCCAGATTCGACGCAACAAACCAAACACACACTGCAGAGCCGCAGCAAACTTTTAATGCTGTGCTGCAAAGCTATTCAAAGTTATTGTTAGCTCATAAAGACAGGCCTTCAGCGGAGTGTGGTGTCAGCTCAAGGTAATGCGTTTCGTCTCCTACAACTATCCTCCGCCTCGAACTGACAGCTTGTCAGGCCTCACAAAAGGCCCCGGTGAGGAGGGTGAACAACTGGTGTCACTGGTTTGGGAAAAGGAAAACAGTAACACAAGCACTTTATGACCCCTGCTCGCCCATTAGAGCCAGGCCCAAGGGGGCAAGCAGCAAGGTCGGGGCTGTGGGAGAAGGCAATAAGCCGGGCTGTTCTGCCCGGGGACCCGCAGACTGTCTCTGCTGATAAGATTTACGTGTCACAATTCCAGGTGCTGTTATGATGGAGAGGGAAAAGACGTCAAAGTCGTCAAGGGTGATGAGGTGGAGTGCAGAGACTTGTCTTGCACTTTAAAGGTTGGACTGTTTTACATGTGTGAGTAGTACATCAACTATTTAGTATGTGGCAGTTATACAGCAAAATAACAGGGTCGGTCAGGTCACCTTAATAGATCGTGACTCGTTGTAGCCAGAGGTGGAATTGCTAGTGCTCTAATTAACCAGATTTTTCTTTTTTAAGATCAGTAATTTTACTTTCACTTAAATATATGTCAACAAAGCAATCTACTCAACTACTTCTGGCAATAAAAGCAAGAATTCGAGAGTAGCCCATAGCTGCGCAATTACAGCCTAATCAGGAGGAGACGCCATTTAAGTTTGGGTTGAATCCTCTGAGAAAAGTTATTATAAACCTGGAGTGCACAAACTTATTTCCCCTGAATTTTAATGGCGGACCACGGGCCAAAAGCAAACACCCATTTTATTGTTAATGTGCAAAATGGTACAAGGATCACAAGTTCCCATAATTGACACTGTCCGGCTGTTATTGGAAACATTTAATAAAAAGGGATCCTAGATATTTAAAGAACATCTTACCTCACAAAAACTCGGTGATATATGTTATTTCAACCAATAGAAATGCTTACGTGAGTACTCTACAAGTAATCTTCTACTTTTGTAGTACTTATGTCAAACAACCGTACTTCTACAAACTTCGGGGTCATGATCCTTCTTGCTGTTAGTGTATTTGAGGTGTTGATGTAATGGATTGCATTTTACTAATTAAAAATTATCATTTTAAAATGAATTATCTCAACTTTAATTTACAAAAATAATTTTGTTCACCTTTATTTTGTCGTCTGTATCAGCTCATTGAGAGTAGATTTACAGTGGATGTCCACCGAGCCTGTTCTACTGTGTCCAGACTCCAGTATGATGGATCTGTCTCCGGTCCCAGGTCTGGCCCATATGGCCCGGAGGGTGCAGCAGGTCAGTGGGAACCCACCTTGGCAGCGCTGCTCCTGCGTCAGAGCCCGGGGACAGATGGTGCCAGGCTGGGCTGAGACCCCGGGCAGGGCAGGGTTCCCGCGATGAAACAGCCGCTGATTTACGCTGCGGCTCCGGACCGAGGGCCTGGGGTGCGGGGGGGCTCCTTCTGCGCAGCTGACCCCTGCTGGTTGCAGGGTCATCCATCGGGAGGGAGGAGGGGGTGGGTACGACAAATGGGTGTCTGAGAAAGGGTGGTTTGGTCATCCCTGGGGACTGGCTTCGTCTTCAGGCCCCCTGGTCAGCTGCAGGATCTGTGCAGCATGTGTGCAGGGAAGGCAGCCTGTTAAACACATTTCATTTTAACCCCCACTAAAACAACAGTCATTACTTTTTACTGTCTTTAATGCTAAAGCTGATGTCATTGCACAATAAAAAATAAGTTGTCATGAAGGCAGTTTTCACCCAGTAATATTGGAAATGTACTTTATGTTGCAAACTACTACAGAAGCTCAAAATCATCAGTCCTAATTAAAGTTTATTAATCACAGAATGGCTTTTAAAAGCTCCCACGCTGGTCTGGTGATTAATCTTTAGCTGGTTTCATGTTGTTAAAAAAAACAGAGTTGAACTTAAGGTGATGGTAATAGGCTATTAAGGCCTTTTAATTGGAAAGCCCCCCCCCTCCTTCACCAACTCTCTCTCACACCACACCGCCAACTAATGAAATCAGTGAATAGCCAGCTTGAAAGGGAAGGACAAAAGCAGAGATAGGGAGAAGACAATATCCTTGTGTGGGAGAATTAGTTACACTCAGTAGTCTAAGTATTCAAAGCGCATAGCAAAAAAAAAAAAAAAAAAGAAAGGGGGGGATGCTGGAGGGGGATTAAGAGAAAAGTCCACACAGGTGGGTTGCTGGGAGGGAGGAGGGGTCACATGACAGGACGTTACCTCGTTTGATAAACAACAGCCGGGGCCCACAGGAAGAAGGAAGGGAGTTATTTTATAGGCGGAATTAACTGCTTCACCACATCAGGTATTCATTAGGGTAAATCTCCCAGGTGTGCCGTACATGCAAGTAAAGTCGAAAACATCTTAGGAGGTTGGATTTGATGCAGAGCAACTCGGACTGATTGATATTCGCCGTGGACACTAAAAGGCCTCACAAACTGACTCCGAGTCACAGCTGAAATGTTATTCTGAGAAATGCAATTTTAAGGTAGATTTGTGTGTGTGTGTGTGTGTGTGTGTGTGTGTGTGTGTGTGTGTGTGTGTGGCAGAAACAGGCTGAAAATCTAATGATTTTTTGAGCACTGTCAGGAAACAAGATAGAGAACCACAGATAAATCTCAACTGTATTTCAAGTGTAACAGATAACACAACTCTTTGATCAGCACACATATAAACATGGCGACAATTTTTTTTAGAGTCAAGTAATTTTCACAATTATGAAATGAATTATTTTTTCAGTCACATTCACCTGAAACTACGAGTTGTTGCGTTGTTGTTACCTTAGAATTAATCTTTTATACCCACATAGGGAGTGGGTGCTCTTCCAAGGTGGCCGCCATGTTGCACCGCCATGTTTCTACAGCAGCCCAGAGAGGACAAACCACAGTCTGTCAACTACTGAGCGTCAAGAGGTTAATTCCACTCTGGAGAAATAAGTGATAGGTGAAATATTAATTATAACTGAACGGTCACAAATCATTTTACTCTCCTAAGGAAGAAGGAAGCAGGAAGTCATGTATGATTTCTGACAACTGCTGAAAAAGTTGATTTGAAAATGACTTCTAGGAGCTTCAAGTGTCAGCAACTGTAGGTAGCAGGTTGTAATTCCCTACCTCACCTTCCCCTTCCTTGCATCTAATGAAGTTTGTAACAAGTGCCTTAAAGTCATACTTGAGTAAAAGTAAAGATATCATGTTAAACATTACTTTGGCAAAAGTGAAAGTCACCCATATGAATTGTATTTCATCTCAAACATCCGTTTACAAGTCAGAAAAGTCCCTGAACACACATGAGGTCATCTGACTGGCCTGTTGCAGATCTGCTGACTGTCCTGTGTCTTTCCCCAAAATGACCAAAAGGAACGGAGTCGCTGCTGAAGGTGTGACAAACTCAGCTGACAGCCATGATGAGAAATTGAATTGTCAAAGAAAGTAACATCTGTATCTTCACTGATGTGTGACAGCCCCTTTTTTTGTTAATGTGTTTTTTTGTTCTCCCTGCGCCGCTCAGTCAATCACATGATCACGGCAGTAAGTCATGATGTTTTTCCTGGGGGTGTTAAAGCATGGGGCTGGTTAGGCTGGTTTTTGGGCCAGAGTGCACAGGCCAAGGCCTTAGCCCTAAGCCCTGCACACTCAGTTACTGACACGCATGCAGCTCCCCTTCCCTTCCCTCCCCTCCAGGGCACTAACCAGAGGAGTGTGCATGTCAAGACAGATGGGTCACAGATAAGGCTCTTTCAAGGCCTTCTCTCTGGGCTCCCTCTCTCAACTCCCTCTCAACCCCTTTTTTGCTCAACCTCTGTGATCTTCCCAGTCCTGCTCGCTAGCTTTGAACCTGTTCCTCATTCCTATAGCACCCCCCTCCGTCTCCACTGAGCTGTCAATCACTTCATTTTCTGTGCAAGCTATTACCCAGCTAGTTACCCTTTACCTTGAGCCCCCTTCCCATAAACTTCTTTTGACCTCTTATCAACTTTCATTCAACACTTTAAACAGCCCGTCTGGTGTGTAGCTGAGCTGAACGTGCTCCGTGTTCCCTCTCATGGCGTAACGATTCCCCCAAATCTCCCATCAGCCTCTCCAGGGCTCCCAGTTGCTCATGGCTGAACCCTGACACATGACTTTCTCTGCCTCCCTTTTCGCTCCTTCTATAGCACTGCGTCTCAATGAGGATTACATTCACTTAACCCCCTATAGCCTGTGTGATCATGTTTATATCTCACACACAGCCTGAAGCTATTATCATATCACCATATTATGTTATTGCTTCTTCCCCTGGGTGTTACTCAGTGCTGATGTTTTCAGTCAAGAGGTTGTAAGTTATTCAAACACCAGCCTTAAGAATATTTGGTGGGATTTGAATGACAGACAGCACACAGGGGCCGTGCAGCCGACACATGAAGCATATGATATTCACATAGCTGCTTTTATAGTCGCTGCAGAAGAGACCCAGCCCCGCTCGTAAACCTCCACTCCGACATGTTTATCATCATAAAACCGAAGGCAGAGTTAACAGAGATTGAGCACCTTTATGGCCCAGCTTCGAATATCATAAAAAAGAATTGATTGGCACCAGGTTTTCTCCTGCTGCTACGGTGTCACTTTGCACCTGCCGTACCCAGATTCAGATGACACACATAAACGTTTGTGTTAGTTATTGTTTCTCAGTTTTCAGTGATGCCAGCGGCACGTCGGGGTGGCAATGTCAGTCAGTCCACTACTGTGGTCCAGTCTGAAATATCTCAACAGCTATAAGATGGATCACCATGAAGTTTTGCACAGACATTCATGATCCCCAGAGGATGAATCCTATGAAATCCTACTGATTTTTCTTCCAGCACCAACATGGAGTTGACATTTTTGGCTTTCAGATTACTTTCTTGACAGCTATTCAATAACTGTGAATCAGTTCGGGCCCTGCATCCTTTGTAGGCTGCATTTGAAACAGAATGCGGCGCAACAAGTCCGTCCCATTTCGAATGCGGCCTTCCTGTCCCGTGCCATGAAAGATCCAACTGTTATACTCTATCCTTTGCGGCCCACTATATCCCAAGATTCATTGCACGCTGGTGGCGGCTGGATTTGTTTGCCCAAAAGACAATTTTGGTGGATACATGGAGGAAAACAGCAGCTGAATACACTTATAAATGTAAGTATGGGGTTTCAAGTCACTGGAACAGCTAACGATACAAGTATTTAAAAAGCAAGTGACCCCAATACTGTCAAGGTTGCGAGGCGATGGTAGTGGCGCCTCGCGGTGCAAGGGTAAGGTCGGGGACGCTGGTGGTGTAGATAGGAAATTTCTCATTTAACAACGCTCAGTTTGAATTTCTGAATAGAGACACAGCTAATGTATGCTGAATATGACATATTTTGATGCTATATGGGACATCGTGGACCCGAGGCAACGAGGATGGCTGGTAACGTGTTAGATGACACTGTAAATGTAATAATACTACTGAATTCTTATCAGTAATGCGTTAGAGTACTTTATTATTACTAAAAGTAATGCAGAAGAAACGTGAACTAGTTCATTTTAATCTGTGTGAAGTGTACTTTGAGCTAGTCCTTGTCAAGTGTGAACTCGGGCGAACCTTTTGGTCATTGATAGGGAATTTTAACTATTCACACATGCAGATACATTCAGGGACATTTTCTTTTTTGGGTCTGAAGAAGAAGAAGAAGGAGAAGAAGAAGAAGACTGCCTGTATGAAAGGGGCTTCAGTCTTGTTTCATTTTCTATGAAACAAGACGAATGAAAAAAGTCAGTCGTTTGTAATCTTCCAACAACACGCACCACTTTTGTGTTGATCGTATCCCATGCGTTTCTAAGAGGATGATTCACTGACGTCCCCTCCATAGGGCGTCTTTGAGTCCTATATTAACCCATAAGCGATATTGTTGAAGCTGCAGCTCGGGTCAGAGGGGTCGGCCATACGCGACGCCAGTAAACGCAGGGTTAATCTGGGCTCTTCCAGATGTACCAGCCGACTCAAAGGAGCTGCGAAGGCTCCACTCGGACTTCCACAAAACGTGATCTATTGTTCATCTGTCAGCAGCGCCGTGATATATTCTATCCTATGCTCGTGGACAAAACGTACCCCGGCGATTATACAAGAGGGGCCATTCGCTCTGCAACAACGCCAGCCCGGTGACTGTGGACACCAGGCAGCTTGACCCCGGGGTCTCACGCTCCTTTGTTTCCACTGACCTCTGTTTCTTTTACCCCCCTCTGAACCTAAAACCTCTGTCCTTCCAGCTCCCCCCCTCCTTTCCCTGCCTCCCTCTCCCACACACTCTTCACACACATACAAATAAAGAAATGGGCCCCCTTCAGTTTATTTTATTAGCGCTTTGAAACCCAGGCCTTTTACAGGGGAGTGGAGGGAAAAAATAATAGGAAGGGGCTTTAATTAGGAGAGTTATTAGGGCTCAAATAAAACAACAGGGTCAGGGGGAAGAGCTGGGTCAACTGGGAGTGTGTGGGCTTTGATATGAAGACTTTGTCATCTTTGGGTTCGACCCTCGTATCCTCAGAATAGGGCGAGGCTCGGGGTAACACTGAAGAGCTTAAGACGGGTCGTTAAGGGACGTGCACACTTTCTCTGGAGTGTGTTTGTGACGGCAGGAGCGATGCCCTCATGAATGCTGAGCGTGTCTGATGGTTTACTTTGCATGTTCAGGAGGATGCATACGTGAGCACCATGTACATGAGGTTTTTTTCTCTGCTAAAAGGGTTTTTCCTCGCCTGAATTGAGGGTGTAAGGACCGAGGATGTGGTTCACTGTACAGATTGTAACGGCAATGTTGTGATTTTGCGCCATATAAACATCTTGACTGACTGACTTAGTTCAAGCTGTGTGTCTGTGTATACATATGTGTTTGTTCAGTGCCAGGTGTGCCGCCCCTTTCCTTTGAGATCAGCCTATCTGCGGATTGTGACATGGAAGCCCCTGCAATTTCCTTTACTCCGCTCGTTACCGGCTTCCGACTCAGTCATACCTCAGTGTACGGTTCCCTTCTGTCCCCCTTCTCGTGTTCCCTCTCCTCTACTTCCCCTTCCCCTCTTCCTCTCCTCCCGAGTAGCCGCTCCCTGCGGCTCTCTCGCTGTTTACCAAACACACCAACGGCCTCCTCCTCCTCCTCCTCCTCCTCCTCCTCCTGCCTGCCTCTTCCCTCGGTCCTGCACATGCATGTCTTTGTTTGCGCTCATCTGAGTAGAAAATGGTTCCCAACTACCGGCGGGGCTGCAGTGTGAGACAGGAGGCCTTAAGTGGTGCTCGATGGGGGGAGATACAGGGGGATGCTGCTGTGTGCTGCCGGCGCTCCATCCACCTCCTCTGGGAGGGTGAGGGAGGGTGAGAGAGGATGAGGAAGAGGAGGGGAATCCCCAAAGCTTTACATAAACCGTGAACAGTGGAGTCTCAGCGGCAGGGCACATGTTGAATCATCTATCACACTTTGTGTTTATTTAGTGTAAATGTTCTAGTTGATCATGGCGCCCACCCAGTTATCGCCACAGAAAAAAGGTCCTTACATTTCAAATGCAGCACTGAACACAGGGACAGCATGTGTTTACAAAGGAAGTCATCCCCATATAAGTTGATGTGAACGTTGCAGCCCTCCGCCCATGTGAAAACAAACCAGAGATCCTGAGAGATTTGGATTTAAAAAACAAACAAAGGGATTGGAGAAGCCACAGCGATGCATTTCCCAGAATTCAAAGAGAGGTCAAATGCAATATTTGACACTAAAGGATTAAACCTTTATCTCTAAACTTTTGCAGCAGTCACAGTCAGAGGCCACCGCCAAAGAGCCGCGCAGAGGGAGAAACCCTCCGACAGATGTGTGAGACAGATGTGTATGTGTGTGTATGAGAGAGACACACAGAGAGAGAGAGAGAGAGAGAGAGAGAGAGCGTGCTACTGGGTGAGATGTAGGTATTATAAGTGGCTTGCTCCGGGATGACCAAGTAGGTCAAGAGAATCAAGGCGGTAGTGAGGGCTCACAAAGCTGTGAGGGGAAGGTCAAGCGTGAAATCCCTCCCTCCTTTGCCTCTGTGACCCCCCAGGGAGGAGCACTGGACAAGCAGTGAGGCGTGCGTGTGTGTAGTTGTAGGCGAGTCGGGTGGAGACGTGGGTATAAAACGTGGCAGTGGTGCCATGCAGCTACAGTATATGAACCTCCATGACCCACAAGCATAAGCACCTGAAAGGCCTTTTTATTAGTACAGCTGTCAGATGAGTGTCACCCGTATAATTATACCAAGCATACTTACCCCACAGGTCGTGTTGAGCTCATCAACCTAGTATGTATTTGTGCATGAATACATTAACAGATACTGTATTGACTCTTTGGAAGTTGTTCCTTGTATTACAGCATTCGTCTGAACATGTGAACGCTAACCTTGGTGATCAGTCTAACCTCCGGCTCAGCGACAAAACTGTCAAATGCTATAGAGATCGGTTCAGTGAACCCGCCGACACCCTGGGGAACGTTTTGATGTCCAAGCCGAAGCCGTTTCAGCGCTCTCAGTGTCGGCAGGTGGATTCAAACGCAGAAATCAAGATGTTTCTGATGAGAAAACAATCACACTGATCTCATGTTGAGGCCGAGGTGTATTTATGTGCAGCAGGTACTTGTAATGGAGCGCAGATGCTCCAGGTGGTAGAAATCTAGCTTTATACAGGAGTGTGCGTGCTTGTGTCTGTCACTAAAACAAATGTTGATACTGATACCAAAACCTTGACTTCGATAACGGTTCCTGAACGATACCACTTTAACAAAATCCGTTTTAACGAGAGATTATATTACACATACATGTGATGAGCTCGGTCTCTGGGTGTATGCTACTGTAGGGTTTTTCCTGCATGCCTCCAGACAGCCAGTCACCAGCACTATTAGATCGTGGCTCAACAGGCGTGTTGCACGCTTATTGACTCACTGACACTGATGAGATTAACTCCTTGGGTATTGAAATTGCCATTTTACGATATTCGGTAGTATTGAGGCAATTCGGTTGGTGTAATAAAAGTCCAATAAGTCCAATTGTGCTCAGGTTTGCATGAAAAATGTGTGTGTGTTATATCTTTCACTAAACTATTTATGTTAGCTTGTACACCTGCCTTCCACTGTACGACATGTAAATCTAGACCACCATGGCCCAACCGTCCTTATTAATTTATATATACACATTATAAGCCATTAACAAGACCATCCTTTGTGTTGCCAGGTTTTGACTGATCCCCTTGACTGATTGCTCCATATGACCACATGCTGTCTGCACAATGGCTTCACATGTTCTGGAGCAAAACCTCAAAACAGACAGGATGGACATCATTAAAAGGGATTTTTCGCAACCTCGTAACCCTGATGGCTGATAACTGATCTATTAACCACAATTAAAGCCAATAAGTTACAGCTTATAAACTCTTTCTAAAGGGCGACTTATGAGAAGGTGGTTCTGACATCTGATCTGTCTGATTGGTGTATATGTGTGTGTGTGTGAGAAAGTGAAAGATTGCTACTTGTGCGCCCTGCAGTCTGATGGCTCATCCTGTCACACCCTGTCGCCTTCACGTCACCGCTGCACAGTGGCTGCTTTTCTCGCCCTCTCTCCAGCTCAGCGCCCGGCAGCAGTGACACTCCCGCCGCCACTCACTCGCCTCTTCTCTCCCTTTAAAATGTCTCTCTGTCAACAATGACTAAAAGCGTCGGGTTCATTTAGGCTTCGGTGGCAATAATTTAGGTTCTTGATGAGCAGGTTGAACACTTGTTTCTTGGTTTGATGCCTTTTTAAAAGAGAGGTTTGATCGACACATATTGGCGCTTCGAGCTGAGATAAACATAAAGAAAAAATGTTCATACTTGTTTGTATTTAAGTCCAGTCTTTAGTTCAGTCTTTGTCCAGTCATCTGATGAGTTTCCCTGATCCTGCGGTTGTGATTGCCTGTAACTTGTGTTTCCTTGATCCTGCCGTCTGCTGCAGTTGTGTCCACCTTATCTGCTCCAGCGTGACAGGTTAAACTATTCTCGTTCCAAACCTACTTGCGGGTCGTGCTGCCCAGCGCAACTACAGTACAATCCTCACATATTGGCCAGTGAGCACCCATTTTTTTTGAATGAAAGGTTATACTTACTGTATTTATCATCTGACGGTTATTTTATTAACAGCAGCTGTCTCCGTTTGGACACATGATGTATAGTAATCTGCTCCGTACAAATTCACTTTGACATCTACACGCTCTGCCTATTGTATGTAGGCCCACACATGTTCTCATGAGTAGAGGCTCTGTAATGCTGAACAAAGGAAATAATTACTCAGGATTAAAATGGGGTCATGATTTAAAGTCATGGGACCGGGATGAGTAAGGAAGTATACATCAGGAATGGACAGGACAGGAAGAAAGTTTCCCTCTCGCGTCTCCGTCTAGGTTACAGCTGAATGAAAACGACCGACTCCTTCTTGGTCATTAATCCACTACAGAAAGTCCTCTTCCCTGGCTCGAGTAATTAAGCTTCCACACGCTTAATTGCTAGACTAGCTAGTACATGCTGGACTCTGGCAGTGATACATCATCATCACAAAGAGAGACGTTACATAAGAGCAGAGAGATTGATTTCCCCTGTGTGGAAAGGTGTTTGCGCTGCTCCGGGCTGAGATAATGAATGGCCGCAAACGTCTTGTACCCCGAGAGTGACAACTTGTAAGTGATGACTTAGAGGTTTCCTTTAACATGCAGTCCGAGAGAATAAAGCAGCTGTCAAGGAGGAATGTCCAACTGAATTTTAAGTGTTTTTACTGACTTGAATTTGGAGTTTGCGAGGCTGTTGATGTGCTGAGTATGTTTCACGAAGCCCTGGGTGTTTGGGAGGCATGGGGTCATTTGAGAAAACAGGTAGAAGAGAGGAGGTGGTTTTCATCTGTCAGCAGCTATAAGCTGTGTGTGAGGGGGGTTAAATGAGGTGAACAGGCTGCTGTGTGTTCCTATGTGAAACTTCAGCTGACTCACGTTGCATCTGTCAAATGGGAAACAACAACGGCTACGTCAGTCTTACAATTGCTGTAATCTGCGGTGTGCGCTTCATGCAGAAATGTGAGTGTGTGGAGTGCACATGCCCCCAAAGATTAAAGGGTTAGTCTGGATTTTAAGTGGGGTTGTATGAGGTCGGACAGGAGTGCTGGCATGCAAGCTAAGTGATGTACTGCTGTGGATGAGGGCAGCAGCAAATCATAATTTAGCCATCTTACTGTGCAGGCAGTTAATGGGTTAAATGTACGTTATATTTAGAATACTATCACTTTACCACTTTACCTGATCACAGCCCTTATTTACAGCTGCAGCGCTCTCTTCAAAAACCTTGCTGGAAATGGACGTTGCTGGTCTTTCTGCTGCCCCGACGGGTTCGTTTGTTTGTGTTTTATTTTGTGATTTTGGTGTTTCACCCCGACCTGTCGCCAGGATGAGTTAATGTTTCTGCAAACCACTGATTCGTCCACATTTCTATGTGTCATTGGCTACAGCTTGATTTCTATAAAACGTGACATTGTGTTGTTTTGTATTTTATCGGTCTTTTTATGTAAACGTTTATTTATGTAAATTAACTAGTTGCATAAAAATTATGGAGTATAAACTACAATATATACCTCTGAAATGTATAACAAAATGGAAATACTTCAGTAAAATTGTACTTAAGACTACTGTAGTTGAGTAAATGTACTTAGTTACTTGCCATCACTGCTCGTTCTGTGCATACAGTCCGTGTGAGAGAGTGAAAGTGTGTGTATGTGTATTAGTGAGCGGGAGGCGGGCCTGTTGGCGGAGCAGGTCAGCGGGCAGAAAGGCGGTGGGCCGGGCCGGGAGCCGCAGCCCCTCCTGGGGGTCAGGGCAGAGAGGATGAAACCTGTCATTAGGGAGGTGAGGGGAAGAAAGCTCTCAGTGGGGGTGGGCATTGTCCTGGGGGCGGGCGGGTGGGATGGCTCTTTAGTGCCTCAAATAACACGGCCCCCGGCAGCCATTGTCGCGGAGTGAAAGGGCCCAATGGGGGGGTCACAGGGGTGAGGGGGCAATCCTGAACAGTGGTCAGTGGGAGAAAGGAGTCCGTGGGTTCGGGGGGGAGGGGTGCTTTTATACAGTTGTTTCCCTCTTCTTTGTTGACAGCTCATCCAGAACTGGGTTCCTGTCCTGAAATTTCAATGCATTCATCAAGTGCGTGCAGAGGAATCAATCCTCAGATATATATCTCGTGCATATCGTGAGTGTTTCTGTCTCTGTTTGTTTTTGTGTGTTTGCAGGTTTCTGTGTGTGTTTGTGCTTCCTCTTCCTACAGTGGGTGGGGGGGTGGGCAGGGGGTGCATGAGCGTGCAGGTTGAATAGCAAAGTTTGACATCTACGGCAGAGCTCAGTGCAGAGTCAGGACCTTTCACTCGTCCAAAGTGTTTTAAGGGGACGGGTCACACAGATAATGGGGAACCGGAGAGAAAAGACCAAAGACCAAAGCTTTCCTCTTTACTGGAGGTCGTGGACGGAGCCTTTGACGGCCTGTCACTCCTCCGAGCACCAGACAACAAATAGGACACAATATATCTCGATGACAGCTTAAGTTGGTGATTTCATTTGCAGGTTTAAGAAAAGTGGCAAAGAGTCGTGTGCACGGACAACAAATGGATTAATAAGGAAAATGATAACTAAAAAAAAAACAAGATGTGTCAAGAGTTTTATTTCATGTGATTTTGTGAAATTTAATAGTTGATTTTTGATTGTTTTTATTGGTTCCTGGATCGTTTCATACCTAAACTGAGATGCAACATTTAAAAAAAAGATAGAAACCTTCAAAAAATATTTCTTCACAAACCGTTTTCCCAAACTACGTGTTGCTAATTCTGCGTCGCCACTCCTTTGCTAATGATGTATACTTTACTTTATACGTCAAAGCTGTTCCCACAGCCAGAGCACCTAATAAACTGATAAACTGGACCAATTACCGACTCCATTAGAGGGCTTTCATCCAATCCCAATGCACTGATGACTTTAGAGGGCCAATAAAACTGCTAGGTTGTGACCTTAACGTTAAGGGACCTTAACAGAACGAGAGGGGGGACAGACAGGGGTCAACAACATCTCACACTTGTCACACCCCGGTGTGAAAGTGTGTTTACATCTCATGTAAACGCCGCTGGAGATGAAGCAGATTGAATTGTTGGGATGTTAGAAATAGAAACTATGTGTATTTTTTTAATCCACTTAATTGTGGATTCATTCAGTTGTTTTACATTTGGGGGATATTACACATTAAACTGTTGCTTATTGTGATGACATATGATTTATTATTAATTTTACAATATAATTTATTTGACTCTGATCTAATATTTGACTCATTCAGGTACTTACAGCTTATATTTGTTGGGTTAAATTAATACACATCCAGTGAGGGCATTCTCAAAAAATAATCATTACATGTTCAACACAATACAGTTGGCTGAGTGCTTATGCATTTCTAAATCACCTTAGTACTATGTTAATGTCCTTTATACTTGCAGATTGTGTATGAATCTCAACTTTTCTGATAGATATTTTAATGGGAAAATGTCAAAATCAAGCAAAACTTGTCGATGTAACCCAACAATTAGAAAAGTCATATCAAACACACATTTAAACATTTTATTTTGGTGGTGACATGACAGGAAGGAGAGAGAGAGGGGGCTGAGTGGTTTGTTACATTGTGTTTTGCAGGTGTATCAGCTGTGTATTGAGTAAAGAAAGTGTGCATCAGAAGTACATTAGTGAGGCGAAGAAATCAGCTGCAGGCCTCATGGAGAGGCCCAAAACTGTTACAATCTGCATCAGAGGGAAAAATGGAGGGAAGGAGGCTGAGGAGGAGGAGGAGGAGGAGGAGAGAGGCAGGCCTAATCACTTTCCCTGCTGACTTCACAGGAGGGAGGGAGGTAAAGATCACAGCTCCACCAGCACATTGCAGCCGTCCTCCTCTCCTCCCTCCTCTCCTCCCTCCTCTCCTCCCGGCCTTTTGAAGGAGGGCCCGGGGTGCCTGCTGCCCTCCCTCTGCCCACTGGGCTATTGAAGGAGTGATGGATGGCTTCATAAGGAGACAAGATCCATCTCTCATTCACAAAATCTCTCCCTCCTTAAATGACTCTTTCATTTTCTCCAAGTCTCCTTTCAGATTCTCTCCGTCAGCGATAACAGCCCTCACTTTTTCCTTTTTCTTATCTTTTCTTTCTCTTCTTTCTGTTGGTCACCTGCTTCTGTCTTTCTTTCTTTTTCTTTCTTTCTTTCTTTCTTTCTTTCTTTCTTTCTTTCTTTCTTTCTTTTTTTTTGTTTCTTTCTTGCTTTCTTGCTTTCCCCCTGTCTTTCTCGCGGATGCAGGAATGTTTCTGTCCGTCTCTTTCCCTCTGTCTCTCTCCCCGAGGCTTTGGACAGATGTGGAGGCCTTCCTTTCCCAGCATTCCCTGGGGAGGGTAGGGACAGGTCTTAACACCCTTCTGGAGCAGGGAGGGAGGGGGGGAGGGAGTGCGGAGGCCAGTTTGTTGTCCGAAGGGTCACGTATTGGGAGTCAAGTGATGCATAAGTAATGCTTTGTTTGGACTGATCTGGGGGAAGGAATTTACTGGATTTGGCTGTAATTGGGTTATTTTCCTTTGAAACGGCTTATGAAACAAAGATCGGGGAGGTGAGAAAGGTCAGCGCATTGTGAGAACCATCATAAAAGTCGGTGAAATTGTCAAAAACATCAGAGTTCATAATGGTGCCTTAATCAAAGCAATACTATAAAATTATGCAAAACTAAAGTCTTTTAATCCTCCACCCACGAGTTAGGGTTTGAAAAAAACAACATCCCTTTGATACTATTCATAGTGTTCTTTTTGAAAATCTATCCGTATTCATCCAGCACTCCAGGTCAGTCATCAGATTTCTCTCTTACCACAGCAGTATTTACTAGAAACCATGGATAAAACCATGAATAATGTAGTAGAGACATAAGCATTTTATTTTAATTTATTTCTGGACTGAAAGCACAGTAGAAATGGATCTGCATGCCAGTCGTTGCATGTAAGTTCAGGCACAATAACCACTTGATTAGGGCGAGGAAAAGATCTGGTTTTGGCTGAAAGTACCTGGTTTTCTTGCCACAAACACAGTAAGAAATGTCCCATTGTCTTGTAAAAAGTATATCCGGTTTTTGGCATCTCGTCAGAATTATCAGTTTTTTGGTGCCACAAGCATGGCTGCAAGTTTTCTAATAGCCAGTGTTGTCACGTTACAAATGTTGAAACACAGTCTTGAACCGTGGTCACTGGCTTGACTTGGCAGCCGCCTCACCCAGCTGTAACACTACTGCCATCACCTCAACTCCTGATATGACAGTCAGGTCATAAACGTGACCCATGACATAAATATGAACGTGTCCGTGTTTTACAGGCGAACATTTTTTTTTGGTGTGTGTGGGTCTGAATTTAGAAGCTACTTGTATACTTACTTACATTGTCAGTTTTTAGTACTAGCTTGTATCGCTATGATCTCACCTTTCATCCTGTAATCCTGATAATGAAATGTAATCACGCTCCGACCAGAGCGTGAGCTTGATGAGTGTAGAGGTGAGAACTTCGTCTCCTTGCTAACGGAGCTGTTTCGTTCCCTCTGCTCCTCTGCAGGCTGCTCGGCTCAGTATCGTGCCGCGCTCACCTAAACTTAAATCGCTCCCTGCTCGCTCTAAAAAAAGAAAAAAAGGCTCCATTATATTTTAATTTTAGCTTCAACCCTAACTAATTCAGTGATAAAACATGAGCTCTGCAGATATGCCTGGTTCCCTCGCAGGCTACTTTAAACACATGAAAAAAGAAAAAAACAACCCAATTCAACTCCAACTTCAGGTATATTATGCTTTTGAGGCAGTTCGGACCGTTCAGACTTCAAACTCACAGCCACACTTGATTCTGTGGAGAAAACATGTGACCCACAGTCCACACTGCACACAGTCTGGAGATATCTGGACACTAGTATCTAACCGTATACCTTCCCTCTGTTCAGCTCTGTTCAGCCTGCTGGTGATCTTCTCTTTCCTCCTCAGGCTGTTGGAGTGACAGCACACTGTGGTCGCGCTGTGAGGAGCCATTCAGGCCTCACGGCCTCCACAGCACAGGCGTGAAAATCGGCTACATTTAATCAGCCATGGTGGAGGATTTAAAGAAAGGGATCAAGAGATCTTTGTCTTAATGGATTGGCTACAGTTCAGGGGTCCAGCACACTGAGTTATACCTAGTTAAAAGCACATCACTCGCTAACAATATGACTCAAACCACATGGCGCTTCCCTGAGACGTACTCGCCTGGATCGCTCTCCCACATTTAGAAATAGAAAATATGTTAGTTCTAACTTTTTTCTGGATAAATTGAGAGTCGACTGAATTTGTGCAGTTAGACCCAAAGATCACTTTGATTGATTGTCCAGTCAATCATTTCATCCAAGTTCACAAAACAGAAAATTAAAGAATAAGTCAGCTTTTGTGTATTGGAAGTACATCAAATGGCTCACACACACAGTGGGCCGATTCTTTCGGACTGTCTGTACATTAGAATTTCAAGCTTACGGCCATGGCAATTTTTACCAATACAGTAAGGCCATACAAGACGGAGGCGACATTCAGAAAAGGGCCAGTGCAGTCAAACAAAGAAGTAAATCAAGTGGCTTGACACATGCTCACCAGACAGTTTGCCGTTTGTCACAGAGCCTGAATGGAACTAAAAGCAAAGTTGTGGACGCATCGGGGTGATCGGCATTGCTCAGATACTGCACAAGAGGCCTTTTCAGACAGCTGCAACACTGATTACATTGTGTGAAGGCCAATCAAAGGGGAAAATGACGAGAGCAGTCATGCCGGACACACACAATGCACAAATGGCAGCGGTCAGATGGTGGAGGAGAGAGGTGTTTTTTTCCGGGGGATCTTAAAGACGCATTTTGGGATACAGGCTCAGACGTATGGGAAACTCTTCCGCACCCTATATAAAGGCTGTGTGCCACAAAGAGGCACATTTATAACATCTGACTGAGTCTGATTCCATACGTGAGGGAAAATATCACAACTTTTGCTGAATGGTTCTCAGCTCCCAAGTACGGTTTATACTTCTTAGTCAAGCAGCTAATTTCATGTACAATCTATAGATTATGATAATCTTCTTGACATTATGTAAGATTTGAATGTTTTTACAATCTTAAGTCGTAAGTCTCAGACAAAATATATCCAGATTGTTCTAAACACCAGATTGGAGGCGCTATTTGTAAGAAAAGTAGATTTTTGAATCTCATTGCATACTCATCAAAAACGGACGCTTTGGGATTGTATGTCGGCTAAAGAGTCAGTGTGTTATGTTGTCGACATGTGCACGATTAATTGCATTTTATAAACCCAATAGCCAGAATAAGTGTTGCCAATACAATATGTTGAAATTTTACATTTCCTATGTTGAAACTTTACGCGTCTTTATGTCCAATTTTCAAATTCATGTTGTGACGATGCTGTGCTTATGGTCTGGTTAGCTTTTGGCACTAAAACTACTAAGTGAGTGTTATGTGGGAATGAACCGTGTTTAGGAGTACCTTGTTCTGCCGCCACAAACACAGCTGAAAATGTCCCATGTCTTTGGAAGTAGCCAGTGGTTTGACGAATATTGTCATCTTAAACAGTGGCACCACCATCATCTCCTCCTTGTGACATGAACTTCAGCTCATATAAATGTAATCTGAACATGATATGAAATGTATAAAAATGTTGATGAAACACACAAATTGACCACATCTGTGGTTTGTAGAAAACAAAGAACAGTACCAACATTTTGAGCTGGTCTTGACCCTCTTTATGATGGGAGGCTTTGCAGCCAGCTTTCAACTTTGGCCTTTTAAAACAGGTATGACCACTTTTGTCTTGAGACACTTGGTGTTTTTCCACCAGCACTCTTGACCGTGCTGAGTCAAACCGAGTTGTGCCGATTTGCCTTTCCATCACCAGTTTTACCCCTCATCACCCGTCTCCCCCTCGAACAAGTGTGTGTTGCAGATCGATAGTCGACTCACGTCTGTGCAGGAAACCTGAGAGCGCTCAGTACTTTTTTTGGCAGCTTCTAACTGAATCTCTTTGGTTTTTCTCATCCTGTTTGCACATTCAAACATCTGCTGTGTTTTACTGTTTCGTCATGTTTGCTTTCATGTGTTTTGGGAGTCATGTTTAGTGCCTGCTGGTGAAAATGCAATATTTCCTGTAACGCTGCTTCACAATAAAAGCTTGAAATGACTGAATAATGGGGGGGGCTTTCATTGTGAAGAGGAATGGGAATGTATAGGATGTTTGTAACTGAATTAGCGGAGCCACTTTGTTAGCTGTGGTTCTTCGGGACTAGAGCGTCACTGGTTAAAGACACACCTTCAAGCAGGTAGACGTAATGGGAAAAACGGCAACACCCAAATAAAATGAAGAAAAATGAAATTTGAAAGTTTGTGGTGCTCAAAGCGTTAAAACAAATTGAACTGGATTGTGTCTTTCAAGTCCAAAGTTGTCGTAATAACCCACAGATGACAATATGAACAGTTTTCATTGGAACTTCTTTCTACTGAGGAAAACATCTCTGCGAGTATGGTTGGGTTAGGGTTGCAAAAAGTGATTCTGAACTAGTCATCAAATACTGACGCTTTGGTTGGTAGACGGCCTGATCTACCAACCCAGAGTGTCAGTATAATGATGTAGATGAGGCAATGAGATAAACAATAAACTATCTTACATATTACACCTTCAGAATTGCACTCAACTCCATTTCATTTGGGTTAAAGATCTCAAAACCTGGGAAACTAAAACCAAAACTAAATACACAACAAAAGTGAGAAAAGTTAAAGCCTTTCACTTAATCAGTCTCCGTTTTTATCCCAAATCTGGAGGCAGTGATTAAATGTGTAGAGCCCTGAGTCATCATGAAATCTGGGCCAACACTTAATTATAGAAATGTGCATGTGTAGAGCTCACACTGTCACATTTACAGATTAAACAGCCTTCGGTGCCACTAATGAGGAAGTTACATCAGTTTAAACCAGATCAATGGAAAAAACTTTTTTTTTAATCTCAGCCATTTGGGGAGGTAGTCTGGATGAAGACTTTGACGCAGGTGAGACTCCAAACACACGAGAAAATGTTATTTACAGACACACAAAACACACACTGACGCCACGTAAACACAGAGTCAGGGGGCAAACGACAGAGACACACGGCTGTGACAAACTGTCTCTTTGAGTCTGTCTTCGGTCTCTTCCACTCTGTTGATGAGGACAATGACGATGATTGTGATGACGATGATTGTGACGATGATGATGATGATGATGATGATGGCAATGATAACAAGTACTGGCTGTTGCGTTGTCCTCTCACTTAAAAGCCTCAAAGCTTCAACAGTGCTGTCGTGTCTTTGCTATGTGAACGATGCACTGAAGGGATTTTAAAAGTCAAAGTCCCTCTCTCTCTCTCTCATCACACACACACACACACACACACACACACACACACACACACACACACACACACACAAACACACACTCGCTCATATCTGCTACCTACACATCAAGAATCATTGTGATCATGTGCCTCACGGGTACCGGAGAGGTTGTTTGGCCTCAAGTCGTCCCAAATGGGAATCAGTGTGTGTGTGTGTGTGTGTGTGTGTCTGCCATGTTTGTGTGTGTGCGTGCCCGTTCATGTGTGGGAGGGCTGCTAGAACAGGGGATTTTTTGTGTTGGGGAAGAGAGAGGCTTGGGCACTTCATCTTCTCTTGTGTGCACTGCCAAAAAGGGCAAAGGTCAAAAGTCAGGGCGATTGGAGAATTCCGCGCTGCATGCCGACAGATCGGGTTTCAAGGGTGGGGGAGGGTCGTGGATCGCCCTAGAGGGATAGGTGCCTGCGTATATGTGTGAGTACATATATATAAGTATGTGCGTGTGCTGGGATACGTGTTTATGTGTGAGCTTGTTCGGGCAGCCCCCTTTTTTTAAAAAAAAAAGGCTCTCGTCGTAGCTTTAGTGCTCAGAGCATTTGGAACTTTCTCTTGATGTTTACTGCTTTGTGGGAGTCGTTTGCAGGAGACTCACCCATCATAAGGCAACACCTTAACTCCCTGACCTCGATGTCACATCGTCCGCAGCTGAAAGACATCTATTCCAAAAATGCTTTAGATCCATTTTTGGGTCGTTTGTCAGTCAGGAGCTCAGAAACCTGTCACGATTTGCAAAAGACAGAATCGTTTTTCTTATCATGTGATGGTCTGAGTTTACTTTCATGCTATGAGTCAACGTATTTGTAATGTTGTTTAATTTTGTTTTATTAATGGATCATTCTTCTTCGGGTGAATTACCTTGGTTGTTCAGAAAATACTGTGTGTTGTGGCTGAAAACCTCGGCGACAAAGTGAGTTATAACAGAGCTGAGGAAACAAAGCTTTGGCCTTCTTAAAGGAAAAGTTCACTCAAAAATGAGATTTCAGTTGTCATGTACCCACCCTCATTCTGAAGGAAAGTCCTAAGTTTCTTAGTCTAATAAGCATTTCTGGAGCTTCACAGTAAAACAGCATTACAGCATTCTCCTAAATGACTGAAGTACATGGGGACTTGTTTTAAAACATTAAAACACACCCAATAACAAGCACAAAATGACTCCTTACAGCTTGTGTTGCATAATCCAAGTCTCAGGAAGCCCTGAGATCCCAAATTGATTTGAAAGGACATTATTTACACCCCTTTTAAAGCTGAAACCTTCACTGTAGCTGCTAAGATATAAGCGTTAGCGTGTTAGCCTGTCTGACATGGATGCACAAGCTTTACCGCATGTCGAGGGTGTAAATTATGTCTTTACAAATCAATTTGGGATCTCAGGGCTTCCGGAGACTTGGATTACCTCGTACAAACTGTATGGATCCATTTTACAGTTTTCTAGATTATATTGTTTTACATTTTAAAACAAGTCCCCATCTACTTCAGTTGTCATGAGAATGCTGCTAGGCTGTTGAAGCATCAGAAACGTTTTGTGGACTACAAAACTTCACCCGACTTTCCATCAGCATGTGAATGAGTAGATAATGTCTGAATTTTTCATTTTTGGGGGAGTTGTCCCTTTAAGTCCAATATCCACTCTCTTTCAGCTCTTGTTTTTGGTCTCTACCAACTCCTGATGGAAATATCTGGCTCTTTAGTTGCTATATGCTTCGCTGTGTTCACCAGCTAGCAAAATGACGCTTTGAGATCAGTCAGGGTGAACCACAACATCGGCTTTTGGAGACTTGAATTGCGCCTGACATGCTGTATGGAGCCGTTAAAAGTCTTTCTTTAGGTGTTTTTTTAATGTTTTAAAACAAGTCCCCATCTACTTCAGTCTTTTAGGAGAATACTGCAACACTCTTTTGCTGTGAAGCTCCAGAAATGTTTTGTCGACTACGAAACGCCACCCGACCTTCCATCGGAATGAGGGTGAGTAGATAATTATTGAAGTTTAATTTTTGGGTGAACCGTTTCTTTAACTGAGCATGACAAGGGAAAGCTTTAAACAGTTTCAAAGAGGATGGATGAAACAACTTTTACATTAAAACTGATCCAAAAGCTGCATTCTCAGCAGACAATAACAAAGAACTTCAGTGGCTGATGAAGTCTCTTTACAAACAAAAAAAAACATTTAACACGTCACTCAGTAAGTTCAAACTGTCGACTCAACCGCAATCAATCCAGGGAGACACATCCTGGGTTTAAACATTTAGCAGAAGGTGCAGTCATTCAAATGGTTTCAGATGCCAAGGAGTACAGACCTCAGCGACTAGCAGCTCCCATTGTGGCCTTTGTAACTGATCATTAACGAACATGTGCTCCGGGCCTCCGGTGGCTCCCGGGGAGCCCGGACTGATCACCACAGCTGTGTTTCTATTGTGCTTACCCGCGGTGCCGAAAAATAACACAACACCCCAGCTCTGGCTACGTGCTGGAATTTATTGTATTTACTTTCCAAAGCGTAAAGAAGCAAAGGTTGAAGAAAAAGCTGCAGTGGTCCAGCACATAGGAAACATTAAGGAAGATAACGAGAGCGCCTTTATGAAACAGAAAAACAAGGAGTGATTTATGTTGGTGTGAAGTGAACGAGTTTCTTTAGGGATGATAATGTTACATGAAAACTGAAGAGAGGGAGTGAAGAGAAGGAGCGTCAACTCCAGGGGATAACTTCACTAAGTGTTTCACTGTGGAGACACTAAAATCAAAGGACAGATCTTCAATGTTCTTGGATCAGGACTTCATTGAGACTTTAGAAACATTTATAAATGATGTAAAGGTAAAGACATCATGCTCAGATATTACTTTGGGACCAGTGAATGTCACTCATCCTAATAAAACCTGAGTAAAAGTCTTGAAGTATCTGATATTAAATGTAAATTGAGTATCCAAACTACAAATAAAATGACAATTACACATATATGTACATGTATGTAAACTGTATGCTCAGTAACTAATGGAATGCATGTAATGGGATTACATAACCAGGATACAAAAACAGATAACTTTATGCTGGTAAAGTTACAGAAATAAAGATGTAATTAGTTTACAGGTACATTTAGTAAAAAAGAGGATTACTAGCAGGATTACAATCTTATAATAAAGAATGTAACCATGCACATATGCACACATGTTTACTCTGAGGGAAAGTAATCAAGTTACATTACATTCATATTGTGATACTTGTAGTATGTAACTGTAACCACGAACAGCAAATGAAAATACCTTGAAACTGTACTTAAGTACAGTACTTGAGTAAATGTATTTGAATGTATATGTAGTTACATCCCCTCACTGTCTATCTCTACTTCTACACTGCAGCTCTTTGCAGGAGATCAGTGAACTGCAAAGCAAGGAAAAAAATGACTGTTTGCTCTGTAATCCAATGTGTATCATAAAATGTGTCGAGTGCTCTTGAAACATTGAAAAAGAAAAGAAAAGACGGCAATCCAGATATAATAAACTGCAACAAACAAGGAAGGAAATGTAAGATAAAGTGTCTAAAGCCCACATGTTTTGAGCACTAGGTCTCCATCAAGGCTCCAAAAAACTGCAAAACAGTAAAACATGTCTGACAAATGCGAAACAAGCGTCACAATAAAAGCTCTTTGTCAGCTGTTTTAATGTGACAAAGAAAACTGCCCAGCTCCCCTCATGACACACGCTCTGCCTTATATTCTGCTTCACAATATGTGAATTGTAGATTTATGCCTTTGGCTCTTTGCGGTTTTTCGTGTTTTTTGTGGCGAGCAGAGGAAGTAGCACACTTTGACTGTGCACTGACAGCGGCTCACAGAACAAGTAGTCCTCTCTCTGGCTCGTTCATTGTTTTCAGGGGAGAAACCAGGGTCAGAGATTCAGCTAAATCACACAGAACAAATATTGTATGCAAGTAGTGTATGTAAATTAATTTAACCCCCTAACAACCCAGCCGGTGGGCACTGGTCAGTACAAACTACCAATACTTCCCAAAGATACCAACTTTATCCAACTGAAATTAGGGAAAATGTGTAGAAAATGATGCACGAGACATCAAGAATATTTCCTTTCGATTCAATGATGCAGCCTTTAAAAACATAACTGGAGTCTAAACATCTTAAAACCTCAGTGAAGAGGTTGTAAAGTGGTACAGAATATATAACATTGTCTGACAGCATGGACAGAGAGGAATTAAACCCCATTAACTCTTCTTGCAGTTTGTTCATACTTCTGTTGACATGACTTGCACTCAGTTCTACACATATTACAGTCATGTGTGCAGATGTTTGCTCTAGAAAACAAGACGGCGACCCTAACAAGAAGAAGAAGAAGAAGAAGAAGAGCTGTTGATTGTTTTATTTGGCTGCGCAACAAGAAAAAGTCAAAAACAGAAAATGGAGACATCCTGACTGCAAGTCAAGTTTAAAAAAATGTTTGATCCTACTTTTCCCATAATGCAACTCAATAAGGTCGTTCATTATGACGTCATAATCTTTCAAACTCCACAGTTCATAACTCAGCTAGCTAGCAGACGTCAGCTAACCACAAGCTAACAGTGACAGAAGAGTGAACTATAATTAAGTGCAGATAAAAAGATGGAACATAATATATCCTTTGTTTGAACTACTAACTGAAGGTCAACCTCTAACAACATCCCCACACATGCAGCCACTGTACCTGCACCACGTGCCACTACTGAGGCCTACAGGGGTTGTTAATTGTGTGGTATCAATATTTTTTTTAAATTACAAAGTTGTGTTTACAGTGATATATTTTTCTGGGGGACAAATCACATTTTTCCCAGGATGGGGGGGTCGTGTCCCCCCTGTTCCCCCCTTGATTTACGCCCATGAGACAGAGTAGTAATCACCAACGCGAGCTAAATGACCCTTTACGTGTAAACGGGTGAAATGCCCCTTTAAAGGGAAACAAAAAGAGAAAACTGTTTGCTCAGGGGTTAAAGAGTCTTTACACAGCAGACTTCTTAAGTTTCTGACATGACATGTCGGAAGGTTTTGCCTCTTGTAGAATAAGATATTATCAGTGAATGTAACTAAGTACATTTACTCAAGTACTGTTCTACTTATATAATTTTGAAGTACTTGAACTTTACTTGAGTATTTTCATTTTCTGCTACTTTATACTTCCACAACACTACATTTTGGGGGCAAATATTGTACTTTTACTCCACTACATCTATTTGATAACTTTAGTTACAAGTTACTTTACAGATTACAAGCTGCATCAGAGCCAAATTAGAAAATTGGATGACTTTTACCGAAATATCTTAACACAGTATTTTTACTTTTACTCTGGTATGTCTTTAAGGTACTTTTTATAACACTGGATATTACAACAAACAAAAAAAAATACATGCGTCACACACTGTGGCCTGTCCCTGTGTGTGTGTGTGCATGTGTGGATGTATATTTAGGACTTCCACAGTCACAACCTCCATCAGTTTTACACTTCTAAAACTAGCCGGGCTTTTGTTTCACAGTTACTCCTGCACTGTTGCACATGCCCTCTCACACCAGCACCTGCACTCGTGTTCAAAAGGGTGAGCACGTTATCCACTTACACACTCACACACGCTCCGCTTCCTTTACTTCTTCTCCTACATGGCAAGTTGTCACTTTAAAAAAAGGCCTGTACACTCAAGTCTTTTTACAGTATCAGATCCTTTACTGACCCTCTCATGCTTCGCTGTCGTTTTTTTTTTTTTTTGACATGGCCAGGGATCATGAAAGAGTGCAAACGAGCCATTGATGGATCGGATGGAGCAGTCTAAACGTGGGGCTTGACCTCCCTGCCCCTCCCCTTCTTCCACTCCCCGGGCTGTTTGAGCAGTGTGTTCGGATCAGGACCGACTCTCAGGCCCTAATGGAGGCAGCTCATTTCGAGGGGGCTCGTATCTTTGATGCCGAACCCGTTAACAATGCGTCCTTTCTGTGACTGGGTAAGAATTGGCCAGCAGGGTTCCTGCGAGAGGGGAAAATGTAAACGGGGGATTAGCCGGACTAATGGCCCCAACTTGTCGTTGATGTTAATTAGCGTTAATTAGGACCCCCTTCATTTAGCGGGTCGGACTGAAAGGCAGAGGCGAGCTGCTGGTGTTTTTGCAAGGCTCATGTTTGTGCTTTTTCACACTTGCACACACAAGCCAGAGCGCTTTCTCCTTAATTTCAGCATCTCGCTGGTGCTAGCACTCGTACGCTGACGGCCTCCTTCTGTTTGCTCTCTGCTCGTTGTCAGAGGCCGTTTGCTCTCGCTACAATGACTCCCTTTCACTGGGTTTGATCTTTGCAGCCATTCAGCCTCCTCTTTTTTAGTGGTCAGGAGAAGAAACCACCATTCCACCTCGACTCTTTGCACAGCCCTAAAGCCAACCGTACCCCCTCCCCCTCCTCCCTGTGTGTGTGTTTGTGTGTCCACTGATCCAGGGGAATGACAGTGGTAGGATTTGGGATCTTTTTTGCTTCCAAGGTTCCTCCACTGAGACATAATCGTCCACTTTGTTGGGTCGGTTAACCCCGTATTGTCCCGGAGGCCCCTTAGAGCTCCGATGCCATTCAGCATGCTCGTATCTCCCCCCTCTTGCTTGCGGTGGCAGCTTTGTGCAACACGTACATGTGCAAACACCCATGCAGGAAACGGGTGACACTTACACATGCACACAAACACAGAGAGGGCATGTCCTGAACGCTACCTGAGGCTTGTTTTTACTTTGACATGCACGGCCACCCCTTCCAACGGGCTCACTCTCAGGCTCGACGTCCCAGCAGGATTCAGTGGTGTGAAATGGGGGGCCCACAGTTTGCTGCTGGTGGGAGTTAAGAGAGAAGAAGGGAGGGGGAAAAAAACGCTTCTCTCTGGCCAACACCTGGTATCACTTTATTAACCCTCGGCTGTCTTGACCCCTGAGAGCCAAGGAACAGCAGGGCCAAAGGGGGCCGCAAGGGAGTGAGAGGTGGGGGGTGGAAGAAGAGAAGGGGTGCAAGGGGTGTATGGACGTCACCGCGCAGCCTTTGAAGGGGGAAGAGATGCCCCTGCAGCGGAGCCCCTGCGATGACTTTACCAGTACTGTGACCCCCCTTGACCCTGACACCCCCCTCCGTCCAACCCAAAACCCCAACCCTCTCTGCCCGCAGCTGCTGGTTCCCATTGGCCCGCCGAGTGCCGCTGTGGCGGAGGGGAAGAAGGACTGGACAGAGAGAAGGAGAGCGAAGGAAAGAAGGGAGAAGAACGGGGGGGCAGCGAGAAGGGGGCCATGCAAAAGGTCAACTGTTGGTCAGAGGTTTTTATTGGGAGTGCAGGAGGGAGGGAGCGGGAGTGGGAGTATGCGTTAAAGACCACCGTCTGAGATTTTAACTGCAGGGAGGGGAATTTGGCCTTTTTCCACCCCTACACACGTTTAGCAGTCAGAGGACAGGCTCTGAGCAAACCTGTGTGCTAGCGGCCGAACGCCGAAGTGCAGAGAAGTAAGGTGAAGCGACGCCCCTGGGCGCTGCAGGGTGGTTTCAACTTCAACTCATGATTTTGGGGACTGTATACTGCATGTTGACTGGCGCTGCACGGCAACCGGACAGAGAAGTTGAGAGAATATCCTCACGTCACATGCATCGCTTATTCAGGGTATTGAAGATCTCTTGGGTCATGTAATTACGGTCGGATGGTAGGCCTGTGGAAATTCCACCAGAGGGACGTCATACTGGAGGATTAGTGCTGATCCAATCAGAGGTTACAATCGGTTCGAGGCAAGTCTGAAAACCCTATATGAGCCTCTGATTAGTTGCTGGCACAGTCTATAGGGATTCATGATCTACAAATAGAACCCGTAAGAACAAGTTAGCTCCTCTGACCTTTCATTGAAAAACACCATCAAGATGCTTTCTGACCAGTTGTCAATCTCACCTGTACTCCAGGCTACTGATGCAAATTTACAGTTTAAGATAAAAGAGTCAGGCTGCAGCTTCAAATGATTTTCAATCTTTGTTGTTTATTGTCTGATTCATTCACAGACATATAAAATGTTTGGCTAATTGAGGCTAACACAATTTCAAAAGGCTTAAGGTGATTTTGTCCAACAAACAGTCCAAAAGATATGTAAAGTCCCCCTTCGCTCACAAATATCTCTTTTTCTTTATTGTGACTTTACTTGGATGTACGACCTTCACTGTGCACAGTTTGACACTAGAAGACTTTTTCATCTGCTGAGGGAGGAAAGTTAAACTTCTAAGAGACAGGGTTTTTGCTTGAACAAATCATTATGAAGTAAATGTTGATTACACAATGTAATGGTTATAGGTCAATGACACCTTCAGTGTTTTGGTTCCCTATAAACTTTGCTTTCACTTTAAGCTTTAGAAAAATGAAGAAAAGAAACTTAATGCTGACTTGTGATCCAGTTAGGCCCGCAGTCTGGTGCCATATCTGCCTACTTTCATGTCTCTATTGTGGACTAAATGAATGAAAATGGAAAATTGAAAGCAATCTGCACAATAATACCACTTGGAAAACGCTAATGGGGGAAAAGTTGTCTGTTTCCACTTTAATCTGAGATAAAGACCAGGATTATGTGACATCACAACTGGCTTGGAGGAAAATCTTGGTCAAGTATGCAACTTGCACAAGTGTGAATTGGAAACTTGAAACCTCCAGCGCACAAACACTGAGGATGGACTGTGCAGTGAAGGAGGAGACAAGTTTAATTGTGCAACAGCACTTTAAAAAAGACAGATCTGGAGACCATTAACCAGAGAAGGAAGAAGTTCTCAGTTTATTTACTGAAGTGAAAGTAGCAATACTACAGTGTTAAAATACTCTGTTACAAGTTAAAGTCCTGCATTCAAATATAAAATATACTTTAAGTCCAGCTTATTCCTCGACCCCATGATGCCTTATGCGAATTATGGGCATGACTTTGGTGCCCCCAGGCAGTAAACCAAAAGTGGACACTAATCCTCATTCTTAGAGCGATCGGTTTGGCGCATCATTCATTCACGAAGATCTAGGTTAGCGACTTCATCAAGTGAATACTACTACCATGGTTATTATTGCTTAGCCCCCTTAGCTAGAGCTGCTAACGCCTTGAAAGTGCCGCCAGTGCCTCATTTACTGTGAGACTTTGTTATTTCCACTAGTTCCACCGAGCACCGGAAGTACCACAGATCATCGTTTCACTAGTAACCTCCCCAGTGTCCTCAGGAACCTCATGGATGTACTGCTGGGTATCTTAATATATCATAATACATCATAATTTATATTAAGTATAAATAATCTGAATCCTAAGTAAGTAACTTAAGGTCTCAAATACATTTAGTGAAGTAAAGAGTACAATATTTGCCTCCAAATTTTTTCAGAGGCACAAAAATGGAAATACTCAAGTAAAATACAAGTACCTACTTGACCTACGCAGTACCTGGGTACATACCCACTTAAGGGCCACTTGAAGATGAATCAAAATGCCCTCTCTATCTCCAGTGTCTGTGCACTGATCTGTCTTGTTGCCTAATTCTTACTGGCCTCCTTATCACATCCTGAGCAAAGATGACATCTGTGTGAGGACACGAGTTCTCCCAGATACACAGCAGTCGCCATGTCGAGCCTCTCTCCGCGGGGGAACAGATTACAGGCTTTCTCTGGGTCGTGTTGGGCACTCATCCAGACTTCACTCCGCGTCCAGGAAGACATTGTGAAAAACAAGGTTATCTCCTGACTCAACCCCTGCAGTGCAGCGTCAACACTGTTCTGCTCGCAGCTCGCCTCGGCCGGCGAGTCACAAGGGCTCAGCCTTCAGCCGGGGTCCAGAGGTTAATTTATTGCCTGATCGCATGACCGCAGTTTGGAGTAAAAATGGCAGTAAACGTTGCATTATGAAGGTGGAGGAAGGGTGGAGAATCAGCGTCTGCCTGCAGAGCATGCTGCTTGGTTAAGTGCATTGGTCACAGTCTGAACGCCTGACCAACTGACCAGACTGGATAGATAGATAGATAGATAGATAGATAGATAGATAGATAGATAGATAGATAGATAGATAGATAGATAGATAGATCTTTCTCTCTGTCTACCTCTTCCTCTCTGTCCTCTTTCTTTCCTTCTGTCTCTTTCTCTCTGTAGGCATCTTTTTATGGAACTGACATTCCTGGAGTGGTCGAAACAGAAGCCCTTGTTTAGAGGCGAAACCCTCCCACCCTATCCCCTTTTTTCATCTTCCTAGTTTTGGAGCCCTGGGTCAAAGGTCGAGACCCCCTCCAGCTTCAGAGACATGTCAGGTCATGCAAGCCACATAGCATTCCCTGTATAGCCCCCACCCTGCCTCCCCTTCACCCCCTTCAGCAAAAAGGCCCGCTGCCTCTTAACAGTGACAAACCCCCTTACACAAGAGGTGTGAGAGTATGTGCGGTTCAATAAGCGTGTGTGTGACATTTTGAGAGATAGTGAGTACTCGCGATCACTTGAGGATTTTACGTTGCTGAAGGTGGGTTCGGACAGTGTTGGGAAAAGTATCTAAAAGTCATACTTGAGTAGAAGTAAAGATATCGTTTTCAAACATTACTTTGGTAAAAGTAAAAGCCACCAGTAGGAATAGTACTTAGGATATTAAATAAGCAGCAAAAGACAGCTGATGAAATAAATTAATTTATAAATGCACTACTTTGGCTGTGATGCAGCGTGTAATCTGCAAAGTAACTAGTAACTAAAGTTATCGAATAAATCAAGTTAGTAAAAAGTTAGACATTTGCCTCCAACATGCAGAAGGGTCAAAGTATAAAGAAGAGCAGAAGAAAGTAAAGTACCTCAAAATTGTACACTACTTGAGTAAATGTACTAGTTACATCAAATGGAATTGAATGTGTCCAAGTGGCTAATTAAGTTTTATTTGCATCTATATTAATACATAACAATCTGTTAAAACTATGTCTAGTATTTTTAATCTGAGTCTGCAAAATAAATATAAATATAATAAGAAATACTCAAGTAGAGCACCTCAGAATATTACTGAAGCATGGTACTTGAGTAAATGTACTTAGTTACATCAATGGTAGTTTGTGAATTTGACGTGTACGTTTTATCTTTATCCATAAAAATACATAACAATCTATTTGTTGACGATATTTTGTATTTTTCAATCTGAATCTGCAAAGAAACTAAAGGTATCAAATAAAAGTAGTGGAGTAAAAAGTATAATATTTCCCTCTAAGATGCAGCGGAGCAGATTAAAGAAATACTTCAGTAAAATACCTCAAGTTGTACTTAAGTACACTAATTGAGTAAATCTACTCAGTTACGTTCAATCACTGGTTTGTTGAGACGTTGTCTGACAACTGACGTTCAAATGTAACACTTAGATCATATATAATCAAGATTTAAACATAAAATCACATCTAATCTGGTCTCATGAGAGGAAACATTTTAAGTAAAGAAGTGTTTTACTGATATTTTACTGATATTTACCTAAAAAGTTGTGCTTGCAAATGAGTTGTGAAAGACTGGCTGATGGATTTCTTACAGTAAAACTGTTCTAAATTGAAATAAATAAATATATTTCACTTCTGGGAAATTGTTTTCGGTGTTTTGACACTGTGATGAATCTAAATAGAGAAAGCAAATAAACACAAGATGCTGGGTCGCAGTGATAAATCGGCGATGTGTATTGATGATGTTTTTAAAATAAATCCGGGGAGGTTATACATTTTCCTGTGTGAAATGATAAACTAAAGTCTCGTCTGTCAGGGTTGTAAGCAATGGCCCTCTGCCTTTGTGTAACGTACGCAGGAATGCCAATGAAATAATGCAAAAATAGGAAATAAAAGACCATAAATTAAAGAGGAGCTGAATTAAAACTGTCAGGAAGCAATTAGGAAAACACCATAATTCCTTCCAGTGGGGGCCAAAGTTGAACAGATAGCAAAATACGTGTTAAATGAAAATAAGCAATTTTGGGAGCGTATCGCTGCCAAATGTTAAAGGTCACGAGACTCGGCGGGGCCTTCGCTCGTGTCCTCTTCGCTTAGTCAGCAAATGGAACCAGCGCCATGATCCCACAAGGAACGGGATGAAAAATGGGCTTGAGATGCACAAACAGGGCTGGGATGTAGTGCAGAGAAAAGGGTGACCCTTTTCCAACAGATAAACAAATAACTAAATAAATCCTGGGGACACTGGGGGTGAGGGAAGCTACCCCCGAGGGGTCAGAGCAGGAACAGATAAATCTCCCTTAAAGACGCCATGCCTCTCCGCAGTTAACCTCTTAATCAACCCCAATCGGCCAAAAGGAAACAGCGCTGACTCTCAAAACTATCAGCTCTGAGTCTCTGCAGTGAGTAAACACCCTCACACATTTGCACAGTGTAGAGAAATGCGGGGGCCATTCGCTCCTGCGTGATGAGAGTTTAATTGCAGTGCGCTTCAGCAAAGAGGAAGTTCCCTGAAGACCTTCGTCAGTGTCTCTGAGGGAGATTCAGATGCTTTAATTTACGTTACACACCATTCACCTTCACAGACACTTTTCTTTTTGTAAACTGCAGTTGATTTCTTCCTTGTTCGTCCATCGGCGAGCCTTTTGTAGCCCAGTGCATCAGCGGTTAACCTCCCGCGAGCACAAGAGCATCCAGATAGTATCTGTTCACGGGTCACGCAAGGCAGAGGTAAACCCCCCTAACAAACATGTCATTCTTAGCTTTGAATTTCTATTTTGGTAACGCGCTCAGGTTACATACCTGGGTGCTTGATGGCTCCTTTCCTCAATGGGATCATATTTAGCACCGGCTGGGGCGGAGCGATGCATTGTGGGCTCTGGTGTTGTCAGGCTGTCCATAAATTAACAAGAAAAGCGGTGGCCTCTGCATTTCCTAGGCCATCCGCTGCGGTCATGTTTACCACCCCTTGCCCCCGTCCTGACACCCTCGTGTGTCAGAGCCTCCCGCACCAGTTGGTCCAGCCATCCGTCACTGAGCATCACATACCAGTGGCAAACCGCTCTGTGCATTTGCTTAATATTCTTTAAGGTATGATAGTGGAAAGGTTACTACAGCTCAGTGGTTTCAATCTGCGTACAAATAATGCAACTTCACACTTTGAAATTGTGTGCAGTGCATATGCTTGAAGGAAAACTTAACCCAAAAATGAATTTTCAGCCAAGACGTCATTGACACCCCTTTTTATGCTACAGTCTTCTCTGTAGCTGCTAAGCTAAAAGCGTTAGCATGCACCCTGCATGACGAGCTCGATCGCGCGTTTAGGCTGTAAATAACGTCTTCTCAAATCAATTTGAGATCTCAGAGCTTCCGGACACTTGGATTACGCTGGTCGCTGGCTGTTTTGCTGTGAAGCTCCAGAAATGTTTTGTAGACTATGAAACTTCACCTAACTTTCTATCGGTATGAAGGTGTGTAGATGACTGAATTGTTATTTTTGGGTGAACTGTTCCTTCAAAGTCCAATTTTGTGTGCAGTGATATGTCAATCCTTTAGATTAAGTTTTTCTGGAAAAATAATGTCAGGTGAAGTTGTATGAAGAGGGAGAAAGTCCAAGTATTGAAAACGAACACAGGACTTTCACCTTAGAGACCAGAGTTTGTGTCCCGTGTGAAACCAAAAGTCAGCAGTGACTTGTTTTAACTTACGTCCGTCATCTCTTCCTGAACCAACCAAGTAGTTTTGTCTCCTAAATCAAACCAAACTGCTCCCATTATGTCTTCAGTTTATTACCATGGCGACAAGGGTCACCTGACTATGGATCTGCTCTCCACAGAACCTAATGATTGGCATATCATCTGCATGCATGAATGGACTTTAGTGTGAGTTTTTAAAGTGTGAAGTTGTGTTTTCTGTAGACTGATTAGCAACACAGTCAGCGGAATAAAAGTCAGCTGTGTGCGTTTCTGCAGACTATAAGTATATTGCACCTTTGCATTTCTTTAAGTTAAATGTTTCATTTTATATTGTGAGAATTCTGTGTTTGTGGTCTGGTTAGGTTTAGACACAAAAACACTTGGTTAGGGTTGGGAAAAGACCTTGTTATGGCTTAAAATCCCTGATTTTGTGAACACAATCACAGCTGGAAATTGTCCTGACATCAGCTTACAAGTGTTGAATCGCCGTCTCAAACTGTGGTCACTAGTTGTAACTCCACCACCATCCACTCCAGTAGAAAAGAGAAAGTCAATACTTTCATATGACATGTACAAATTTCAAGTGAGACCGGGTTGAATATGATTCAGAAAAGACGTGAACACAGTGAACTCCCTGGAGCGTTTCTGCGGTGCTATGTGACCTTGGATCACCGTGTAAGCTTTGACGCACGGTTGTGATCTTCAGTTTGAAACTTTTACATCTTCAGATGTTCACACTTGCCAAGAAGGAATCCCTTCCTGATACTGTTTTTAAAAAAGTGTAGGAATGTAAACAAGTATATTAACTCAAGTCCTGCACTGATACATGTACTGTACTTGAGTACTTCCATTTTTAGCTACTTTATACTTCCACATAACTACATTTTGGTGGTAAATATTGTACTTTTTACTCCCTTATATATATATCTGATAACTTTATTTACTAGCGACTTTGCAGATTGCATGCTGCATCAGAGCCAACATGGTGCATTTTTAAATTAATTTACCAACAGTAAATGTATGTATTAAGAAAATTACTTTTGATTCTTGAGTGATCTAAACTAACTAAAGGGATGTTTTGCAAAGCGGATAAAGTGAGTTTTATATGCATGTTTGCTTTCTTCTGTTTGTTAAGTCATATATTAATAATGAAGTCTTTGAGGAAAAGTACAGAATAACGAATAATTGTGCAGTTCTGCTAATACCTCTAAACTTTTTCTTCACTTTTTTGTAAGAATTGTGACAAAAAAACAAAACATTTTGTCCTAAACAAAGACTGACCACCAACACGTCAGCGTGTTCATTGTCTTCACTGAGAGATGAATGTGTTGGACATCACACACAATACTAAACCTGAAGTTGATCCTCATTTAATTAACCTCCTCTTTCTTTAGGTGAAATCCTGCTCAGATTCATCATAAGCCTCAGCTGTATAGAGTTACACTCTAATTATTAGGCCCCCTAAAAAACCCTGAGGTGCCCTTAGTGACTGGGCCTGCAGCTCATGCAATCTCCCAATAGCGAGTCACAGGGCTAATTGGGAGACAGGTAAGGTTACATGTGACAGCAATTAAGCCGAGCGCAGGGCCAGCTCCGTGGCCTCATGGCCTCCGGCGAGCCCGGCGCTGCAGCCAGGACCCCGGAGTGAGATCTGGGATTTCTTTTCTGTTGGGAGAAGGAAAGTTGGGGATTACAGATCCCATTTTTTAGTGTATAGACGGACAAGATTATGTAAGTAGCCTTTGAGTTCCTTTGGTTCTGTTTTCAGCTGCTTTTATGGACAATTTAATGATTTATTAATGAGCTGCTTTCACTTTTATTTGACTTAATTTACTCCCTACTTATTATTATTATTATTATTATTATTATTATTATTATTATTGTTCTTCTTCTTATTATTATCATTATTATTATTACATATGTGGGTGCACGTTAATGGCAAACAAGCACCAACACAATGCGTCAACAGGTTTGTTTATATGCCAAGCTGCACATCAGATGCGTCAAACTGAAAACACATCATGAATTTTAGATTTGAGACGGATTCCAGAGTCGTGGTGAGTCCTCCACTTTATAATAGATTCATATCACCGAGGGTGGAAGTGTGAGAGCGTGTCTAAACACATTACCAGTGCGCAGACCCCGGTCCCATGCAGCACGGGGCGGTGGGACGCTCGCCTCCCCCTGGCAGCGGTGTTGTCGGAATTACCTTCACATGACAAATCAAGAGCCGATCTGGGGAAATAATCAGGTCCCCGCTGCTCTCGGCGTGGAAAAAACCCCATTAGAGAACAACACTGTCACTGTTAATTACCGCAATGGCCTTTTGTGCGCTGCCAGGGACTGTGTAACACAACAAACCGACAGAATCAACACTTTCTCGGCTGGTAAACGATTCAGGGAGTTTGTTTGGCTCGGTGAGAAGTTTGGCACCTTTTGGTGTTATTGTTAACTTTGTGCAAGCTGGGAGCCGTGTTCCCCCACGTGATGTGTGACCTTTTCGTTTCATCCATTTATTATTCTGCGCGATCTTTCATTCGGTTCCGTTTTTTTGGCACAGTTTTAAGCTGAAGCTCTCGTTGGGTTTTTTTAGTCTATCAGACAGCATGAGTGGGATTACATGCAGCAGACAGCTGACCTGAGATTGATTACAAGGCAGTGCAGCATGGTAGATAAAACGGCTGGTAAACTGTGACCTCCAGGCGGTGATCAGAGGGCAAAACAATAAACAACATGACATTATATTTTCAGAATGAACATTAATGTTTATGGCACGTCATCAAACAGTCTGGGCTTAAATCTCAAAAGTCCCCTCTGGACATGTTTTAAGATATTAAAATTCACAGCACAGCAACTAAAGTTCTCCATAGATCTCTATAAAATATCCCTTGTTCTTCATTAATAAATAATATAAATATTGATCATTTCAGAAGCTTAACTGCTGCACACAGGATGCATCCTATTCACTGAAAAGTACATTATCAAAGTGATTATCAATGATAGATGTAACTAAATACATTTACGTAAGTACAAATTTAAGGTACTTGTACTTTACTTGAGTATTTCCATTTTTAGCTACTTTATACTTCATCTCCACTGGATTTTAGAGACATAAAGCATTTTTTTAAACATTTATTTGATGTCACAACTTCATAAGTAACTAGTTACTTCGCAGATTACATGCTGCATCAGTGCCAAAATGGTGAATATTCAAATTAATTTATTTTATCTGCTATCTGATTAAAGTAGCACTGATTCAGATAATGAGAAAAATGCTGAATATCTGATCTGATAGTCTACATGTCATATACTGCATAAACATACATGTACACATATGCATAATCTACTTTTACTTATCCTTTTTATACATTTATTGTTAGAAAAGTACTTTTACTTCAACCAAGTCATTTTTTAACATGATATATTTACTTTTACTTTTACTTTTGGGTACTTATCACAACTCATATCATCATAATTTGCTTCAAAATTAGGTATGATGTGGCAAAATCGTGCTCACATGTTCAAACTCAGATCAAAAAGGTGAGCACACTTTCAGAACATGCATGTGAAAACAGCCTCCATCATTCTGCACACTGAAGGTCAAACATCCACATTAAATAAACAAAAGCAAAACACATATTTGTGTGAAGAAGAGCTTAATATTCCCTCCATCCTCCTCCTCATCACCATCATAAAGATTCATCCTTTAAAAGTTGATTTAAAAGATAAACTGGTTGATCCTCCTCTGGAGATAATGCAACACAACTCAGAGTTTATTTAACTTTTAAAAGTTATGACTAATTTCATAAAAGCAACATGTTTATAATCCCTGCTGGGGACGTAGAAGATGCACAATGTTTAATTTTCTGATGTAAAACACTTAAAAGTATCACAACAAGCGCTCCTGTCAGTCAAACCCATCCTAATCAACCGCCGTCCAATCACAACGCTCCTTACTTTTTAACAGACTTTTGGGACCAATCACGGCCGGCCCTTCTTCCTCCAGCTCTCCCGCTGAGGGGAGGGGTTACGACCTTATTTGGCGGTTGTGACCTTATATGGAGCGCCGCCAGGGGGGCAGCCGCCGTACGAGGCAGCCCGCCTGTGACACTTTCCCCAAATTGTAGCTTTGAGTCTCGGAGGTGGGACGGACAGTCGGAGGGAGAAGCGAAAACACTCGAGCGGGCAAAGATTTGCTCTCTCTGTTTTAATCTCTCCTCCACAGACGGTCACTGAAGGATAATACCGAGGCTGTGTGGCGGGTAAATAAATATCGCGCACGCTGACGTCGCGATCCAGAAGCTTCACCGCTGCGCGCAAAGAACAAGAGGAACAAGGATCTCCGACTCCTCGGGACTGCGCCTTGCACTGATTCCGAGAGCGTTTCTGGGACTAAATAAATGATCCGCTGAGTGACACGAAATGTGGTCAGTATTAAATCAGGCTTGACATTCAAGAGGCAGAATTCATCTTGAGTGAATTTAAATGCAGCGTTGAGCGTGGGGCAGAGCGGACTGAGAGGCGAAACGCTGCTGTCTGTTGATATTCCGCGTAATTTGGCCCCTTTTTCAGAATCTTAAAGGCAGCTCAGAAGTAAGATCTCGTCGTGTTTCCACAGCCTGCACGCTGACTTACTGGACTGACTTTTCCAAGAGGTTACACTCTGAGGAACAACGTGTTTATGGATTGCTGCGCAGCGAGGAACACCGGGAGTTGTAGGCTACGCGCTTCTGCATCGATCATGTTGATACCTCGCTGTTGCTGTAAACTTTGATAGATGTTTACAGTCAGAACTCACTAATACAGATCAGCGATTTAAACACATCAGCTCAGATACGCTCAGATTGACCTCTGGAGGAAGTGGGAAGCGCCTTTTCGCCCTCCCTCGGTTTTTCTCCCCAAGACGTCAGGACGGATCTGTATCAGTGAGTCGGACTCTCCTTCTGTGATTTAAACAAAGACCAAAGTGTTTGGGGATAGCATGGCAATGGTAGTAAGCCAGTGGCCAGAGAACATTTCGGCAGATCCGGGGTCTCAGCTCCAGATTTGCAGCCAGGAGCCCGGCGGGGCACCGGGGACTCCCAACGGTTCCACACCGGGGAACGATGCACTTTCCGGGGACAAGATCCCCAACGTGGACTGCATGGTGTGCGGGGACAAGTCCAGTGGGAAGCATTACGGTCAGTTCACCTGCGAGGGATGCAAAAGCTTCTTTAAGCGCTCGGTGAGGCGGAACCTCTCGTACACCTGCCGGGGGAACCGAGACTGTCCCATCGACCAGCACCACCGGAACCAGTGTCAGTACTGTCGGCTGAAGAAGTGCCTCAAAGTCGGCATGAGGAGAGAAGGTAAGGCCCCGGGGCTGTGCTCTGTAGATGTGTGATGGATGTCAGTGTGACAGACATTTGTTTAATAATCGTATTTCTGTGCGTAAAGTTGTGCGTAATGTTGTTCCGTCTGAAATATCAATCTTAACAGCCCGTTAACTCTGGAGCTCAGCCGTAAAAGATTTTACTGTTTTTTTTAAACAAGTGACTAACTGTTCACATTGGCTGGAGCTCTTGTTCCCGAAGCTGTTTCTCTTATTTTATTGCTTTTCTTCAGATGTTTTCAGCAAAGTATAAAAAGTCAGATGTCATTTGTGGCAAAAGAAAAAAAAATGTGGAGTGGAAATATATTTCACAACTGACAGATCTTCTCTTTAAAATAAAACCAAACATGACCCTCTTGTGTCAAACTTTAAAAAAAAAGTGCCAGTGAGGGATTCTGCGCGTAAAATCCATCAGTTGTGTTCTTTGCCACATTCACTGTTGTTATGGGTAAATAATCAGTCACCACCTGCGGCTACACAATCCTTATTTCACATTCATTTACCAAATCTAAACCATTCACCCTGGTGCGCTCTGTTCAGTGAAATCCCCCCTTTGTCCCTCTGCTTTAATTATGCTGTTTGCTCACCGACACCCAGAGCCGCCATAAGAGGATGCCGCTACATTTGTTGTATTGTGTTGGATTAACAACGGGTCAGTTAGTGCCAAAGAGGAGCGGTGGAAACGTGTTGGAGAGCGCTTCCCTCAGCGGCGACATCCCATTCATGGGCGCAGCGATGGCGCATATTTTAAAATGTGAACGGAACGCATCCAAAAGTTTCTTTCTCTGGACATCTGTGTTGGCAGCGTCACTCACATGTTCAGTTTTTGTGTGTTTGTTTGTGCACTTTTCCCTCCAGCCACCAACTCATCGTTTATGGAACATTCTTGATTTGAAAGGCGACAGTTTTTTACGATTCTCTGTTTAATTTAGGAAAATTAATGGAAACCAATTAACTACGAGACGCGCGTAAAATGCTTAAATTGTATTGTGAGTGCAAAAAAAAAGTGCGTTTCTGAGTCTTCTATGAAGATGTCACACGTCGCTTCTTTTATTTCCCCTCTCAGAGGACAGAATAGGGTCAACAGCGTCATCCCAGAGAGTCTTGCTCATGGACACTTCGGCAGGGGATGTTTAAGGACATACAGTCTCCACAACGACCCCGCCGCCCTTTGTTCTCAGCCTGAGCCAAATGTAAATACACAGACGGTGGAAATACCCGTCCTCCTCAGAGCCTGAGATGAGATGATCCCTGAAGGGTTCCCGTTAGTGCGCTACTATGCCTGTCTGGGTGTGTGTGTGCGTGCGTGTGTGCGTGTGTGCACTGTACACACAGTCTTACCTCATGTAAAACACCCGCAAGCCACAGTGACTCGGCCGCGCTCCTTTCCGATTGAATGAACGCGAGGAAATCGCCTGACGCGTCTTTACTGCAAAAAATGTCCATCTGACTTCAGATGTAAACTAAATTTTTTCACAGTCAAACAGGCGAAAATGTAAAAAAATATCTCACTCCATTTGTTTTATTTAGACTCAAACACCTGGAAAGTTATTTTACAACTTTACACTTTGACTTTTTTGATGGTAAAGTTCCTGTCTACTAATAAATGTTTAGTTAAAAAATAAAAATGTATTTCCAGTGCTCATCTCACAGAGGGATGTTCATGAGACATAAAACAGATGTCTGCCTTTAGAGTGACAAGGAATTAATCCTGTAATTTATATTATATAACATTATGGTTCCCAGTCTCCACTGCAAAAATATTATTCGTAAAAAGCCATTCCATCTCCTGATGTGATCAAAAATAAGTAAATAATTGTTGAACTTTGTTTCAGATTAATTTCAGATTTCAAAAGTTTCTTAATTATCTTAATAAATCCAGAAAATATCAGCTGACTGAAGGAAATTCTCCAGAAAGAAGTGAGATTAAAGAGTAAATTATGTCAAATTATTTTAAAAGAAAATCATATTTCACCCCTGAAGTTGACATTTTTTGCAGTGCTGGCTTATAGTTGTGTTAAAGGCTTAAATGTGGAGCAGGTCAACTTACACTGGCTGAGCTCATCTGCTGGTGCATTTGAGGTCGGCGGGATTAAACGGTGTCCTCAAATCCTCTTTGTCGCTGACTTCTGTTTATCAGATCATTCGTCTACTTAGGACCTTTTTTGTAAAGGCACATGCGCCGTCCCAAAACCTATGTGACCATTTGGGAAAAGTGGAGAAATAAAGACCAGAAAGAAGCGCCATAAATAATTAAATAGTGTTTAAATGAGCGGCTGACAAACATGTGAGCATAATTAATTATAAATGATATGCATCCGCAGCTTAAAGTTTGTAAACCACAGACTTCGTTTTCAGTTATTTAATCACAACGTTCAACTCTTGATTTTTACGAGACAGAAATCACAACACAGAAATATTTGAATCGTTAATATTTCAAACAAATCCCGCCATCATTATTATCATATAATCAGCGCTGCATTCTTGGATGCAAAGATTGAGGGTGTCAACCGAAAAGTGGCCCTGCTGTTCGAGCACACAGCCGCTATCGTCCTCCCCAGAGGTCATACATAAGTCATGCTTTACTGCATTATTCAACAGGTTCACCTAAGGTTGTCAAGGGGACGCATTCTCTCAGTTATGATCCCGGTGAAATATGCATTCGATATTTTCTTTCTCCGTGTCCTACGATATTCAAAAAAGTTACTGAGACGATGCTGTCGGCATAAAGCAGATCCAGACGACTCACAAGTGAAAGTGGAGTTTGTGGAGCTGGAAGAGTTTGGCATGCTTTTTAATTATTTACAGGCCTTTTTGCTTACTTTAGAATGTTCTCCATGAAGCATATGGGTCATAATGTACTTCCCTTTTTGACAAAGTCAGAGGGAAAGTGTTGGGTGGAACAGGTTGTCGTGATAATTGTATGCGTGTCGACCGGTTTTGGTCACAGATGACTTAAAGATTATGTTTCTGGTAAATCAGAGCGCTGTTAGTGATTAACTTTGTGTGATTCAACTGCAGCTTCGACATTTCCTCAAAGAGGAAACCAGCTTGTGAAAGTTTTTGTTTCACTGATAAAATAATTAGAGCATTGTTTAATATCACTAACACCGCTGCCTGACATTTCTGTTTAGACTAAATTAATATTTAGCTTTCTGAGACGACACGCTGAAACTTTCATGAGTACACTGTGTCATTTTCAGAACTTATTTCAAGTGAGTGTTTCTTTTTTTTGCCCCCCCCTAAGGGGACGTTTGACCTCTTTCTGCAGACTGCTGTCTAGAACATAATATCATTTGTAGAGGAGACTTTTATCCAGAGCACCTTTCAGCGCCATGACAGCAAACCTTTCTGCGCCGGCCTCAGTGGGAGTCAAACCCCCGAAACCTTGGCAGCGTTGGTGTCATTGTCTCACCACGCAGCTACACAGAACCTCCGCTTGTTTCTCTGTCAGCGCCGTTTCTGGGCTGAATGGGAAAGCGGGGCGGCAGAGAGAATCAGCCTGACAGCTCCTTTTGAGCTGGAGTGAATGTTTTAATTTTGTATCAGCCCACAAGGACGAGCCAGCCGACTTCACTGAGAAACACACGTCTGGTAGTTTGCTGTGCCGGTGAATGCATGCATGCACGATGATGATGTCTACTTGTCTGTTGAGTGTGTCTTGAGTCACACACCTGGGCAGCTGCGAGCGAATCCACGCAGACAAGTAGAGCGGAGCGATAGCAAATAGTCTCAACATCCATTTGCGGCGCAGGGATGTGTAATACTCACATTCAACACGCGTAGTGGGAAGGCTGCTGCCTCCTCTGACCCATATTGCTCTCTGACAAAATACCAACAGCAGCTGAAAATATAGGTCAACCAAAACTAAAACATTAATAACAGACAGGCTCAAGTCAAAGTCCAAATGTGTGAACCTCGGTGAGTAAATACCCTCACCGGTGCACTAAAGTCTAACAGACGGCGTGTATTGACTAATCCATACTCCGCAGTGGGCTTGTAACAGCCGGCAATTTAGCACCAAAACACAGCAGTCTGGCCTCCTTGGGCTCTGAAAACCTTTACTTATCCCTGTAATTTAGCTATTGACAATTTCAAACACTTAACCCCTGTCACCACACTCATTATCAGAGGAAAATGGCTCCCATTGACATATTGCTCAGTAGTGGCCAGCCTCCCTTAAAGCGCTCCGAGGCTAACTTTAATATTACATGAAGGTATGTGGATGAATGAGGTGGTTTTTTTAAAGCATTTGGACAGATGAGGAAGCTGGATGTGACGATATACCACACGATGACCTCTTTCCTATGCAGGTTATGCGTCTTTTCTACACATCCCACTAATGTGACAAAAGTAAACCTAACGTGACCTTCTCAGGTGCCTACCGACTGACTCTGGACTGTTTTGCTTGTGACTCAAGTGGCTCAACCTGTTTTTTTTGTGTCACTCGGGTCACTCGTGAGAACACGCAGAATTTGTCAGGAACATTTAACCCCCCTAACAAGGCTCCTCCTTCAGTCTGCCACACATGCACTCTCTGACATAGCACTGTGGGGAAGCTGTGCGCATTTATATTTTAAGGGATTTAGCTGATGATCTTATCTGTGGTCTCTTGAGTGGAGTTAGTTGTGACTGTAGTGGATGAAGAAGAGGCAGAAGAAGCCGCGATGCATCAGTAACAGCTGCGACAAACGTGCTTTTTGTCTCCAATAGTTTTGTATTCACATTTTTTTATAAACATAGGAGGTTTTCCTCTTGTAACATGATGAACCTTCCTCTCTGACCACTGTTATTTAATTATTGAAGAGTCATTTCCCCCCTAAAACAAAAATCACATTTCCCCTCTTGAATCCTTGTAGCTTCCAGCCACATGCAGTGATTTTGGTTTTATTCGATTTAGGGCCGCGACTAATGATTATTTTCATTTTCAATCAATCTGCAGATTATTTTCAGTTAAATGATTCATATTTTAGTCTAGTTTAGTCTTCAAATTGCTTCTTTTGTCCAACCAACATTCAAAACCCAAAGACTCTTCATTTACTCTCATAAATGAGAAAGAAACACAGAAAATCTTTACAGTTTAGAAGCTGGAACCAGCAAATGTTCATATAATATGCAACATTTCTGCCTTAAAGTCTCCAAAAATAACTCGACCTTTATTGTATATTTTGTTGAGTTGAGCACTTACATTGTGCCAAATGTTAGAAGACGAACAGGACTGAACGTAACGTCAATAAAAATATCAAACTTTGAAACTTTATCTTTACCTCACATGGTGGTTGTTTCAGTAATGAAGACATCAACTCCCATGATCCCACGCTACTCACGTCTGTTGGTTTGCTTTGATTGAGAGACACCTCGGGGCAGAAATTACATAGAGAGAGAATTTGTTCTTGTCAGATGTTTTGGGTGGCCTGGCCCTTTTTAAATGTATTGCCAGTCTTACCAGAAAAAAACATTTGGTAAAGAGAAGGTAACTCCAGCACTAAAAATGGTTTAGAAAGCTCATATCATTCAAATAATAGTCCCCATTTTTACTGCATGATGATTGTATCACAAGCTGACAAGTTACAAATGAAGACAGGCAGCTGAGAGCTGTTTAAAAGAGCACACACATGCACAGCGTGACACATAAATGACATGGACTTACTCCTGCTGTGACCCACTGTGTGGTAAATAAAGAGGAGGCAGGGGGGGTGCAAGTGTAAATAAGGACGGAGTGAATCAGAGTCCCTGAGTTGAATTAGGATTACTAATTAATGCAGAAACTGCTTCATCAAAGTCCTGAGTGAGAGAGCGACTGAGGCATCCACACGGCAAAGCCACCGAACCTCCTCACGCAAACCTCCCCTGCCCTCCATGTCTCTGTCTCTCTCTGTCTGTGTCACTGTTCTCCCTCCCCAGCTCCAGCACTGCCTCCGGTTTTTCTTGCTGCACTCTCGTTCTGTTGTGTATCTGGCGTCGGCTGCGTACCTCTGTGCTTTCATGTTCGACAGACACTCGACTGGGGACACAGTCGGTCCTCTTTCATATGTTTGCAGATGGCTTGTTCTCAATAATTTCTAAGTCGATGTGAAGAGAGGGAGTAAATAACCTTTCTGCTGTGCGCCATCTTTTTTTAACGGTGGTGTTTCTCTTCAGTAGGGTGCAACAGTGACATTCTCGCCGCCCGACAAATATTCATTTCTTCACCCTGCGTTTAAAACGAGCATTTAAAGGACATATTCTGCTCATTTTCAGGTTCATAATATTATTTCGGGCCACTACTAGAATAGGTTTACATCTTTTAATCCTCAAAAAACACATGAGCTTTCTCGTACTGTCTGAAACGCTCTGTTTTAGCTCCTGTCTCTTTAAGCCCCGCCTCCCAAATACCTAGTCTCCTCTGATTGGTCAGCTCACACATGCCTGCTAACAACAACAGAGCAGCTGTGCTAATACAATTCTTGCATGCCAAACTAGCCACTAGGGATGAATTTAGACAAATATGTGACACGGTGACATAGTGTGACGTCACAAAGTTGCAGAATTTCAAGGCGGGGCTACTGATGAGGCGTTTCAGGAGCACTGTTTTCTGTGGGAAAGAAGAGCTCTCATTGGTGTGGACTTTTTACATGCACAAGAACCTATAAAACACTGAAGGAAAGAAAAGGGAAAAGCACAATAGGTTTCCTTTAATGCTACATTTTCAAGCTAGTGCTAACACGTTACAACAGCATTGTATTTTTTGACCACTCGGCGGCAGCAGGAACAGCTGTAGATGCCACACTGACATAGTATCCCCTTTAAAAAGTTGCTGTGGTGAACCTCTTGGCTATTAACACATCCAGTTTTTGTTTTGACCCTACTCCTGTGGGAAATATCTGACTCTCTAGCTGCTAAATGCTCCAATATGTTCACCAGCTTGAGTTGGGTGATAGTTGTCTTGTCATGTGATCCATTGTGAATGTAAAACATATTGATTATAGCAGCTTTAATGGAAAAAAGTGTTGGCCTGAATGTGAGAACGTTATGGATTTTATTTTATCTGGCAGCACAAAGTGTTTCTGTAGAATAAACAGAAGAAGAACATTGTTTGCTCTTGCACAATAGCCCACAATGAAATGATGGACCATGGACTTCCTCTCGTGTCTTTTTCATATAAATAAGTTCACTTAACATTCAGACAACAAACACGCGTTGGAGAAAAAAGGGGTTGTCAGTTTGATATTAAAACGTGTATTTTTCAGTGTGATGACGCCTTAAAGCAGTTAACCAACCACAAGAAAGCATCACAGGAACTGATTGTTGTTTTCTTAAACATTTCAGAATAAAAGCATACCAGCAAAATGAGTGTAGCCCCAAGTAATCACCCGGTAATCAGACGACACATCACTTTGTTTGTCAGTCTCTTTCTCTCTTTATCTCCAACTCTCTCCTGGTTTACACATTAGCTCCTCACCCCTCCTATCTGACTCTCTTTGGGAGCTTTGACCTGCTGCAGAGCACTGACCTGCAAGTCAAAGTTCAGGGCCAAAATAAAACCACGACAGCCACATGGAGGCACGCCGCCACAGTGACCTCTGAGCAGGATTACACCCATGTACATTTACCTAGGCCTCCAGTGACACAGACTGTATACGAGACTGTATGTGTCACGTCATGTTCACATTACACTTAAAGTATATACATTATATTACAACATTTGTAATCGTGAAAACACTGGATGTTTGTGAGCGGTCAGTACATTTCCAGCTGTCTTTGTGGCGACTAAATTAGGTATTTTACGCCAAAATATGATCTTTTCTGAACACTAACCAGGTGTTTTTTGTGCCTCAACCTAATCAGACCTCAAGCGCAGAGTTGTCACAACATAAAATTGAAAACTAAACATAAAGAAAGGCAAATTGCAACTTTAAAGAAATGTAAACTGTGGTTTGCAGAAGCATATATTGCCAAAAATTAAGATTAAACTACTTTTTTCAGCTGTACAATCATGTGTCTGATTGCAGAATTTGTTAATTAACTCTCTCTCTCTCTCTCTCTCTCTCTCTCTCTCTCTCTCTCTCATACACAAACACACACACACTCACACTCACACACACGTCCACGCTCAGCTCTGGCAAGACGTGACGTGGAGACGCGGGTTCACGCGAGGTAACGCGTTTAGATTTTTCGCTCGCCAGTGGAAGCTTTGGAAAATGGAAAAGCTACTTATTAAACGCAACTGTTGGATTGAGCCGAATCTGTAATGCGTCTGTGTTGCCCTGGCACCGTGACCTTTTAGTCCAAATGTTGATAGGCCTTAATTGTATTTAGCTGCTGTAATTCCACTAACAGTCTGACCCAGAGGCTAATCCAGGGCAGCCAGGCAGCGAACTGTGCACTCTGCCAGCTGCCATTTGCTGAAGTGGCATTTCGAAAGTCGCAGCTGAAATGTCCCGTGGTACCTCTGTTTGCATGCACTTCTCCCCATCTGCCTCGTTCTTGTGCCGTCGTTTAATGCTACACAGGATGCCGTTTTGTTGTCTTTTTTAGTGCTCTTAATTTGGTATCCGCGTCGCCAAGAATTAAGTTTTTAAGCTTTGATTCTCCCCTTCCTGTCGGATGATAAACTGTCATTTACATTAAGCTAAGCCACCAATTAAAAAGCAGGAAACAGCTTATGGCAGGGACTCAAATCTGACTTTATACTCCCATCCCCCCTTTTATTCTCCATCTCTGTCCCTGACCCGCGCTTCCCTTTTTCATCCTCAGGCATCTGTTTCTCTCTAATGTCATTTCTGTCTCTCTGGCTCTCTCGCTGCCCTTCTCTATGTCAAGATCCCACATCTCTCTGTCTCTACACTTGTCTGTCTTTCCCTCTATTCCTTTGGACCTTTCCACAATCATCACTCTCCCTCCCCTTTTCTTCTCTCTCTCCGCTCCTCCGTCTCGTCAGCCAGCTGTAGGCGAGGAAAAACAGAGAGCGATGTGTCTCCGTCAGAGGCACTCAAGTGCTCTGCCTCTCAGCCACGAGTGACCCCCCACAATGAGGCTTTTGAAAAGTCAAGGGGATCAAGTAGATTCTCCACCATCCGCGGGATTAAACACTAATCGATGTGAGGGCAAATTAATAGCCATGAGTTTCACGTATCAGAGACATGAAAGGCAGCAGAGTGGTGGAATTTGTGAAGCTTCGTCGAATTTGATAAATTCTGGAACAAAGTGTTTCACAACTTGTTCAGTGCATTAGTGAAAAGCCCAAAAGAAGGAGAAACCGGGTTGTTCATCCGTGTAGCCAGGAACAGATTTTTTTTATTTTTTTTTCGTTTTAAGATGAAATGCAGGGCAGAGTGACAGTTTTAGGTTGCCGCTGTGCTCTGACTTAGATATGGACAGTCAGGGAAGTGGCTTTCGAGACTGTCCTCTAAGGAACGGTCAGAATCAGCCCTTTCAGGAAGCGGGAGTACAAACTATGACTTTTGTACATAGTGAGCAAAGAAGGAATTTAGGTGCTGTCATAACAAAGAGGCAAAGTTTGTGTAGGAGGAGGTCAGTGGAGACTCTCTCAGAAAGGACCCTCCCCATGCCCGCTCCATCATGGACCCTAACACAGGGCAACAGCAACCTTTGCAATGAACTCCCCTCCCTCCAGCGGAAACAGGAACTGTTGCTACCTTTTCATAACCATGGCTCATACCTGCCAACCTTGAGACCTCAAGAATATTTCCAAACCAAAGCAGGGGAGTGGGGGTCCAACCCAATCAAAATGCGAGATCAGGGACTGTGTTTCCTGCATTTAAAGAATGAAAATGGCAAAAATAATACGTAAAATGCAACAGAATTTTTTAACTTGACCTTGCAAAATCTGGCATAAAGTGATGTCCTACAGCCTCATGATGGGGCTTGATACGGTGCCAACCCCGTGACTGACAGTTATTCAGTCTGATGTTTATGAGCTGCATCGTTTTTGCAACAGTCCCTGTGAATATGCAACACTTTACAGTAAACTGAACACATCTTCCATTCTCCTGACTGCAGAAGTGTTTTTTGAATCTTAAGTAGAGGTATTCGCACAGGACTTACGTTTGTAAGAAGTGGCGTTGCATGTGGTCAGTAAATCAGCCTCGGTTGGAGGGTTTTATAACTCTTCCACTTCAGGCTAATTGGTTTTGGGGGGGGGGGCGCTACATGTGACGATCCCTCAACGTGGATGTGGAAATGGGAGTGGAAGTGGGAAGGGAGTAGGGCTGGTTAAAGCAAGTCCCAGCGAGTCCTCCCAACAAAACAGGGGAGACGGTGGTTCATTTCAAGGATAATCATGACCATGACTGCTCTGTAACCTTAACCACAAGATTATTATTGAAACCACAACAACAAAGGTCCCCGAAACCTCAACTAGGTACTTATTTTAACCCAAACCACAATGTTTTCATGAACCCTGACTGAGACGTTTCTGTGCCTCAAGCTATGCAAACCTGTTCTAAATGGCAGCAAACAACATACTATGCTGTTTAATTTGGAGGACCTGTTGAGTTTCACAAACTTGCATCACTGTATGTTTATTCAGTCTTCCAGTTCACACTCAAAGCGACCGAAAAAAAACTTGTCTGACCAGGTAATCTTTGTGTAAGATTGCACTGCCGAGCTCTGGGACTACTTTCACCCCCGCTGCTCAAAGCGGTGTTTTATTTTCTTCGGTTTGTGAAATCCAGCAGCGACAGACACGTGTGGCTAATCTGACAGCCGTCCTTTCGCAAAAAAGCAAGACAAGAGCGCGAGTGACGAGGAATGTCCCATTGTGCAACGTCTTTGTGACATGCAACACCTCTTCATAGCTCAGCCGAGCGAGACTGCGCTGTTTGCCAAAGGAGACCGCATTCTTTTCCGGGAACACGGGTTGACACAAGTTCGCAGGGAGAACTAATAGTTTGAGGTCAACACCTTTTGTGCGGAGGTATTTTCTTCTGCTCAGAAGACGGGCTAGAATTAAAGGCATTTTTATAACGCTCGTGAGTGATTTGACCTCTCGTTTTTCAGACGTGCCATGGTGCGTTCAATTGACACAGCTGCTGTGTGTGTGTGTGTGTGAGGCGACAGGTGATGCACAGTTGAAAAGCATTTTCCGAACCCCTCCTTCTCCCTTTTCTCCTCCCCCCTCCTCTCTCCACCTGTCTCTTTATGTAAACCACCACTCTCTATCTGAAGCCTCATCTCAGGCTACATTCAAACATATTGAACTCTGCACCTTTCCCGTCCTCTCCCCTTCCCCCCCTGCCCTCAATCTCCCTGCTCTCAACTTATCACCTCTCACTCTCTCCTCCTTCACCTTATCTCGCCGTTTCGCCCTTTTACCTAATTTTTTCCCTCGCACGTGGCCCCCCTCTGCATTTCCATCGCCTCTCTCTCCCCTCTGTGTAACAGTAGATGGAGTTATTAGTCAGACAGTGGGGATGACTGAACAGGTGTTTTCCAAATGGGCCTTTGAGCGCTCGCCGCATCATCATCGCTCCACAGGGGGGGGTTGGGCATTTGTGTGTGTGTGTATGTACCGGCGCTTGGCCTCTGCGTGCCCTTTTCGCCTCAGGCTGAGCCATTTGCCAGTGGAGGGAGGGGGGGGGGGAGATGTTACCGTATGTATTCATGTGTGGTGTGTGCATGTGTCCACGCCTATGCGGGTGCATAACATATGTAGGTGTGAAGAAGTGTTATATCTCTACCAGCTGCTGCTTGTCATTACTCATTGATGCACAACAGCAGTGCAGAATGGCCTTGGCCTGGCCACTTTCCACCCGCTCCGCTGAAAAAAGACGAGCGCTGCTGACATATTTAAGGGTCAGAGAAATGTTCCCGTCTCCACACTTTTCGCCCCCTTTGACCCCATTCTGCAAAACCCCCCCGCCCGACACATTTGACATGCCCAATTTCACTCTTTTTATTCTGTCTTCGTCTCCTCTCCCTTCTGCAAATCTTTTAGGTTTCACTTCACTTTACACGCAGGCTGTGCCGAGGCTGTTGGGATGCAGACCAGCTTTAGGTGTTTATGCCTCCTAAATCATAAAAATGTACTAACAACCTGATGACAGATCTTTACCGTCTGCTAAAAGTTGTCGGCTGGACCGAGATGAAGACATCCGCAAAGAGGAAAAAATAAATGTTGCGTGTGAGTGGATTAAAAGATTTGTGGGCTGAATTCTCATCTTCATCTGTCTTGTTTTCCTTCAGCTGTACAACGAGGACGTACATCGAACTCTCAGACCAGCCCGGGACAGTACCTGACCAACGGCACCGACCCGTACAACGGCCAGCCCTACCTGTCCGGCTTCATTTCTCTGTTGCTGCGTGCCGAGCCCTACCCCACATCTCGCTACGGGGCCCAGTGCATGCAGGGAAACAACCTGATGGGCATCGAGAACATCTGCGAGCTGGCGGCCAGGCTGCTCTTCAGTGCGGTGGAGTGGGCCAAGAACATCCCTTTCTTCCCTGACCTGCAGCTCATGGATCAGGTGAGTCCGACATTTTTATGACTGACTAGAGCTTAAGAACGTAGAACAGAACTTAAGTGCATTATAATGTTGTTGCAGTGATGTGCTTCTAGGAGACTCAGTACTCAGTACTCAATCAGTGTAAGCTTAAAGAAACTTAAAGGCTCAAAGCTAATTGATAAATAAAACGACTTCCTGGAGTCTCCACATCAAAGACAGAGCCAGGCTTGGTGTTTCCCCATGTCTCCATTCGTTGTGCTAAGCTAAGCTAATTAGCTGCTGCCTGTAGCTTCATATTGAGCCATGAATGGTATCGATTTTATCTCCTAATGGTACGTACCCACAGGATCAATGGTTCCTACACTTCCCATTTATTGTCCATGTGAGCAGCCTTGCAATGCATTCTGGGGCTTTCTGTTGCGCACTCCCCATTTGCATAAAGTTGAGGATAAGACTACTTTATGCAAATCAGGGGTGCCCAGTGTCGACAGAAACACATTTCAGTGAACTGCTTTTGGTAACGTAGGTGAAGGTTTCTAAACAAGCCGCCATGTTGGTCCAGTTTGAAATCCCAGAGCAGATCGGGTATAGCCGGGGAGTGTTTGCAAGGGTGATACTCAAGCATCCAATGCCGGGAACCAAATGCCCAAAAACAAATCGCGTGGATTTCCTAAAAAAAAATAATCGAATTGTACTGAATATACTTGGAGAGAGAGAACTGGCTTTGACCTAAAATGTACAAACTTTCATCAGCATAATATACCGACCCAAACATTTGCATCGTGTTAACATTTTTTACCTCTCATTTCTTTATATCACGTCTACTTTTATTGGAAATATAGAAAATACAGAGCCAGTAAAAAAAAAGATTTGAGCCATAAACACACTGTTGCACTTAATAAAAACCAAAGTAAAGCTGTAATCCGATGAAAGACGGCAGAATAAACAGATTCTTTATGACTTCTCACCCACTGCTTGCACTTTGAAAAAAGAAAAAGTCGTTTTTTTCTTTTCCTTTCTTCATATTTGTTAAGGATCACTCAGTGGCATATAAAAAGAAATCCGCTCTGTTATTATTCAGTGAAGGCAGAAACAGGCGCTCAGGACATTCAATATGAACAGACCTGACATCAATCCTGCACGTGTAGATTTATACCAGCTGTAAAGTCTTGGCACGGAGTAAGTCTGACCTATAAATATTCACATGCACCTTGGGCAGGCATATTCATCACAAACATGTCGAGCGGCACCATATCATTAATATATCATTAATGTCATGTCAACATGTGGAATATATCTGTCCTCTCTCTCTCAGTAAGTGCTTCAGTATCGTACCGTTAGCTCCATGTTTTCTATAAACTCACTTTTGGTGTCTTTTACGATTCTTTTCAGCCGGCTATAAAAAGACTCGTCTTGCGTCTCGTATCAACACGTGTCTTGTAACTTTACTGCATCTAAATCTGACAGCACGCGTCGAGGTTGTGGGCGGACAAAATAATGTAAACACTTTAAAGAAGAGAACTTGTCACTTGCAGTAAATAACTTTTATTGTAAACACTGCTAGTAAGCAGCGTTTGGTGTCATGCTGGGCCATGTCGGCCACCTGTGTGTATCCGTATCCTTGTTGAATAGCTTCAGCTTGTGCCTGCTGCTCCTCCAATATAAAAATCATGATTTTTTTAACAGTTGTTTCTCTTGAAACGTTCAATTATTTTGCAGTTTTTTGACGTACGATCTGTAATTTTTGCACAGATGGTTAGCACTCTGGAGCTCCTTTTATTCCGTGTAAGAAAATACATAATGCTAATTGTCTTTGAAGTCATTATGACCCTGTTTACCTGTGAAATTTTGAATTCCTTAACTCCTTTTCTATGATGTTTTATTACATTATTTTGTCAAACTATACTGGATATTAAAGGAAAATGAAAAGGCAGACATTACCTACTCACACTCATGCTGATGGAGTTTCATAGTCCACAAAACATTTCTGGAGCTTCACTGCAAAACAGCGTTGCATCATTCTCCTAAACAACTGAAGTAGACAGGGACTTATTTTAAAACGTAAAAAAAATTTAAAAAAATAAAAAGAACATGGTGATATTAAAGCTGATATCTTCATCATAGCTGCTGAGCTAAAAGTGTTAGCGCTCACCCCGTCTGACGAGTTAGACCACGTTTCCATTTCCGTCGGCATGAGAGTGAGTAGATCGTGTCTGAATTTTTACTTTTGGGTGAATTTTTCCTTTATGATCACTATGTCTCCACATTACATATTAAAAACATATTTCTACCTTTCATAACACAGCTTGTCACATCCTCTTGTAAACTTTATGACCTTTAAAAGTAACAATAAACACTTATCACGTTGATTCGTCCTTACAATCGGTTTCTGACAGGCGCTCTCTGTGAACTTTATGCGCCTGCTTCCTCCTGTGGGGAGGAGGGGTGGATGATGCATCAATGGATGAATATATCACTTGTTGGGATGAATTTGTGCATGAATGAAGCTCCTGTCCTGTGTGTACAGTGGTTTGTTCCTGATAATGTGACCTAATTCTGACCATCTCCAAAGGTGGCTTGGATTACTCGATGTTCAAAACATCTCGTGTCCTTTTTACACTTTGATATTAATTTGTATTTGTGCTATTTAATTACAATTTGACTCACGTTGATGAACGGTGGAAGTCTGCTGTACTGTAACTAGGAAGCACTTGAAGAGCTGCAACGATAAGTCGATCAAAACTAATTTAATTTCCCAGTTGTGATAATTGATTAATCGCTTGTGTTATTTTTCAAGCGAAAATGTCAAACATTTGCTGGTTTCTTAAATATATAGGACAGTAAATCATCGTGAGTAAATTGATTTGACCCGAAGCACAGATATTCTGCGGAGTGACTTCCTTCCCTTAATAACCAGTCTGTGCTATCTGCTTTCCAGGTGGCCTTGTTGCGCATGTCATGGAGCGAGCTCTTCGTCCTCAACGCCGCCCAGTGCTCCATGCCGCTTCACGTGGCCCCTCTGTTGGCGGCGGCCGGCCTGCACGCGTCGCCCATGTCGGCGGAGCGAGTGGTGGCCTTCATGGACCACATCCGCGTCTTCCAGGAGCAGGTGGAGAAGCTGAAAGCGCTGCAGGTCGACACGGCCGAATATTCCTGCCTCAAGTCCATCGTGCTCTTCACCTCCGGTGAGTTTGAACGAAGCAGGTGTGCCATATAAACGGCGGGGGAAACTGCGTGAGATACTGATGGTGTCAGAAACAGGATGTTGAAGAAGGATTTAACTGGCTGAAAGTGGTGGAAAGTTTAGAAATATTATTAGGAGTTGAATTTTGGTATAATAAATCAAATATGGTTCCAAACAAGAGATCGAACATCAAAGTTCTTCAATGGCATTAAGCTCCTTTCACTCGATCTTTCCACTCTACAACAAACTCAAGCCCAAAGAGGATTATGGGTAGATCCTTGTCAACCAAAACATCACCTTTCTCCTGTGAGTAACTTTACTATTGCTTAGGCAGACGGGGAGGAATTAGCGGGCGTGTGAGCTGACTTCCACTGGCACAGGAACATTCTGTTAATTGGTTTATTCATGTCGGGGACACTTAATCGCAGGGTATCAACGTACATGTAAACAGCTTAACCTGAGTAAGAGAACTAGCCAAAAGCTGGGTTATTCTGTGACCTGACGAGACCTGCTGGTAGATACGTGTCGGCCTCTAGAACAATTTAGCCACTGGAATAAAGACTTCTTGATATGTATTGAAATACGTTTTGAAATAGACGGTGAAAGCATACAGCCAATCAAACAAATGTAAAAACTCAAACTCCCTCGAACACTACTCGGAGTATTAGTTACTTTTAAACTGTTGATGTTTAATGCATCATCATTAGCAGGCGTTCAATCAAAGAACGCTTTGATTGAACGCCAAAAACTGACTTAATTACAGTAATTAGAGTACATGTACTCTAATCAGAGTCTCCACTATGTCATTCTATGCTTGTGCACTATTGAGCATTATAACATAGGCAGCAGAGATCTCTAAATACATGTGTTAAAGCTGAAGTAGACAGTTGTAGAGAAAGATATTTGATTATTGAGTCTCATTCCCAGCCAGGTGGCCAAACCACAGCGTAGGTGTTTGACAACCTGAGTATCAATAATCAACTATCTTCCTCCAGGATTGTCTGCTTCTGCTTTAATAAGGCTTTAATGCAAAAATAAGTTTTAAAACCCATCAGTCCTGCAGCCTGTGAGAAAACCTAAAGAACATTTACATTTAACACGCAGATGAATCCAGCTATGTTGCATAACGATGTGTAAAAATCGAGCTGATTATTCTGTAAATAAGCCGCCAAGAGCTCTCATTTCTGAAAGCGTCTGACTTCTGTATGACACACAGACCAAGACAAACTCGATGGTTAACTTTAAAAAAGGAAGCACTCAGATGTTCTCACTGCCAAGAAACATTTCTTCATTCTGCTGTGTTGCAATCCAGTTCGCAGCTGACAGACAAATGAACCTGGCTTCAGCTGTACTTAACCCGCAACCTTTTCACCTCCGCTGAGCCTGACCGAGACGTGACCTCTAATGCTGCAGCAGATATTGTCTCATTGGCTCCATATGTAAATGCTGCAGCTCCAGTCCTCCCCGGTAGTCAGTCATGGTCTCTGCCCTCCATGAATTTGACTGTAATGCGATCGCTCTCTCGTACTGTAAAAGGTTGCCGTTGACCCCGTGAGTACCTGCTTGTGCCTGGCATTAATCATTTTTTCGTCGTATTTAACCGTCAGCTTTCACCTATTTATTTATCTTTATGCTGTTTTCAGAGCTGTATTTTAATTTCCTCCCTTTGTTCACAACATTTTGGAGGAAAACGTACAGATAAGTACATTACTGCTCCATGTACGTCACATCTATAAAAAAACATAGTTTAAATAGAGAGAGATACGTTATTTCTATAGATACAACTCTTTCTTTGTCACATTCAATCTTATATATTTAATCATGATCTCTTGGGCCACTCTCTTGGCTCAGTAGAAAATACTCGGTGGGATTTTTTTCTTGTCTTTTTTTATGACTTGTCCAAAGCTCTTTAAAAAAAAACTAGAGGCCTAACACCCTGAATGCGTTGAACTCCCCACGAAGCTGCAGACGAGATTAAATCAAAATATAATGGTTTTACATCTTGAGGAAACCCATGGGAAGAGGCATTGTTTTGATACCCCTTGTGTACAAACCCCGTTGAGGTTTATCCCAACAGTCACTGGGCTCCAGTGCCAGCCAAAATACTGTCACATCTGGGATACTTCACGGAGAGATCATGCTTTGTGACCCAGGGGGAAACGGATGGCGAAGAAGCCAACACTGAGATGTCTCTTGTCCGTGTTTTTTTTCTTGCATTTTCCCTCTTTTCTCCCTTGCACGGCCTGTCAGATTCACTCTGCGTGTACCCGGCGTCTCGCTTCCATGTATGTGGGTGGCTGTGGATCCACCTCTCCCCTTCTCTTCCTCGCTTTCATCAGCCATCTCTCCTTCATGATCCCATCTATTATTGAAACCAGTCATCCACCCCTCCTCCCTATACGCTCCCCAAACCCAACCCCAGGCCCAGCCCAGGCCCCGGGACCCCTGCCCCCACCGCGGGAGCTGAATTATGTATGGTGGGATCCAGTGAGACGGAGGATTCGCCACAGCCCCGACCATGACCTACATAACCCCTGTAGCCCTGAGCATCCCATGTGACTTCCCAGTGTGCGGGCAGATGTACCCACATGTATACGCACAAAAAACACTGCAAGTCTTGGCCAAAAAGAAGACAATACAGTTAGTGAAACGTGCAGACATTAGCGCAGAAGTTTGAATTTAATGGAGGGGGACATGCACACACGCACACACTCGATAGACCCGTTAATAAACCTGACTCCTGCAGACCCGGTACGATGAGCTAACAAGCTCAGACAAACACCAATCGTCTCTCACCTCCCTCTGAGTCCCCTCCCCTGTGAAGCCCAGTCCCATCAAGCCACATCAGAGAACGGGCATCACAGTCCTGCCACCCTGATCCCTCACCCCCACTGACCCGGTGTGTGCCCAAGGATCAGACAAAAGAACATGGCGCTTGGCGTGGAAGGGCGCCCACAGAGCTGTCGCTTCGGCACGCGAAGTGGTCTCAGTCACATAGACAGCTTTGCTAATCCTGAACAGGCAGTGAGTGCCTTGTCACGCAGGACCCAAAATGGCGGCCAGACAAAAAAAAAAAAGTCCATCTGCCCCCCCAGAGTGGAGGAAAATACAGCCAGAGTGGGAGCAATTACTCACTCAGAATGATGAGAATAGTGGCCGCTGGGGGTGGGGAGCGGTTGACACACTCAATTAAAATATGAGGTGAATTACATTTTTTTGTTGTGTGGCGCTGAGGCTCAGCAGGGCAGGGTTTACACAGGGGACAGATCAAAGTGTGAGGTGACAAAGGGGACCTACAATGCAAGGTGACAGGTTAAAACGTACGGGCCAGTGCTTTTAGACTAAAAGACCGTGCTGGAGAAGAAATTGCCCTCATCGAAAACCTGTCCTCCAAATGAGGGTTCATTCAGGGGGCAGAGTCCCAGCGCTCTCCCCCCGCATGTACAGTACGTGGCGTAGTAAAGTAGAATGCATCTTTGTTTTCAGTTCACACATCTCTGACCTCCTTTGCTAAATCCCCCGTGCTCTCCCCTGCACACGGAGGGTGTGAAAAGTATCGCGCGCAGTGTTACACACTCTCTCTCGGCTGTGCGAGACTCTCGCCAAGGCGGGGGCCGACGGGAGGGGAGGTGTGAGGAGGCGGGAGGCTGAACATGACCTCCAGCTGCGGGGAAAGGGAACGCTGTAGTGTGCTGTGAACACAGACCACAGGGGTGAAGCCGATACATATCTCCACAGTGACAACCTCGATTTCCTCAAGTTTGAGCAAGATTTCTCTGGCTTGAGGAATTTGAGAGGGGGGAAGAAAAAAAAAACTGTCAGCGCTTGATTCCATTTTATTTCCCCCCCGTGTCATCTTCTCATCTATCTCTTTCGATCTGCTCGTGCAGCATCAGGTCAAGGTTTCGCATTGAGCCACCCACTCTGAGGTTAAACTCTTGCACAATCTGACCTATCAGACTACACAATATCAACCTAATCGCCGGGTCACTGGGAACAAAAATAAACGTCAGACAATTAAAGTTTGTCATACGTCCCATGCAGCGTGTCAGAGTGTATGACGCTTCACAGGGCCTCAATGGAAAGATTACCAAATGTTTTCTCTCTCTCTCGCCAAATTTGACGACATCTTTAATGCGCTCTGTGAGTCGGTTGTTGACATTATTGATCCCACAAGTCGGCCTCTTCTGGTGACATTTTCACAATCACGTGCATCATGAAGGACCACAAGCTATGACTCCTCGAAATGATGTCTTCACTGTAACTTTGGTTGACTAACTAAAATCTGTTTGTGGTTCAATCATCTGACTGTAAAGACGAGCTGAAATGAAGTCTTGTGTCTCAGTGCTTTTATCTCTTGTTACACGCTAAATATATTTATAAAATGATAGTTTTTGTACATTTTTATAACAAAATCTCTCTTTTCTCTTCCTGTAAAGCATAAAACAGCAGCAGCTACATAAATTTATCCCAGATGTTCTTGGACTTAAACTCAAACTTGAAGATAATTTCAGACCGCAGTTTGGGTTAACCCTAACCTTAACCCTGCCTGTGTTCTACTTAAGATCAAACTTTATAAACGAGGCCCCAGAGCAATATCTGTGTTTCAGCTGGCAAAAACTTTGTTTACATTCCCAAAGAAAGTGATGAAGAGATTAGTTTTTGTTCGTATTTTGCAGATTCTCTTTACTGTCTTGCAGGGATAATATATGTTCAGCTGATTAAACCTCTTTATATTCTCTTCTTTCCGTCTAGATGCTATGGGACTGTCAGACGTTGCCCACGTGGAGAGCATCCAGGAGAAGTCCCAATGTGCCCTGGAGGAGTACGTAAGGAACCAGTACCCCAGCCAGCCGAACCGCTTCGGACGTCTCCTCCTGCGCCTGCCCTCCCTGCGCATCGTCTCCTCCCCGGTCATCGAGCAGCTGTTTTTCGTTCGCCTGGTGGGAAAGACGCCCATCGAGACACTGCTGCGCGACATGCTGCTCTCGGGCTCCAGCTACAACTGGCCTTACATGCCCGCCGTGCAGCGCGAGCGGCCCATCTCCCTCCACTACAACGAGAACGGGCCCTGAGGCGGAGAGAAGCTGCGGGACAAAATTCAGGCTGAACGTCCATCTGACCAGTCGTCCATCCATCCCTCTATCCCTTCATTCTCTGCGTCAGAGGAAGCTCACCATTCCACTTAGAAACTCAAACCGACAATATCATCCGTTACCGTCCCGGTTACACAAGCCAGCCAATCATTCACCACGAGACTCGGTGGCCCCTCGGCCGATGGTTCAGTCTACATTTGAGATGCGGCACGAGATGGACAGGTTGGTAGAACGGGTTATTGCGCAGTTCACCAGCAGGTCTGTTGGACTCACTTCAGATGTCAAGTCTCAAACCCCATGAAAACAGGGGCAGCAAAAGACAGAACAGTCGCTTTATTGGTGGTGCTACGCCTACATTTACAGAGGCCGTGTACAAGCATCCCAGTATGGTGAATACTGAGCAAGGGCTTTGCCTATGGGACTCTGCAATCAGGAGCACAAGGCCCGCTGTATATTTACCAATTTTTGAAAAAGAACGCCAGAAGCCATTAAAAAAAAAAAAGACAAATGCCAAAATGTCTTGGACTTTTGCAGATGACATGTTTTAATGTGTGTGTTTGTATTAGCACTGTTTATATGGAGAGAAAACTCATGATTGTGTCCATATGTACAGTATATTGTTGATTCATAGGCATCTATAGCATATTAGGGTTCAATGGGAAAAGCTCAGGTTCAACGGGTGGGAAGACAGACGGACGGACGGACGGACGGACAGACAGACAGACAGACATGCCAATATCAGTACAAGAGCAAGAAGACAAACCCAGCAAAATCTACACTTATCAGCAGCCTGTGCCAAAGCTGAAAAATGCATATTGTTTGGATATTTTTGTGGTAGTGTTGGTGATGAAAATTTAACGTTTGGTTTGTCCTTAATTTGACTATATACTTGTTTTTGGGTCTCAGGGGGAGAACAGGAGTTTGTAAAAAAAAAAAAAAGAAAAAAAGAAAATTACAAATGAAAGCTTAGGCACTTGCATTGTAAACCTGTCAGATCCTACACTTATTCACTCCTGTAAAATCACAGCACTGGTAGGTTCTTGCTACCCTTACGCCATTCGATCGATCTACCTTTTTACTTATTCAAAAGGGCCGATCAAAACTCCAAACATGTTGGTATCACAGGAGTGACACGACTCATCCGTTATTGTTTTATAGTCATGATTGTCAATTTTGGACCTTTTGAACTGGGGGGGGATCATTTTGCAAAACTAGCTGTACTTGCCTTAGAACAAAGATTTTGTCACTGAGCATTTATCCTATGACTGTGCCATAATCTCTCGTTACCTGTTATAACAGGTATTATGTCCTGTCAGGGGAGGAAATGAACTCGCATGATGTAAAAATGATAAAGGTTGCTTAGAAAAGTGATGCAAAATCGAGATTTTTAATGCTTTAACATCATCAGCACCTTAATTTTTTTAGACCTCATGCAAGCTCTTTTCCTCTTCCTGATGATATTGTCGTGTAGGGAAAACCCCCTCGACTCATGTCATTTGAGCTTATCGTACCGATACCGTAGAGAAAAGTATCACTAACCTCTGAAAACCTCAGTCTATGTTACAATATTATCCCAGTTGGACTTATGACTGTGACTTAGCTTAGGACTATTTTAAGTTGTTTTGTTTTGTTTTTTTTCTTCCACTCGGTGGAAGTAAGTTTGTTTTGACGACCTGTCTCACATTTTCCAACATGGCACTGTGGTATCAACATCGAGTATTGGTATTGGAAAAGCCATCTGGGACCTTAGAAATCTGCCTGTTGATAAAGGAATTCACAGAAAGTTTCTATGAGTTTGTTTTTATCCCCTCTACTTTTGTTTGGAAATATGGATTATCCATTAATTGAAATAAAATTCTGTTGTTCACAGAAAGTTTTCTGCTGTCTTTGACTGTCGTGTAATTAGAGCAGTACAGAAGTGTGTGTATGTAAACATTGTTAGTTTGGTTACTGGCTCAAACTCTTCTTAATATTTTTAACATTTATACAGTTTAAGCAAAACAAGAAATATGTTGGAGTAGAGTCATTTTATTTGATCAAAAAAATTATTTTACTTAAAGCAACATTATGTAGAATTTGTGCAATTTGGCGCCCCCCACAGTTTCTGAGTGCAACGACACTGTCGTAAATACAATTTCCAGCTCTGTAACAATTTGTCAGACGTAATGTAGCTGCTAACTACAAACAAAACTCATTACATCATAACAATGTTATGTGTTGAAGTAAGCATGTATGTAACGCTGTGATCCTGCCCTCTCACTGAAGTTACATAGTGCAGAAACAAGTGACAGAGACACCATTCACCCCGTTACAAGACACTGTGCCAAAATAACTGCTGTTATTTAACGGTAAAATAAGTTACATGTTTCTTAAGATAATAAGATCCTTTGAACCTCTGAAATCTCATTGCTTCATCTAGATGATCAAAATCAGTTAAATATCCGGCCATGACTTTAGAAATAAATTCTTGATTGCAGTTCCTCCAACTCTGACTCCTCTTTCCACCCTCGTCTTCCTGCAACAACTCACAGCTCAAGCGTCGTTGACTGTCCCAGACGAGATAATCAGCCTTTGGAGCTGATGTTTCTCATCACAGATCTGTTTCCTCTCCGCTGGTGAAGAGGTGTGTAGTTCAGGGAACCTATAAAATCAACTCCTCGGTCGTTACCCCCTCTGTGGATGCCATGGTCACATGGCGAGCTGCAGCAGCTAGTTGAGAAAGTTTAATCATTATAAACTCTGGACGCAGTGGCAAATAGCTGTGTTAAAAGACACCCTGCTGAGGTCAACCGCTGTGTTTACACTGAAAACAATGTCTGAAAGCACCTTCAGGCTACCACAGTGTCCGGTGATGTACAATTACAAGATAGAGAGATAGATTCTTATCTTTTAAATTATATTTATAAAAACTTTTATAAAGTTCATAGCAATTTTATTCTCCTTCTGATCGGCATGTCGACTGATTCTTTTGAAACCTGTGTTAATTATTGCCCATCTGTCCCTTGTAGCAGCGTATTTTCAAACGTAATCTCCTGACACCAACAAAATACCACGGATCATTTAGGATAAATAATTCTTCTGCTCGCTCGCAGATTTCAAAAGAGCACTTTGATTCAATGAGGAAAAGAGGCACATGTGTCAATCAATACCATGAATCGATCAATGATTTTAAAGCGAGTGGGGGGGTTTCCCCCGCACTCACGCTGGGATGCAGCCAAAATGTTGATATAGGCGTACTCAGTGTGTGACAAGAGTAAACAAACACCATGACCCGGTGTGTGTGTTTGTGTGTGCGGGAGACACACACGCAGAGAAAGAACACACATGGTCTTTGACCTTTGGGGTTCAAGGTGTGTCACGAGGTGTGTGTGCATGTGTGTGTGTGCAAGTTTGGGTAAATGTAGCTGCTGGTAGCGCTCAGTGTTAACAGACGACAAAACAAAGACAGGTACAGGTTTGTGCATTCTCAAAACCTCAAACATGGTGTCAAGATCCCTCAGCGCACACACACACATGCACACACGCAAAAACACACTACCCCCACGGTAACCTTGTGCTCCTTACACCCAGCCTCCCCTCCTCCAGCTACCTCCCCCAATCCCTCAATCCCCTCCCTCTATCCTGACCGCCCACCGCCACCCTGCTTCCCGCCCCAATCTGTGTGTGTGTGTGTGTGTGTGCGGTATGTATGAAGAGTAGCCGATTGACTTATGCCTTCATTTCAGAGCTGTCACTCCTGGCCAAACACCATGACCCCTCAACCTCCATTTTGGAGGCGCACATTTTTTTTCTTTCCTCCACCACATGAATATAAAAAACACATGTGGCCCAAAGGTGTGTGTGTGTGTGTGTGTGTGTGCGTGTGTGTGCGTGTGTGTGTGTGTGCATGCGTGCGTGTTTATGTGTACAGGTAAATCAAACTGACACAGCTCCTTTGAATGGCAGGAGCTGAATTACTTTTGCACTTCAATTTTGCACACCTGCCGTTTATGGCGAACACCGGGCTCAGCATAAACCATAAAAGCAAAATACGTTGCTCCAAGATACAAATCAGAGCCTGTAAATATCACAACCAGGTGCAGCAATTACAGGTTACTTCTTTGTGGGTACATTACTTAGCATATTACAAATATATGGCTATTACTGTACATTGTATGCTAACGCGGACGTCTTGCTATGTTGGAACAACTTTTTTTAATTGTGAAAAGCAATGAAACGGTAGAAAAAATCAATAATACCATAGACTAGGTAACCACAACGACTCTTCTACTTCGACCATTTCTCGTTTTTGAGTCAGTCAAATTAATTCTTATGCTCTTTACTGTGAGTTTTGTCTCCTTTTTGGCAAATTAACTACAAAATTACACTCAAAATATGCATGTAGGTAGGTGGAGAGACAGTTTGTAACCGGGAGTTTAAAAAACATGCACAAAAATAATATTTACACTGAAAAGCACCTCCAAAAAGATAGGGGGCAGCATATCACCGAAAACTGCTGCTTTTTGCTAGCTATCCTTGGCTGGTAAGAAGGTAAAGAGATGAACCGATACACAAACGATCCACAAGGTCTAACATCTGCTCTGGATTATTCACACAGTATTATAATGTACGGTAATGTCACGGTTGTCGTAAATACCAGCATATCGCAACACCCCTAAAGATGACCTTGTCCAATTTAGCATAAAATATGGTGAACAGTGTCTCTATGTACCAGAAAAAAAGGCATTTTAACTTGTGTGAGTACTGAAAATCTGGGTGGGAAGCAGTTTAAATCTGGGTATGTAAAAAGAATTTAAAAAGTAAAAAAGGTTTAAGTACTTTAAAGAAAAACCTTAAATGTACCGCAATATAAAAAAAAGTTAAATTAAATTGAAAGACGATACACAAAATGTAATTATTTTCAAGCGCAGTTGATGTATTTGTTTCCGTGGATGACTCATTTTGATCTCCATGTTCCCCCCTACGACCAAACCAAGCGAGAGTCAGTTGGGCCGCAGTGTAAGTGCTCTGATGCACACATTTACACATGCAGGACAGGAACAATGCATCCATCTGAACCGTCTGCAGGTGGGCGACCATACCAATCAGGTCCCAGCCAGAGGTCGAGATGACAAACACAATAAGGCAGCAGATTCATCACCGCGTGTGCTCTGACAGTAATTGTCCTGGGTCCATGTCACAGTCCCCCCTGTTAAAAATACAAGGGATGCTCCTTTGACAGAGATGACATCGGCGGCAGTCACATGCATTTAAGCCAGACACCTCCGCTATTTGTTATGACACACTTTCAATTTAGCAAAATGGCCCCATCGAAGATGAACAGTGCCCTACGTGGGAGGAGGAAGGCCTGTGTGAGAGGAGGTCGCTTTGTGTGTGATTTAGACTCGGGCTGAGGAGGCGAGACGTGTGGAGGGATTTTGTTTAATAAAAAGACCTGTTTTGTCTTGTTGTTAAATGTGAATGAGCAGTACAAGGGCGAGCTAGACGTCCATCTCTGGGGGATAAGGCAGCATAGATCGATAGGTGGGATGTCAGTTTGAATTGAGGTCACTCTTTGTCTCCCAAAAGAGGTCCCACTTACTGGCTCACCATCAAAATGTAGCGGGGCATTAAGTGAAAGCGGGGGTGTGGAGGGGGAGGAGGCCGGACAGTCATATCGGTGACCCTTGTCTTGTCGGAGCAGCGGGGCTTTTTGCTCTGCAACATGTTTATTCTCAGTTGTCCTGAGAGAAGGTGTGTGTCTGACACTGACGGAGTCTGTCCAGGATCAATAATCTGATGAGATGTGATGAGGCTGTTGTTGCTTAATTCTATCTAAATGTTAAACAGACTTTGGAGCCTCTCTGCTCAGCTGGAAATAAAAATGCACATCTGTGAGGTGAGTGGAGTCTGGAGCTTTAGAAATGAGTCTATTAATTAATAATTAGCTTGACAGAAACTACATGAATTACATTTCTGATGATTGAGTTAAATATAGATATATATATTAATTTCTACAATGATCTATCAGTGAGGCTGCAGATTGCAACTTACTGAATCCCCCTCGTCTCACCCTCCCCTACGACTGCTGAAAATGCAAAAATACAAAAAAAGAGTAAATAAATGCCAAACAGGATCTGAGTAGTGCATGCAGAACGTTACGCAGAGCTGCATTAAAACTAGAAATTAGTTCTGGTAGTTTATAATTACAATAACATTTGCTAATGATATTTTTCTAATGGCAGTATTTGGTTGCCTTTTGTAGCAAAAGGGAAATATGGATTTCTCGTGGTTGAAATAATGTCAGGAAGCAACAAAACATTCTGGCCATTTTTAGAAATTTGTACGCAAAAATATCCTTTGCAACTGTATTGTTATGGTTCACTTTGACAGCTCTCATAGCGTCATTTTAGTCACAGCAGGCAACAAACCACAAATCGCCTGCGTTACGATACCTGCCCAGCGCTAAATGACAGGACAAAGGGACCAGCTAGAAGATAATGACCCTTTTATCAGCCATCAGGCCAGATATTTTGGAGACCAGAGAGTTAAAAAAGAAGGGTGAATCCTGAATTTCTCACATTAGTGACCAAAACTCCAAATAAACACTAACATCTTTGCCATTACCATTTCATTAGATGGAAATACAGTATGTAAGTGTTTGCTTACAATCCATTAAGTTGTCTTTTTTTTTTTTTACAAAACACTGAGAATCCTTCTTTAGTTTTCCATCGCTGTAATAACTCAGAATATTTTATGCAGCATGACAAACGCAGTTGAAAATCAACTACAAGTGTAGACTTTGCAAATGTTTTATGAAAACAGGACAAAGCCAAAGTTCATTCTGAGTTTCATTAATTTCCTCGTGTTTTTTTTCACTCTGTATGATTTATATCTGAATGCATGACAAAAGAGCCAGGCCTGAAACTCTTTACTGAGCACGCCCTCTTGACACTTGATATATAGAGCAATGCATCTCCAAAGCTAATATTATAATGAATTGGATCTGTGTCTACGTGTGTGGCCCAACAGTGGACTGTTTGTGAAGATGTCCCAAAAGCAATACCACCGTCTCCAGAATCAACACACCCCCATTTAGCATTCCCAGATCCCCTGAAATGAAACGTTCATTTTTCCATAACTATCATCTCCGGCAAAGCATTGCGGGGGAATTGGATCTGTCCCTGCACAACCCCTCTCCACTCAGATCTCATCAAGCGTGGGCTGCAGTCACCCCTCTCCCACGGAAATTGCTCTGAACCGCAGGAAAATGTACATCACTGAGGTGCCGACCAAAAATGGCATTGGCCTCCTTCGCATACAGACACCCAACCCCCCCCGCCGAACCATCGTTCCTCTTATAAATCCTTAAAGAGGGCCCAGACTCCAATGTATGGCAACACCATCAATATTGATGTGGGAGAAAGTTCTTCCAAAGCCGCCTCAGTCACAGAACATTAATATTGATAGTGTTGTGCACCAGCCCGGACGCTCTGTGTGACTCGAAAATGGTAATGGCATCTGGACCGGGGGTTAGAGGCCAATATCATTGCTGAATATGGACATGGCTGTTTAGCTGCGAGCAGGACAGGGGGCCATGCCAATCATGTCCTCTTCGTCAACCTGACCAACCTAAGAAGGGCATGTCTGGGGTCAGTGAGGAACTTTGGATCTCACTTCATTTAATTTTTTATTCTTCTAATCAACGTTTTCCTCAGACAGGCCCAGTGAGATTTAAGCTTCTTTACCATTTTCACAGTGGGAAAAAAAATTCCCACTAACACCCTCTAACATCTGGCTTTTGTCTTTCATGCAAAAGGGTCCGATTGGCATTCACTCCAACTGTTGTCAGTCGACTCCAGTAATGATCAGCTGCGATGGAAACACAACACCCGGATGGACACGCTAATTTTTGCCCTTTGGCTGGCACATTGCTAAGGCTGGCTTCTTTCTAATTCAGAAAGTTAGTGATTAACCCTTTTCAAAACAAGCTCTAACGTCTTCTGGATGTAGTCCGGTGACATCTGAGGTGAGATCTGCTGATTTCTAATGTCCCCTGTTTTTCCAGCACGTTTGTGATGACGGACTTTAAACACAAGGACAAAAAACAGAAAGGCAAACTCCTCCTCTGGCGGTGGGAACAGGAGTCAATCATCTATTTTCAGCAGGGTAACCTGCGTTTAAAAAACTGTTTTTGGTGTATAAGATTTTAAAATCATGTCGTGGGTCTTCCCTGCGGCAAGGATGGTTGAAAATATTTTTAGTCTTTTCAGCCATAGGAATAGCAGTATGGTTTCTCTGTTGGCAGTGGTGTAATGTAACTAACTACATTATAGTACATAGATAGTGACTAGAAATCTGCTTCCATTCTTACCATTATTTTTCTTAATATGTCTCTTTTGATTCTTCAGACTACATAAAAGGGCATACTAAACTGCTTGAGTGCCCCTTTAAGAACATATGATGCGTAAGATGATTTATCGGCCTTTATTAACTGACTAAACAGCTAATCCACATGCGTCATTTGCATGTCACTTTGATGCATTAACCTGGGGCGGACTGCTCCGTACGTAGCCTGTGTTTTATTAAGAGTTACCGTCAGCCCTAATGATATCATGGCTCCGTCGTGGTGGTGCTGTCCTCTGCTTGTGCAAACATATTACGCTGAGGCTGTTTTCTGGGTCAGTAAGTTAAATATTTCAGATGGTTTATTTTTAGAGCCGTCTGTTTCCACTTTGTGAATGCTCTGCACGGTGTGTGTGTGTGTGTGTGTGTGTGTGTGTGTGTGTGTGTGTGTGTGTGTGTGTGTTCCTGCATCTCTCTCACTATCTGCGATCACTGCAGGCTGCATTTGACCCACTAAGTCATCTTCACATGGCCCCTGGGGGTTATCAATTGAGTGTTGTGTGCAGAAGGAGGCCATCATAATTGGTTGCCAGCTGGCTGTTAACACTTTCAACAATGTGCAGGACACGTATCGGCTGTTTTGACACTAAAGGTGGTTTAATCTTTTGTTGTAATGTCAGTACGAGTTAAGCGTGCTTCATTCCAAAAAAGCTCAGTTTTTGCTGCTTTTGTTTACAAATCAACAAGCCGTTAAAACTCTTAAAACAACACACAGTTCCTTCGGGAGCCGTCTGCGCATCAAAGGCACATTAATTACCAATCTCGTATAACTTTTTATTAGGGTTGCTTACATCTAATCGGTTTAATGTGAATGTAATCGTCCTGCACCACGGTTTAACATTTGCCATTGTGCTTAAAGCAGTGGGAGAGCCAAATCACATTAGATCACTAGTACATGGCATTGAACTGTCAGGGTGCAAAGAGGGCACTGTAATTGCTGCAGAGCTGAGTGGTCATTGAACTGTGAAAAGCAGACAAGTTTTCCACAGATTATGAGAAGCAGAATGATTGGAAACTGCCCAGGGCCAAAAGTCCCATGATAGTTTTTGACCTTACCACATATGTGGAATCAATGCAGGGCTCTGTTGTTGACCTTAGCCGTTCCCTGCAACACATACCACTGTTCTGTTTCCTAAAGACATCCCACGCACAGACTCCCTGCTTATCCCTCTCTTCTCTCTCCCCAACTTTTCTTCAGGTTTCTGTAGCTGTGATGATTCACCTCGTTAGAAACTTTTTGAGTGTCTCAGGGGATGAATCCAAGAGATGAGGATCAATATATCTCACCACAATTGAACATCTTGTTTCTGTATTCGTTAGTTTTTCTGTACATATAGTGTTATATTTGTTTTATTCGACATGTTCCAAGTAAAGGAGAGGAGTAGTTTTCGTGCCTTTAAATTTGGGTTGTTTTAGCTGCAGAGCTGCTGAGATTGAAAAACATCTTGTAAAACAAGAGCGAACAGACGGGCATTCACGGAGAGTGGCGAATGTCGTTCCCTCGATGAGATGTGTTTTGAGACGTGACTCGAGGCGGTTTGTTTCTACAAGATGTCATGGTTTGGGCTCTTGGTTAGTCGTTCCCCGTTTTATTGTGGTGATTTTATCCTATCGTCATGTCCCGATAGCATCCTACTTTCCACTTCCTGTCTTTCTCTTTTTCTGCCTGCCCTTTTCCTGCTCACCTGTGTCCCATTAGTTAATCACCCTCCGTGTATTTAAGTCTGTGTTTTTCCTTCACTCTTTGTTTGTTTGTCTGTGTTTCTTAAGCAGCAATACCGCAGGGGAACACTAGGTGGGGGTATTTGAAAAATTCTTCTTTTTTTCCGCTTTTAAGTATAAGTGTTCACATACAGTAAGTCGGTTTTATTTTTACAGTGCCAAATCACAACTAAAGTTATCTCATGACACTTTTCACATAGAGCAGGTCGACCAAGGCGAACTGAGTGCTGGTTCTGGGCTGGTGCGAGTGCTGGTTCAAAGTTGGTTCAACCTGTGAACCTTTTAAGAACCAGTTTTTCTTTTCCATGGGCCTGAGAGCCACTGTAAAGTCACATATTTGGTCACTGTACACTGTCACTGTAATTTCCCAGCATTGTTAGGAACAACTATGGAACTCGGAACAAATATGACTTTTGCTTTGATAAGTGAAAATAGATCAAATCTTTTTCAGTCAGAACACACTACAGTTAGTCAGCTGGAAATTGGTCACATTAACCCTGCCCCGAAGGCCCGGACGTAAGCGGTTCTTTGTTCTAGACCAGCAAAGTGTCGGTGCCACTCTGGAACCAGTTTTCCTAGCCGAGAGTCAGTTCTTTGGCTGTTTAAACGCAAAAAACTGATTCCAGAGCAGGAACTGGCTCTGAACCAGCACCTGCAGCGCCTTGGTCTAAAAGGGGAAAACCATACTTTCATTTACAGACCCAACATTCCTTCATGAGCAAGCATGTTGCAAGGAAGAGCTGCCTTACTTTACTAAGTCATGATGCAGCTATGACTAGACTGCATATCAGTAACAAGGTTGTGTTAGGTAGAATGACTTGTATTCACTCACTTCCCTTTCAACTTTTTCAAAGGGGTAACACGATAAAATTGACTCTTGTTTCCCCGACACTTCTGTGAAGTGAAACCACAAACATGAAACAAGCTTCTGAAGACAAAACAGGGAGAAAGAAGATATCTCGTCTTAAAAGCCCCGTTTCTAAATAAGTTCTGTCCTGGCACCCGGGCTTTCAGCCGTTCCAGGCGATGCCACAGGGCTCTATTGTGCGTCTGCCAAACTATGACAGGGCCCCGTCCAACTTCTCACCTGCAGCATTGTCCGCCCGGGGAGCTCAGTGCAGGGTAATTGGGCACCGAGATTCCAGGACAAGTTTCTTTTTGTCCGTTTTGTGCGAATCACTGACCCGGACGTGTGAGGTCACAGCTGTGGTAATTGGTGCTGGGTGATGCAGCTGTGTGTGTGTGTGTGTGTGTGTGTGTGTGTGTGTACAGTACAGTACAATCTGTGAAGAATTTTTTTTCTGAATTACACAAGTTGTATGGACAGTATTCGCATTGTGTGTATTCTTGCTGCAGCCGTGTTTGCGTTCCTCGAGCTACAAAGGCATGAGCTCCACAAACTGATCGCCTTTGTTGGACATATTAGATTTTAAATGAGAGGAACCGCCATGATAGGAATTTGTTCCGCTACCACACGTCTTTTCAGAAGTAGCAGCAATAAGTATTCAGACTACGAGACATCCTGCTCACAGGTAGATCAAAACTCAGCTTGGCTCTTTCCCAAACTGCTTCCTCTCCACCTGCACTTCACTACAGAGTGTCTCTCTGCATGAAGTCACACTTGCAGCGGTGAAGGGCACTCCGGATTAAGGTTAAGTGTATAAATAAACAGGTGAACTGTGGGACACGCTCACAACTCCTCCCCGTAAGCAGGGAGCAGAAGATGTCACTGGAGACACCAAATAATCCTTGTGGTTACATTGAGGTTTAGAACAAACAAGATAACAGACATACGATGAAAAGCAAACATGTAATCCGACAATGGAAAACTTTCACGGACCTGGAAACTGTGACCTCTGTTTGGCCCTAGAGGTGAAACCCCATCCCGGGTCATGATAGGTGGTGCTGACACCGGCCTCCCCCCTAACTGACCACCTGTCAGTCTACACCCGGCCTGAGAGTCCACTATCTGGTCTCCGTGGCAGTTGTTTCTACTGTCGCAGCCTCGGGATGCCACCACCTGTCATGACCTGAGGGATAACTCTCCAATTCTGTTTTTCTCTTTAATGGTAGAGCCACTAATGTGGGAGGATTTAGAAGTTTAAAGCCTGTAACATTTTACTCTGCACTCTAGTGGTTCAGTATGATCTGCCTAAAATCCTTTGCCCATTGCGAGATAGAGGCATGATTTCCCAGACGTAGACTAATCCTCTTTACATCACGGACCTGGCTTTAACAAGGGATATTGACAAGGATTTGACCCTCATCTGGGCCAATTTACTGACTGCAACAAAGTTCAGACGCAGGTCAAAGCCGTCAGCAAGAAATCTGGTTGGACTAAAAAGGAAAAAAGAAAAGATTTATCATTGTTATTTGTTTTACTTATTGTGGTGTTATCATTTAGCAAAACACCTCAAACATCGCCCCACATTGTCTCGATTGAACTTAACCTCCTGTTTAGTTTATAGGTACGGTAATGTTAATGTAATGTTAATGCACTTAATGTTAATTTTGTACAGATTACATTTCTAACAGAGATGTGGTTGTGTGGTTTGGGATTGTAGCAGAGACTTTACAGTATGTGTATGTTCTTGTTTTTGTTACTGTGTCATAACTATTATTTATGGGGTTGTTTTTGTTACAAGGAATGTTAATTTGCATGCTTTTGTGCCTGAGGACCCGCTTGAAAATAAGATGGTGCAAAATTTGAACTTTCCACTTCATGCCAAAAATATATTTTAGGTAAATTAACCATTTTTAAGTATCTGCAAAGCATGGCTCCCTGAGATTATAGTTTACGCTGAAGTACATTTGTTTTTGTTTGTTTTTGTTTGTTGATGTCTTCCTACTTGTTTTTAATGTATTCTAAATGTAATTTTTAATGTCTTTTAACGTAATTTTTATGCCCCTGTGAAGCACTTTGGGTTGCCTTGTGTCTGAATTGTGCTATACAAATAAAACTTGATTGCCTTGTTTTGATGTGGGAGGCTGTTTGTCCCAATTCAAAGCGCAGGAAGAAAAGGGAAATTATTCCTTCTGATCCCTTTTGGTGTGCAACAGAGTAAAGTCCCCGAGCTATTTACTACAGTGAATCAATCAGATAACAATAATTATTATATCACATGTGGTCAAAGAGGAGTCACAGTACTTTTTGAAGAGGGATCACAAGAAGGACTTGATTCATTTTGAGAGGTCACAAGCCAAAAAGCGCTCAGGACCACTGATGTCCATGGACATGATGCAACACACAATGAATTTTACAACTGGTTGGAAAAAAAACGTTTTCAGCCTGACACAGCTGATGTCTTTCACAATGAGCGCCAAATAAGATTTCAACCTCGATTGTAGCCTACTCACCCATGGTAAAGCACAAAAATCAAGGAAAAATGAAGAAAACAAACACAATCTGAGCAGGTCAACAATCAGGCAAGCATGACACTCTGTTTCTGAAAACCCCCCGGAGGGATGCGAAAGCACATGGAGGACGAAACAAAATGTATGGCATGTATGGCCTCGCATGTGCCAGGTCACAGAGACATCCCCGGAGGAATCTAGGCAGACTGGTGCATCACGTTGTACTTGGAAGAAACGACCTCCGACGAGGAAAAGTGCAACAGAAAGGCCATCCAAGTCGGAAACTCGGGCAAGATCGGCGTAGCAAGAGTTCGCCGACATACACACAGATGACATCACAGCAGTATGGCGGCGCACATAGTGAACTATCAATTTTTACCTCATCGGCAATTTTCTCTTCATGTAGTGTTTGTTTGTGAAACGAAACACAATTTGAGAGCGTTAGGAGCCGACTCCCTCTGTCTTTTTTTAAGTGCCCTCAACTGTTTAATCAGCTGCTGTAGTTGCTTGTTAAGATCGCAGACTTGCCATTCAAACACCCGTTTGCAGCGAGCGTCCATGTTTTTCCGAGCAAACGCACTCGAACGCTTTTAGATTTGAAATCGGAAAGACAGACTCAGGAAATTTTGACTTCCGACTTGCAGTGGATGCACCATAATAAACCACGTCCAAATTTCTCAGTTAAAAGCCAATATTGCAAATTTCGGTGGAATATTGTCAAAATGTAAATGTTTAATTAACATCTTTAAATGGTCTGTGACCCTGGCTGTCTTTAAACGTCTCATCAACATGAAAATGCTCACTGGGTCGTAGTTCTTTCTAACATTTTCAGATTTTAAGCCCGGGATTCGACAGGCATTAACAAAGTGTTGCAACACATTAATGTCTTGCATACACACTTCAAAAATCCACTTGGTAGCATTAGTTTATTTCATGAAACTGGGACACAGTGTCAGTCTATGAACAACACAGGGTCCCTCAGCCGCTCCTCCAGGGACAGCTCTGTGACCTTTTCACATACAATGTGTGGGGTAGCACAAGTAACACGACTTGTTCTGGCAGAACTCTGTGATGCCCTCCAGGCTGGACACCAGCATGTGGTCCATGTGTGATACAAACACACACACACACACACACACACAGACAGACACAGTGCCCCCGTGATCTCTGGCTGACACACCCTGTGACCTTACAGGAGAACAGTGGTAATGCAGAATTATGAAACAACAACGGATCAATCGGAAATCCTCTTTTCAGCCCCACACAGCTGCCTCAATAAACTCCAGCACGTGTCTGAAATGAAAATATACTTATGTTTATTGTTCTGAGCGTTGGATTTAACACCTGAACAAACAGCAGTGTAATCAAAGGCTGAGATTCAGAACGAGACCACACAGACTGACCCCTCCGTAACCCTCGATAATGAGCTTAGAGACACTGTTTACAAACAGACACTAAAGCTATTTCTCTTCACTTTGAAGACAGCCACACAGATCCAGGCCTGTCTAATACACACTTAATGTGATTAATTTTACAGAGGGACGAAAGTGCTCATGTCTTTCTGTTCGTGTCTGTTACTGTAAAAAAATAAATAAAGCATTGAAAGCATTATCACCTTATGAAAAGCACTGTGACTATGTGTTTGACAGGTACTGTACTAATAAACTCATTACTGTCATGATTTTGGTTTTTAAGTTTAGATGTTTCCTGTTTTATTTTGTAGAATTGGCGCTCCACTTCCTGCCGTTGTCTCGTCCCCGCCATCTTTCTGTGCACACCTGTGTTTCATCTGTTAATTAGTCCCTGTGTATTGAAGCCTGTGTTCAGTTTGTCTCTTTCTCCACGCCGGTCCTGCATCTTGTATCGTGTCCCCGAGCTCCATCCTGGTGTGTACCTCACTTGTGTTTCTCTTTAGCCGCCCTGTTCTTTGTCAGCGTTGTTGGACTTCAGCTTACTTCATTAAAGCTCGCTTTTGTCTCATTACCTGTCTGTGTTTGGGTCCTCACCTTTTTGCCGAACCCCAACAGTAACCACTCATCATCACACCATAAAACAACGATGAAAAAAAGGAGACGCCTTGTCATAAAATTGAGATTTTTCAAAAAGCCCGGCAGAACTGAACCTTCAAACACTTACAAGTAATTGTCTATTTCCTGGATGGACAATTGTGACGTCTTTAAAAGTAAAATATGTTTAAAGTAGATTAACAAACAGGTTGGATAGACGTGTGATGTAGACTGCCATTCAGAAGTCCATAAAGTTTTTAGCTCAAATAAGAAACTCCAGATTTTAACTATTGTGAAGGAAGTAGAGGTGTTAACCTGGTAGATTCTGATGAGTGTTGAGTCTTTATAAAAAAATATCTATAATATGGATTTAGTGAGACACTGGCAGTTTGTGGCTTTTGGAAGCAACACTGTGGTTCACAGCTCATGTCTGTCAACACAGCACTGAAGTATTACAGCGACTGTCATGTTTCATGTTCCCATTATTTCCTGCATTTGATTAAGATGCTGACAATGATATAGAAACCACCTATACAGTTTTCAGCAACCAAGGAAAGAACAGAAAATATAATTCTCTTCACAGCTTTAAGGGTAAATTTATTATACAATCCAAATATGCCATGTGTTATTTGTTCTTCACTGGTAAAGCATTTCGCTTCTCCTATCAACATTAGTGAGGACCCATTGTGCTGTTTTGTTTTTCATTCAGAAAGTAGCAGCGAGGCTTTGTTTGGCGGAGTAACGTACAGAGTGCTGGAATCACAGATGGGATTAAACTGTCCCCGGCTGCTTAAAATGTTTGTGTGGTCTGTGCTGAAGAGATGGACTGAACTATTTTTAATGTGTGCTCACACAGATGTTGCACAAAATGAAAGTGACTCCCACAAACGTCGGCCCTTCCTCTCTTTGTTCCTCTTATCTGGATCAAACTCTATTACCTTGAGGTCTGCTCCAAGGGTAAAACCTTCTGTGTGCCACTGCCTTTCATCAAATTAAATTCTAGATCTCTCAAAGCAATTTATTATTTTCCTGCTTATTTAATCTGCTTTATTTCCACTCTTTATTTATCTAAATCCTATCTTATATCTGTTTTTCACCTTGTGTTTCTTTTAGATCTTCTCTCTCTTTTAATTGTCCTTTTGCTGAAAGTTGCTGCACAAACAAACTTGCCTCGGACGTCGAGGTTTGACTCAACCAAGGACATTTTTTTCTGCCTCCAGAGAAGCTCTGCCTCTGAGAGATGTTTGTATAACTAAGATGCCAATCTGCCCCTCAACAGCTACCGTCGAGATGCCCTTGACCCCCAGCTGCTCGGCTGGAGCTGCTCAGCAGCCGCCAGTCGAAGGCTGTGGTTGTACTGAGCAGCTCCCAGGAGTGAACGCGTGTAAATGCACAACTGTCAGGTATGGCGGTGTTGAAAATGAGCATGCATGCTCTCGGAATAAAGGTTAAAAATTTCCTTACTGACATCTGACTTACCATTTCCTTTTAAGGTCCATTTGTAGAAATGCAGACTTCCACTCCGGGCACTTTTCTTCCTCGCATTGTACCTGTGGGATATGAATAAGTCATTAGAGGAAAGTCTTTATTTCACAAAGCAGCTGAATGTAAAAGTCAAAGGAGAAGGTGAGGGGGTAGGTTTGTCAAGTAAGAGAAACCGTTTAATGTGTTTCTGTTGCCTTCAAATGTTTCTTTTGCTAAGTGTGTGAAAGCTGTCAAACAAAGGGTGGAGAGGAAACACTCTGCAGGATTCAGTATTCATACATTCAGGGGGATTTTTTATGTAAAATATTGATGTTAACAGATTAGTTATTCTTTAATGCATTTCTACTGTACTGTACTGTATATACCTGGGGCAGTATAGCAGGACATAAAGGTTCAAATATAGTGCTTCCAACGCTTTGTTGTGGCACGTTGACATCTTGATCCAGACCTGACAAGTAGGAGTGGCCTGAGAGGGCGAGGGGTACACCTTTTGAAAGATAAAAATCCTTGCTTTTCTTATACTTTTCACCCCGGGGCTATATCTTCTACTGCAGCCTTAAATCGAGCAGGAGCACTATGAACTCTACAGCCAGGTTTTAATGTAGGACAGAAATAACAGTAATGTGTTTTTATTTTTGCTCTAACCTCAGCCATCATCACCCCCCCTGCACACACCGCTCCTCTCCTCTCCTCTCTGTCTGTCTGTCTGTCAGCTGAGCACAGGACAGGACCGGGATCATTATGTGTTGTGGTGACCGGTCCGTGACCCCACAGCGCATTCTCCTGTGCCCTCCTGGGTGTGCCACGGTGGGGGTGGTTTAAAGCGCTACCACAACCTCTGACATGTCTGCTGGAGTGTTATGTTATACGCACAAAAGCATGTGTGTCTGTGTGTATTTTAGTCAGTGTGTACGTTGCACACCTTTAGGTTCTACGTGTTACTTTTTTTTTTTTTACATAATTGCAAAGCTCTGTGGATTAGCATGTGCCAGCTGAAAAGATACGTACAGTAGGTCGAAAGGGCAAGGTTAACATGCATGTTAAGAGGATCAATGTGTGTGTGTGTGTGTGTGTGTGGGTGGGTGTTTTTGTGCTTTTTGTGTGTGTGCAAACTTCACACCAGTCGATTTTGTTTTGAGCCGATTTGTGTACAGTACAGTGATGATGATGGAATTATCTGTGTGTAACGTGTGTGTGTGTTTGTGTTTGTTTGTGTGTGTGTGTGTGTGTGTTTGTGGGTGTGTGTGTGTGTGAGCATCATTCTGCGGGCTAGCTGCCGCGGCTCGTAGCTCCCAGGGAGATCCGTGACCGAAGATCCTCAAGTTTAAGGTTCATCTTCAGTTCAGAGAGAGGTTCAACTGCCGGTCAGCGGGCCACTGTTAGAGCAGCCTCATTCTCTCTCTCTGTTCTCTAATACCACCCCCCCCCCCCCCCCACCACACACACACACACACACACACACACACCCCACACACACACAAACACACACTCTCCCTTTCTTTACATACAGCCCTCTATTTGACTCAGACGCTTCCCCTCTCTGTTGCTCTCAGCTGATTTCTTGCCTTCTGTTTGACCCAGGTTGTGGCACAATCAGGTGGCAAAAACAAAACATCGTATTATTTATTTACTCTTAGTATTATCATTCTTATTTTGGATTAAACAAACACTAAAAATAACCACCACAAGGTAAAATTTCCTTGTCTTTCTCTGTCCTAATGTGGCTCACAAATAAGGTTAATAAATGCAGGTAAGAATGCATTAATATGGAGAAAAAAGGACTTAATATATGCAGGTGCAGAAAGTCCTGTACTGAAATTATTGTTGTTAAATTAACTGTCTTTTGCTCATCACTGACAGCCAAAGGTTTTGATATTTTGGCTTTAATTGACTCAACTTTAATCCTTCTTTTTTTCTTTTCTCAGGTCATTTATCCACTTTGTATAAATGAACCTGAAAGCTTTTGTTTTGGTTTTATGATTTGGAATTTTGATGAGGACATACAGTCCTTTTCTGCTTGACTAGCGTGTGCCGTGAGCCTGATGACCGTTACGGCTGCGAAATTTAATCAGAAACCCCTTTGTCTCTCATTACAGGAAAATGATGACCTATTTCAGCGGCTGACCTCAAACAAAGTGGTGCCGAGAGTGTCGGGACTCGATTTGAGAGCCTTGTTTGTGGGCAGCGCCACGCACAGTGACCTGACCGACAAGATTAAAAAGCAAATCACATTCAAACGCTGGGAAACATTAAATTTATTTGGATTGCATGTGGTCTGAACCACTGATTCTATTTAATATTACTTTGTAATGTATTATCGGTAGTAATGGTATGAGCATGAGGTTGTTCTTTTTCCCTGTATAGGCAGTTTTCAAACAGAGATGTTTGGTGGAAGAAGTACTCAGATCTTTTTCATTCAAGTAAAAGTTTTAATACCGTCACGTAGAAATACTCTGTTACAAGTAAGTCTTAAGCATTAGCATAAAGTATGCTGCCGCCAGTGATATATAAAACATTTCAACATATTTCCCGTGCCCTCACTTCAGATTTGAGCAGTTATGTTTGTTTCAAACTTGCTGTGTGTGACGCATCACATTCCCTTTTTTAATTATCGCCACCGTCTTAGATGTGAGTCATACCACTTTTGAACTGCCAGTGGGAAGAATGAACATTTAAGAGTCTGGTCTTGATTGAAAACTCTCTCAATGTTCTTGTCTCTCGTCTGTGTTTATCTGTTCACCTCGCATCACAATGCCTACCACAATGCACAGAATCGATTGGCTGAGTATCATCATGAATGACTTACAACGCATGCAACTAGTCTGAGGGATTCTTGGGCCGGTAGTGTTGTATAGGCTGAAAAAGCTGCACCGGTTAGTACTGTACGGCAATATGGAAAATCCGCATACAAATTATCCACGGTGCAGGGATCCATTTTCCACCCCGTCCCCACTGTTTGCAGAAACATTCATACGTACACTTTATGATCAGATTTGGTCATTTATGTTTTTGTGAGTGAAGCCCAGTAAGTTCCACCAGGACCCCAAAGCACTCTTGGCAAAAGCAACTTTCCTTGACCAACATAAACTCTCTTGTTACTAATTTATCAGTTTTATTGGTCCAGTCAAGTTGGCGGGCTGCTTATTTGTGATCTCAGGGGGATGCAGATGGGTAGCAGGTGAACAAGGGGGATGCATTTTGGTCATTTTGCATCCCCCCTCGTTCACCCTCAAATCGCCTTCTGCTTACACTATAAATGTAACTCATCATGCAGAATGGTCCATTTCAGAAAAAATGTATTTTATTTTATTGAACTTTAATTATTCACGCATTAATATCTATACTACTTTATGTTGCTGGTGGTAAAGGTGGAGCTATTTTTCTTGCTATATATAGGCCTATGCTGCTGGGTAACTTGTGAATTTGGCCCTGGGGATCATCTTATCTCATCCATAGCATTACTCCATAATTTATTTGTTGATTATATTTTGTATGATTAATCTGAATCTGCAGTCGAGTGTGGTGCGGTCAAAAGTGCAATATTTGCCTCTGACATGTTGCCGAGCAGAAGTACAAAGCGGCATAAAATAGAAATACTCAAGAAAATAATACTTAAGTGCAGCACTTCAGTAAATGTACTCTGCACCACTGCTTTTCGCACATTCATGTTGAGTTATGCTGTTAATGTTAATACAGTCTCAGATTGTCTCCATGTCTGGTAAATGAAGTGAATAAATAATTGCTTGACCAGCTTTATTATTTCTAAGCAGCTGTTTCCTGCCTGACCTAAAAGTTCAGCCAAATGCTACTGAACAAAAACAGTTCAATCACTTTAATTAAAGGGATATTCAGAGAAATTAATTAACTCCACATGAATGTATAGCTTTGGGAGATTAACTATTAATTTCCTGATGTTTACGTGTCAGAGGACTTGTTTTTATCGACGACTTCGCCGCTGAAGAGGAAGCTCCCGAGTGGAAGAACAACTTAATAAGGAACTGCTATCGTAAACACTGAAGTGACCCGTTGTTTAGGCTTCACCAAATCACAGCCAATATCACAGCAGGATTCGCCATGATATACAGTGCATTTTTGCTGGCTGCGCTCACCCCTCACCTCCCTGCATGTCTGCTCTGATGTGGCCCAGTTTGTTAAGCCAGCCCCATTGGCTTTGATCCAAGAGGGATAATGCCAGATTGAAGGGGTTAGAGGCAGGGTAAGAGTTTACCACATGATACAGCCACGACGTGACACAGGACAAAACAAAACCAGTCATACATTATTGGCTTAGTTAAGCTGAGACGCCTTGACGCTCCGAATGTTGCACTGTCTGACTGGTTGGTAAAAATATGAAGAGATAACACACAGTTTGAACAATATGTCCACAGAAAACATGAGTTAATCTTGGCTCATTTTTCAGTCAATAATATATTTTTGGCTTAATTAAGTTTTATTGTTTTTAATCTCATCACATTCATAATCTGCTTGTTCAAAAATGACATTCACCATTTGAAACCAGAGGATAAATGTAGGGCTTTAGATTAAAAAAATAGTAAGTGGTGGGGTAAAAGGGTTTTTGGTAGATGTAGTAAAAATTTCCCTTCATGTAATATTAATTCAAAATGGATATATATATGTATATACAGTATGCATTTTTGAGGGTGAACTTTTCAAACAGCACACTCATACAGAAACACTCAAGTCGTGTGTCCGCAGGGAAATATGGGAAGTTTTTAGAAGGAGTGATTCTATGCACAGGCAGCTTTTTGCATACTTGGATCAAACTACGGGCTCAGCAATGGCACCTGGCGATGAAACCATCTTATCAGAACACAAGCTCTGCTGCCTCTGCTCTTTGGCTCCCGCCTTGATATCGTATTGCTGAGTCTCACTTTGCATGAGAAATCGAAGTGCAATCCCGTTCTTTATGGCCGCTGCCCGCGACCTTTGTCAACCCAGCGAATTAACCTAGAGGCGTATCAGCTACGCTGGCCCTTTTCTCCTAGAGCCTGTCCTATTAACTGAGTGAGGAGCACGGAGAGGGTCACACTTAAGTAACCTTATCTTGTAATTGGGTTCAAGGTTAAGTGACCCTGGAGCACGGAGGTCCGGGGGTTAAGGTCACAATGTCAGGCAGAAGGGGGAGCTTTTAATCACTGATGGGGCTGGAAATCAAGGCCCGGGCTTCTGCTATCTGGCTGGGCCGGACGACCCCACCCACCCCCCTCATCACCTCCAGCCTCACCCTCATCCACATCCCCACATGAAGCTGTCCATGCAGGCTGGAACAGGGTGGGGTTTAGGGGGTCGAATGGAGCAGTTGCCAGGCAACCCGTATTCAAGCCAAGGTCTTGTAAGCTTTTAACCTTAGCACAAATCGATATAGACAGCAATTGGGCTAATATTCATCGAGCAGATGGGAAAATTAGGCGCAAGTCTGCCTGCAGGAGATAGAGGAGAGACATGCTGTTGGCCGGTCATAGCATCACTCAGACTCCTCTCACTGAACGTACTGTATGAGCAGCGAGGGAAAAGCTCTGGATAGTGGAGAAAGGATTTCAGGGAAATAGCTGTGACAAGCTTTTCAGTGAGGCAACATCTCACTGGGCTTTGGCACATTCTTCCTCTCCTGCGATATCCTCCTTCTTTTCATCATGTATATCTCTCTTATCACTTCCCTTGTCCTTTTCTCATCTCCCTCTTTCCTGGTTTTATAGCCTATTATCGCTCTCTTTCCTTATTTATACCCCTCCATCCTTTCTATCCAAATGATTCTGTATTCATGTAAAAATGCATGATTTGTCGCAGCCTTCTTAAGCAGTGTAAACAAAATGTTTCTGATTTAAATTAGCTTAAAGGACCAGCTCACCCAAATATCAAAATACATATTTTTCCTCTTACCTGTCATGCTGTTTATCCATCTAGATTGTTTTGGTGTGAGTTGCTGAGTTTTGAGATGTCTGCCTTCTCTCAGATAAAATGGAACTAGATGGCACTTGATTTAATAATAATCTGTTTCCTCGATTTTTTTCAGTTTTGATGGAAGAGAGGCTCAAGCTCGTTACAGCGCGGGATGTAGACATTAATGGCGTCCCCCTCAGCTGAGCTGTAACATTAGCTGGCTTAGTTAGCCTAGTTGGTTGGCTTCTTCCTGCTGTGTGGTGCTACAGACAGAAAATAGTTCCTACATGAAACTGCTCTCAACAAAGTCTGTGGATTATCTTGAGAGACCGGATCATGATTTCTAAAGAAATACATTGCTGTTGGGTTTTACAAAGGCTTTTCTTTCGCCGCTTTGAGCACCACAAGCCAAGTGCTAGTTTCATTATATTTGAGAGAAGGTGAACATCTCTACAGCTGATATCTCCAAAACTTGGCAACAATTGAAAGGGATAAATAGCACTACAGACAAGAGGGAAAATATGCCTTTTTTATTTTGGGGTGAACTGCCCCTTTAAAGTGACCCATAGCTGGAAATCCTTTAGGTGTTGCAGTTGCAACATTTGTCTGATTACTAGTGATTAAATACATGATGCACAGTCACATATTTCTGAGGTTATTCTCAAATAAAACATCCAAACACATCATGAATAAAGAGCAATTTGCCCCCTCCCCCCTCCCTCCCTCTCTCCCTCCCTCCCTGTCTTTTAGAGAGGGAGATGGATGACCACTGGTGGAGGGGTTCAGGCAGCATGACCCATAGACCTATCCATTGCCAAGGGCGAGGAAATAGCCCAGATTAAAGAGCTTGTAAATAATGGCCCATAAACATCTGCCTGTTAGCCCGGCCAATCCATCTCAGTCTCCCATCTGGTCCTCTCTTTCTCTCTCGCTCTCCCCCGCTTTTGATTTCCTCATTGCGAACGGTCCACAGGGCAAATGCATCATCAGACCAAAGTCAGTCATATTCCAACACAAACAAACACGGAGATTGACCCTCGGGTCGTGTACAGTTCAAATCCCCACCAGCCACTGCACCCATGACTCAACCCAAAGACAACAATGAAGAGCATTAGCTTTGTTTTCTTTCCTTGGGTTTCTTCCATTTATTAGAGCCTCGGAGTATATTGCTTTGTAAGATTAGCATGAGGCAAAAGTGAGTGCATGTATGTGTTTATGTACAACTGCAGCCATGAATTCCCCTAATTATTTTTGCATGATTACAGCTGTTGTGCAATCCACCCGGCCAGAGTCAAACCTTCAGTGGGGCTCTTGTTAGGGCCTCATCAGAAGCCCGCCCTAATTAGTGATTAGGCCTAGTTAATGTCCCAACATCTGCTCTGTGCACTGGCCACTTGCAATCTCTCAGATCTCCTTCCACAGTGAGGTAGTGAGGCTGGAGCTGTGTGAAAAGACCCCTGGTACCCTTATTAACCACCTCGGTCGTGGCCTGACTGCAGGTGGCAAATTAGACCAAACAAAGGGCTGATTGCAGACAGACCGAGGCTGAGCTCTCGCCAACGAGCCTCATGTACTGTAAATGCTTCATCCGTTATATCACAAGGTTCAACCAGCTTCGCTAGTGCTACAGAACAATTACATGAGTATTTAAAAACTTGGACAGTGTTCGTTTTCAGTATTCAAAATTCTTCACCCTCCCCTCTTCCATTGCATTTAAATCACAACACCGCTGTTGTTCGAATCATCTGCCCACTCAGGCTGTTGCAGGTTGGTGCACTATTACCAGACATGCTTTGAGCAAATGCTAATGTCAGTATGCTCAGTTTGCAGTGCTAACATTCTGAGGTGCTGCTCAATGGAGCTCTGATACTTTGATACAAAGCTGTAGATTCATAGGAAGTACGTGTGATGTGATTTACATACAAAGAGGCACACGAAATCTATGCCGTCCTCACGTGTATGCTCATACCTTATGCAGCGATGTGCTTACCTTGGCAAAGCAGCTCTTGGTGGGATAGGAAGGGAGTGGTGTGGAAGTAATTGTTATCTGCAACGCATGCAAAATTGAAAATGAGTGAAATGCAAGCTAGGAGAATCACCAAATAATGTATTGATCCCACTGAACTTCTTAATTGTAAAAGTAGCAGTCTCGTTCTTTTTTGTCACAGCTCAACAGACACTGACCACCGACGTGTGACTTTGTGTTACGTGTCGTGTAGAGCAAGCATCGACTTGTTATTAAATCTTCGGGAAGCTGATATCTAACCTGGTGAATCAAGATCTGAAGAAATGTTACTGCCTGTTTTGTGAAACTTGTCACTCAGGTCTGAATTGAAAAGAAGAATTTTAGTTTCAAACAAAGTCCCACAAACACTCCTTTACAAAGTAGTCTGGCCATCACTCATCATTCCACTCAGTGACACTCAATGTCACAATAGACAGCACACACTAGCCTCAGCAAGACTTATAAGTCTGAACGAGAGGCAGGTAAGTAGATTTTCCAGGCAGGTGAGCTGCAACTAAAGCTTCATGATCTCACTTCACCGAGAGGGACACTGGCCTTCACTTCTCAAATGAGCCCTCTAACCTCACGCTGTCAAAATGACTGATATACCATCTTAGCACTGGATCTCACTCAAGGTAAGGTGTCCAATGACGGCACCTTAAGTGTCTTGCTTTCATGCATCTCGAAATTGCACCGTATTCCTCTCTAGATTGTTTTACTTTCTTATTAGCCGACTAATTTTTCATTCTGAAACCTTTTCCTTCAAAATGACCGTTTCCTCGCTCATCTTTCACCTCATCTAAGTCATGCTAGCCTTCGATTTACGAGCCGCCATTTTTGACCTAGTAAGTGACCCCACACCTTAAACACATTCCGATGGAGCCAACACATTTATTTGCCAGATAAATCACTGCTTACCAAATGCTGCTGTTGCGCAAGGTCAAAGTGGAGGAAGCGGATAGAAATGAAATCACAGAGATAGTGGGTCGAGCTGAGTGCCAACATCACAGTCCTACGAGTTGGTGCTTATAATACACACAATTTCAATAGAGATTTGAGACGTCCATTGTTTGCATGCATTTATCTAAATGAGGTGCACGTGGAGGAGGTCGCGGTCAGTATCCTCTTATATGATTGAGCTTAATTCAACAAAGAACTGCTGCATCTTTCATCATGTGTTGGTCAGTTCAATAATCCTCTCACGGCTCCAGCCAAGTTCTCCTTGTGAGCCTCTCGCTGTAGTATCCTCGATTTCACCCATCTAGTGCGGTTTCTCTTTATTTTTCTACCTCTGCCTCTTCGCCTGTGCCTTGTGCAACTTTTTACCAGACGTATTCTGGATTAGGCACCGCTCTCACTATCATAGCGGTTTGTATATCTGTAGTCCTGAGTCTTCCGGTTTCCTATTTTGAATGTTGGCTACTGCCACCTGGTGGTATGGAGAGTTATCTCCGCTCATGCAGGTGCAGAACGTACCAGTGAGTTAGCCATCAGCTGTAGTCTTCAAGTGCAGCTTTTTGGCTGAGACACAGGTGACGTGAGGCCTTCATCGCCACTAGATCTTTGATGTTGGTTTGGTGTGTCTGGGCCATAAGTCACCATGCAAATAGTCTTGCATAGAAGCGCTTCAGAAAGGTCAGACTACACCCATTATCATTGGGGCTGTAGAGGAAGAAAAAATGGCCTGCCTTGTTGGTGTTTCTTTGAACCAATCACAGTTGTCTTGAGCAGCTTGAAGCCCAGGATGCACCGACAGTGTTAGGGTAAAATGCCATTTCTGGCATTCGGGTTGCCAGCTGGGCGTTTTCAAAATGCTAACATGGAGATAGCAGAACGGATGAGAACGCCAACTGAAACAGTGGGCCAACGGCAGACTTATACCCACATCTGGTGAGTCAGACTACCACATAAAGGGCACTTTGTCTTGTTTTGGCACAGAATTGGACATAAAGAGTGAGGTGCCTTGTCGTTCAATATGATCTGTCATCAATATATCTGGTGTATCACAGAGAGAGAGTCCATTTAGACCCACTAATTACCCTGATCAGCTGTCTTTGCACTGTGGGAGGAGCATCACCACATGATGACAAAAATGTAAAAGCACACCAGAGCTTCACACACTGTACTAGTGGACACCCCAACAGCATTTACACCTGTGTGATATCTGAACTGCAAGGTATGTTTAATTGTTAACTTCTCTACATGTCCACAGATCAAGTGCCACAAATCAAATGAAATGTGCAGCCACCTCATCTAATTCTTCATGGGTGGCGATTTAAGAGGGGATCACCAGGGGATGCTAATTTGATTTGTCTGACCAATCACCCAATAGGGCAGCTTATCCATGACCTCTGAAACTGTGAGTTTTCCAGTTGGCTGAACAGGGCGAGAACCTTCACTTGACCCCCCTCAGCCTGCATGGTAATGTCATTTAATAGGGGGAGGGTCACTGATCAGGGAAAAGATGTTGCGCTGCAGTCCTAGCTCAAGGCCAGCAGCCTCTCTGCATCTTGTCATGTCCAAAGTGTAACTGATGTCCAGAACAACAGAAATCTGATAGAAACCTTTTACTGTATATGATTTCAGAAAATACATGTGGATCCGTAAAAAACAAAAAGTAACTTTTTTTTCATCATTCGTGAAATAGTGATGCTAGAAATCAATGCTTTTAGCCACACTAGCGCTGTAGCTCCTGGGAAAGCAATGTTGGTCCAGTTGGTCTACCTCTTTAGTCCGGGCTTGACTGCCATTGAAACATTCATGAACCCCAGAGGATAAATCCTAATGAAGGTTTTTGTTTATTCTGTGAAATATCTCAACATCTACTGGATGGATAGGCACAAAATTTTGTACAGACATTCATGACTTTAAGACAATGAACCCCTTTGACTTTGGAGATCCCCTGACCATCACTCTAGCGCCACCGTGAGGTTTACTTTTATAGTTCTGAGTGAAATATTTTGACAACGATCTGATGGATTGCCACCGAATTTGGTTTTCCAACACTTGCAATCAGCCTCAGGTGTACTTTGTTTTTAGCACTAAATAGCTAACGATAGCATTCGTTAGCATGTTGAGTAGCTGTTCCTAAGTGCAGCCTCACAACTCTCAGACTCTGAGGCCCCAATCACATCTAGCGAGAGTTATTTTAACTTTTATGTGTGTCTAAAAAATTGCTAGAAAAATGTGAGGCATGTCCAAACACAGAAGCGCACCAGATGCAATGTCGGAAAACAATGGTTTTGCTAGCCACATGATTGTAGCACCACATCTTGGTGTGATCGGATGCTTAATCTCATTATAATTTAAGTTTATGTTGACCATAAGATGGGCTCTGATAGTCATCCCTAGTAGTCATCTATCTATCTATCTATCTATCTATCTATCTATCTATCTATTAAAAGGCACACATATGCTTACATGTGTTAGAGGATGTGGATAATCCTGGGCCCGGTATTGTCGGTGATAGCAGGTAGACAGTAAAGGGGATTTCCTGGTCAGACTCCAAAGCCCTGTGAAAGCATGCGGGACTTTACATGGAAGTGCTGCGATCAGAGGACTGGAGCTCAATTAGCTACTGTTGTGGGTGGGGGCGGTGGGCGAGCAGAGGTCCAAATCCTCTCTTGCAGGCCCAGCTGGGGGGATTAAGAATGGTTCCTGTCCCGTGGCTGACCTCTTCAAAGCCTGCGCAGATGTCCTGATCCCCCCACCACACACCCACCGACACACACAGACACTCAAACACCCCCTCTCCTCGAACTCTCTCTTGACCCCTCGACCAAAACAAAGCACTCAGGTGACATTTCTTATCACAAGAGCTCTCACCGGCTCTTTGAATTGGTATCTCTGGTATCTCATCTTCTCTGCAGTACATCTTTCTTTCTCTTTCTTGGTCCCTCCGTCCTGCCTCTGGTCCTGAGAGGGCTCACTCCTGGTATCGGCTGTCCTTTGACACCGAGCATGGTCAGATTTCTGAATGACCTTAGCATGGAAATGAGCCTGTCACTCTCAATACTCTGCTTGCCCTTTGGTTCCTGTGTGTTTTCAAATAGGAAACCAAGGTCAAGAGGCACCGGCAAAGACACTGAGCGTGAGACTTTGAATCACACATCTCAATAAAAATAGGAAATAAACACTTTATATGGAGATCAGTGAGAGGTCCTCTGAGGTTGGTGGTGGTCCTTTAAGGTTGTGACCCCTTTTTTAGGGCTGTAAGTCATGTCTCGGTCAAAATAATGGCCACCCAATTGGAGCTTCATTTAAGGCTAAGAGGGGCACGATGGACAATGAATGGATTAAATCACTCCGGGGGGCACAATCCAAGATTACTTTCAATCAGCAGAGACCCTTGCAGATCTGAGAATTAAGCCAAATGTGAGATTAGGTGTTTAGATAATTATTTTCTGTATTAGCGCCTTCTTTGGTGGGCTGAAGCGTCTGAAGATGAGTTTTGAGGTAGCATGGGCTCTTCTTCAGCCGACCTTAGCTTTCAAGTAAACAAAATGGCAATTTAGTTATAATTATCAGGCTTTCAAGTTCCAGCCTGTTTCTCATAGATTATTGTCTATAGTTTGCCTGACTATTTGTCTGTATACTAACACTTATTTACTTTACACATAAGATATTTTCAAAATCCTCAAAGACTGCTAACTATTTGTCAGTTGAGCCTCTATATTTCCTCATCCACACTGTGATGATGGTCAGAAATGTCTGTGCTGAATTTGGATGACATAAAATAAAAGGTTCATCATCAGTTTGGTTTATCTATATTGATAAATGTTATTGTTGTATATATTTCTCTCTCTCTGTGTTAGTAGCAGCTGCAGAATGCTTTGATATGAATACCTGTAGTTTTCTGCAAACTAATTAAAAATGTTTGATAAACAGTATTTTGTTTGAGGGGGCCTCTTACATGATTTTCCTGCTAATCAGAAACAAGTATTTTGGCCATGGTCAATGTATAAAAGCCTGTAAATTAGCGGTGTGGATCTTTCGGTATCTTTATATTCATATACGGAGTACAATATTCAGCAATCTACTCCAGTCTGCTTTGTTAAATAATTGCATGAATGTGCCCGAGACTGGATTGGAAGTCTCGGGCTAGCTGCCTTTTAATTTCTCAGAAACTTGCCAATATCAAAAATATAATTGTACACAAATGACACTGTAAAACTAGCATTTTATGTGATTTTCCAACATATCACACAAAAGTGCTTGAAACAACTTTGCTTTGGTGTGTAGGATTATATATCCAGTGATGAATACTCTCTCCGCTGCACCACTAGCACCTGGGATGCAGCGGTCCTATTCTAGATTTCCCAAATGTTCTCGGACCTAATGGATATGAATCTGTCATTTTGTTTTACTGCTGCTTCATTTACAAGTGTATGAGGAAAGTCATACTCATCACACAATGTTGTAATAACGTTGTTTGGCCACGATGTCAAATTAGCTTCAAGCCTAGCGCTCTTCTTTGCAGCGAGGGTTAGGTGTTTTACAGAAGCTGGAAAGGGCACGTGGCGAGTCAACATTTCCATCAGCGAGGAGAAAATCGAAACTATGCTGAAAAAACTTGTTGCTTCAGAATAGTAACAATAGATAGATTGCTGCTTGAATTGATTTTTTCCCCACCACTGCTGTAAATGCGGCTATTCCTTCGTCAAACACAGACACCGTTAATTCATGTAATCTCTGGATGTCCGTTGAAGAGAGAGCTGATAGTGTCAGAAGCTCAAATATGGAAAGCATCTTTTTGTTCCTCGTGGTCATCAGAACAAAGTGCAGAGACGCCGTGGATGTCTGGACTGTGTGTTTTGAGACCTTGCCTATCTTTGGACCATCTTCTCCATCTTATCAGCCATCAGCTCCTCATCTCTCCCACTCATCCTCCAATCTGTCCATCTTCAATTTCCACTGTCACTTCCACATTCATCGCCTCTGCTGCTCCATCTCTCCCTCCCCTCCCTCATTACCCCCCACCTCAGCACAAGGCTGTCAGAGTTTTAGGGATCCGGTGAGCTGTGAAATCGCACAAATTGCTGTTGCTTTGCGTCTGGCCCGGCAACAGAGGGGGGAGAGGCAGAGAAAGAGAAAGAGAGAGAGAGATTTTCTGCTTCAACACTTCTGAACCTGAATCGCCCCTCTCCCTCGCTGCCCCTTCCTCCCCTTATTCACTCAGACATGGACAAGCACACGCACAGCTGCAAGACTGCATATCTACCCACTACAACCCAAATACCTCCCCCCAGCACACACACACACACACCACACACACACACACACACACAGCCAACTTCATCACCCCCACCATCACCACCACCTCTGAGCATGTGACCGCACCACCGCCCTCGCCACCCTCACGGTAAAGACACCTCAACCACTTTGCTTCAGTGTGCGGGTCACTTCACAGAACAACTCGACGAGAGCCTGCAGTCCTCGAGAGGGATAAAAACCCCTTTCTCAACCTGAGGAGAGCTGCTGCAGCCACCTCCACCACAAAGAGCAAAGCCCCCACCACCCCCATCACACACCACACAAACCACACACCACACACACATAAACCGTGCCCACAGGAACAACCTCTGACAAAACCTGGCAAAAGGTCACAAACATACATGCTGTAACTGTCCTTTTTTGTTCTCCTGTCGCTAACAAGTAGGTGTGGATTATTGGATTAACTTCTGTTTACTTCACATCGGTGACGTTTTAAAGCAAAGGAATTTTTTTTTTTTTTAAAAGTCAGTGTTCCTGCATATTTATTCATATTTTTTATTTTCATATATACTGTCAGGCTTGGGGAGTAACAGAATACATGTAACAGGATTACATGATGAGGATGCAACAGAAAGTAACTGTATTCCATTGAAGTTACAGATAACAGATGTAATTAGATTACAGATGTATTTAGTAAAAAAAAAGAGGATTATTACAGGATTACAATTTAAAAAAAGGGATGATATACTTGTGTTCAGTGTGAATTCGTGCAGAGGACGATAAGCCACCTCATTGATATTCATTTTCTTGTTTTTATGTGCATGTGTTTGGTATGTAGGGTAATCCAAAAGTAACGGAAAGTAATCATTACATTACTTTCACATTGTGATACTTACATTAGGTTACTGACTACATTTTTTAACAGGTAATTAGTAACTGTATCAGAATACATTTTTAAAGTAACCCTCCCAACCCTTCATGCTGTACATAATGTAATAATGGTATCGGAGTACAGATTGTGACGTGAATCACCAACTAGACTTGTCAAGATATAAACTGACAGCTGACTTTATGTAAAGGGAGTTACAGACATTTACATTAATGAAAGATAAATAAGTAAATAACTCAGACAAACATGAAAATTGAAGAAAAAAACATGTTTGACTTTGTTCACCAGTTGCATCAGTAGTCTTTCTCATGACTCACTGAGTCATGTGCTCGGTATGTGTTCTTGAAAGCACCTTTTCACGCAACATCGTTTCCCCACAGCTCACTTCACTGACTCATTCACAGACATGAGTACAGTTCATACTGAGGGGGAACAGGACTGATGCACAGCTCAAAGTAACTCCACTCCGGCATTATCAGGACCCATTAAACTGTACACAGGCATGTTTTTGTTTTACATGAACCAAAACCATCTGTACTGCCCTCCAGTGGAGAACGGCGTGTACTGTTTCACACTGCGGTGCTCTGGAGTGCGGACTCGAAACAAAGTGCAGACTCACAACAAAACTTGAAACATTTGAATTGTACTCTGTATTTTTGTTTTATTGCAGAACACTTTTCCACATAAAGAAGGCATGTGAGGAAAATAACATGATCTTGTTTTCAGGTTTTAGAAATTCAAGCTTCAGTCTTTCAATTTTATAATACTACAGATATTTACTTTGTGTAACACTTTTTCTCGAGTAAAGAAGACACATACTGTGTTGTTAGACGACTGACTCTGTTGTGTTTTAAGTGTCACAAAAATCTTTTTTTCCTTGAAATGTATCACTTTTTTTAGACTTGCAATCACCTGTAGTTGGCTAAAGCTTTAAAGTTTTGCCTATATTCAAAATCAATTTAAAATTTTGACAAGTGATTTTTTTTGTTTCGAGGGGAAGAGTCAAGCAAGATGAGTTTCTGACCCCAGTAAACTTTCTGAAACAGTGAAAGTTGTAAGAGATGCTACATACAACCAGGCCTGCAAGATAAATAAGTACTAGTACTGGAGAGACTGTGAAGTATTTACATGTCAGTCTTCATTATACAGAGAAATGTTTCTCTTTGTGTTTAATGCTTTTACACATTTTTCTAACAGTGGCTTCTCAAGCAGCTCCTCTTGAACAGGTTTAGTTTGTGGCCTTTCTCCAGTGCAACAAAACATTTGTGTGTCACCAAAGCACTCAGGAGCTTTTCTTGGTATCCCTAAAAAAACACTTAATACAAACTAAATTTGAGATCAGGAAGCAGATTACATCTTTTGATTTGTGCGTCACCTTTTGGTTTGCATAAAGAGAAGTATTCAGATTCTGTACTGCATTTAAAATGTCAGCTCCGGAGCAACATAGAAGCATGTAGTCTAAAGTGAAAAGTATATCAGAAGTAACACTACCCATTGTGTGAAAATGATTCATTTTCAGTGTTGTGTTTATCAGCTGCTCTCCAAACAATGGTTGCATTGCATTATGGGCTGCTCCTTCACACTTTTCTGTGTCACCAGGGTAAATTTGTTTTCATACCAGTCATAAAGGTTAACTTGTAACTACATCCTCTGTATCAGTTCCTCCACCGGCTTCCAGTCTATCAGTACAACAACAGCTTCAGCCTGCATCTTGTGTGATCTGCCTCAGACTGTAAGTATTTGAATGTTTTAATAACTTTTTGCATTGTATCTGTCAAATGTTACTGCATTTTAAATGTAGCCTACCTGGGTTCAGAGCTGCAGAAAGTAACCAAAAGGGGTACTTGAGTAAAAGTAAAGACATCGAAAGTCATCCGAATTATACTTGAATTAAAGTCTGCAAGTGTTATTTCCATTTTCTACTACTTTATACTTCCACTCGACTACATTTCGGATGCAAAAAATTGTACTCCACAAAACGTATTTGCTTACTTTAAATATAAGTTGTTGTTTTTTCTATGCAGACGTTTCAACATCAGTATTTAATTAATTAATTTGATCTGCAATTGGATCAAAAATGCAATGAATGAAAAATGCTGAATATGGACTCAGGTAGTCGTGGACCGTGGCATGATTTAGGCCTCATGTAAAAATACGTGGGCAACAATTTACTTTTACTTTTGTTACTTAAGTACATCTTCGAGAGAAGTCTTGTCTTTAATTCATTTAATTAACAAACAATGAGCACCACAGTCTGCAGAGTTTAGAACTAGAGAACAAAATGCAGGTTTATTTACACACTTTTTTTGGTGTTTTCCACCAACGGGGTCTTTTCTCCCTCTTTAGGCACCTGTCAATTTACCTCATAAGATTGAGAAAACAAAGGGGCCTCCACCTTTTAACTCACTCCCTATTAGGAGTTCTGGGAGAGTTTTTGCACGAACAAGGTATTTAAACAATACTTGACTCTGTGCATGTGCTTAAACTAGAAGTGGGGACAAATAAAACATCTGCCAGGGCCTGTCGCCAGGCCTTGATCAATATGAGGCCATTTAAGCACATTTGACAGGAATGTGCTTGCATGTAATACAATATGTGTGTGTAGTTTTATGTGTGAGTATGCATGTAATATGGTTAAGTGGTTATTTCCCACCTCAGCCTGACAAGCCTGAGAGTAGGCTGCACTACCATCATTGCACCACATGGTGGCGCTGTGGGTCTACCGCGTCTGTAAGCTGAAATACGGCTGAAACTCACATGAAGAAGTCGTCGTTGAACTTTGTTTGCAGCAGCTGAGTCTTTTGTCTTACTTTCACTTTTAATTGGTGTCTTGTTTATGAAGGAAAGTAGTCAAAAATGTAAACGTAACTAATTTTCTCCCAGTGAAAACATCATTTTCTGACACTAACAGTTAGCTAGCTAGCTAGCAGTTATTAGACAGTTAACTACCTGTTAGCTGTTAGCTCATCAACCGTTATCCGTCGATAATGAATTGACTGGATATGGATAATCACTCCATGTCGTTAAAGTCGAAACTGCTCGATTTAAGTGTTGTGAGCATGGAAGTGACAACTAAAGAGGACTCTGTAGGTGAGGTGAGGATGGGCGAGTGTCACCTGGTGGTGTACGAGAGGGACAAGTGGCTTTTAAATGGAAAATGGAAAGGAACTGATGGTTTTTACAACGTACAGCAGAGTTAGGAGAGAGATCACGATGTGAAAACGAAACCAGCGAGACACAATGGAGTTCCCCAGTGAGTAACACTTGGATATGATTGTGTTTCTACTGTGTATTCCCGTTAAGGTACTAAAATTAGGTCGCTCTCTCTCTCTCTTTCTGTGTGTGTGTGTGTGTGTGTGTGTGTGTGCAGCAGTCATAATGCTTCAACATCATTTAGCTATTTTGAAGACCAGTAATAATAATAATAATAATAATAATAATAATAATAATAACTTTATTCACAGAGCCTTTAAAAACAAAGTTTGCAGACTGCTTTGACTGACAAAGCAAAAACAGGAAACAATATACCAGGGGGCAACACCCCTGGTATATTGTTTCCTGTACCAGCATATCGATGTCGATATTTACAAATGATAGTATTGTGTAATTAATCCATCGCCTCTTAAAAAATGTCTGTCCCTTTCTTTCCTTCTTATAGCAGATGGTGGTAAAACACCTTAAATGTGCACTATGTAGTTTTTGGGATCAGTAGAGAAAGATCTTCAGTGAGTGATTTTTTTTTAATGCCAAATTAAATAAATGAACTGTCTTTGTTTTCATGACTGCAAAAAACAAACTGACATTAAAGGACAACACAGTTTCATACTGTTTTACTTTGTTTATATGTGGCGGACCCTGCCACCTTTCTAGCTTCAAACAGTGCTCTGGGACCTTATTTTCCACTGAGAACAGCTATAGGAAAAATAAAAAATTCAGAGTTTGTATTATTACTTCATTAATTTTGTAAATATTGAAATTTTGACTTTGAATTTCTTCTCCAAAACAACACAGTGCCCCTGTAACTCTGGTTGCCACCCGTCATAAAATGGAAAAAATCATGAAGTGTAGTTGTTGTGTTTGTACAGTTATGGCTACTGACTCTCTCCACCTCCCCACACTTGTACTTTAAGTGTAATTCATTTGCCACAATAGAGACAAAACACAATGAATTTGACTCAAGATAATGTTGCTATCTTGAATTTGTTACACCACGTTAATCATGCAATGAAAATCTGATATCCTGACAGCCTATAACATGACAAACAAGTCTATAAGAGGTGATTTCAAAGAAGTCACTAACTTTTAGAGTCTTATCTATGGTAGGTTGGTCCAAAGTCTAGATGGCAAAAGTACAGTCACCTTTAACTCGTGGTAAAATTTCAGAGTTAAAACTTGTCACGTGCCTATAATTTGTCATTGTTATATTGTTATCATATTTTTGGAGCATGTTTACAGTTTCATTTCTTGTTTTTACACCCTTAAAATGAATAATATCCTCACCTCCATCCCAGACATTGAATCATTTGTGGTTTGACTTCTAGTTTCTCCAGAAAATCTGTTAGCCTAAAATATCTGTTTGAAACTACTTCCTCCTTGCACAAGGACACGGTTCTCTCTTTGTTCAGAAACATCTTTCCCTGTGTGTGTTTTGAAACAGCAACGCCTTCATCAGCCTCTGCAGAGTGCAAAGATGGCAATTCTGCAACCTCTGCAATTCATGGCCTACTTCAGCAGCATCCTATTCTCAGGTGAACAGCATGGGTTGATATGCCAGAGCTACTGAGGCAAACAAAGGTACATTATCTCAATCTCAATCTGATTTGTAGCTAACAGTGTGTCTGTCATCACCTATTATCATTGTGCTTTAATATAGATTTTATTGTGCTTTTTCCAAAGAGATCAAAGAAAAAAATCTCATTTTAAAAGTTTTTAACATTTCAGTCATTGAAAAACAGAGCCACAGCCTAGGAAATCAATGGGAACCACTGGGTTTACATGTAATGTGAGAGATGACTTAATAAGCTCTCTCGTGGAGACAATAACCTGGTCTAAATGGCATGAGCAACAGAAATGCCCAAGCGAAAACATGCTCTGAAAGGTCTCCATACGCATATACAAAATTCTAGTCTAGTCTAAAAGAGAAAATGTTGCAACAGAACCTTTCTTTCTCAAGACAGCAAAGATATAAACAGGCTACTTTTTCACCACAGAATAAGTTCTTCATATCTGTTCATATTAGTGGAAATAAACAAAACAAAACAAAAAATATTTCAGGCAGCCTGTTTACTTTTTCATATGTTGGTCATCCACATCACACCCGAGAGAGACTCTTTACATTGGGCTCCTGTACTGCTGCTGCAGACTGATTAAAAACTGAAGTCGCATTGTCCAATATGACACGTTACAACACTGGAAGACTACGGCTTCCGTTTCCCACCTCATTGCCCCGATATCACAGCTGCATTTTTGCCTCTTCACACCTCTATTTTTTACAAACCATCCAAGTGTGTCCCTTCCTCCAGATTATGGCCAAATGTTTTGCACAATTGCAGTCCTCATACAGAGAATGAGCCAACGCATTAGAAACTGATTTCTCCTCTTTGGGAACAAAACTGAGAGTATTATGATCAGAGGACCTTCAGGTGAAATATGCACTTCTGTTAAATGTGGTGCAAACCACGCTTGCTAATGTACGTGGGCGAAATCATTCAATCAGCAACTGAGATGAACTGTGGCCTGCAGCAGGTTCCAGTTAAAGTTCATCTACAGTGACCTCTACTGGCAGTAAAATGTACAAGACAGTGCAGCTGCATTTAGCCCAGTGGCTGTAAGCTTTAGGAACATCTTGGGCATCAAGCTTCTGAGGGCACTGGACATGACTTTAGGCTCTAACCTGCACCTGAGTTGCAGTAAAATGAGAGAGCAACAACAGACACAGCAGCACATTACAAGGAACTACAGCACAACATTAAGTAATTCATCCTCTGCATTTAACCCATCCTAACTCGCAGCTACAGTACAACTAGGCTGCAACTTGATTAATTGATTGTTGAAATGGTGAAAAACACCTAATTAGGTTTCTGTTGATCAAATAATTGATTAATTGACTAATAATAAACTTTATTTATATAGCAGAGTTGACAAAGTGCTTTGACAAACAAGAAAAAGCAGGACACTTGGAAAGACAATATTACAGAATAAACACTGAACAGTCAAGCCAAACACAAGGAAGATAAAACGAGAAGGCAGAACAGAATATGTAAAACACAACAAGACAATATGAGTCATGACAAGTAAAAGAATAAAAGCCATAAATCAGGCAAGATCACAGAACAATAAAGCGAGTGGAAAAGTTATTCAAAGATGGAGATAATTAAATAATAAAATCAATAAAGGACAATAAGAAGACAACATCACATCAGACGAGTTAAGAACAGATAAAAAAGTATTAGGGCAGTGAAAGAATAACTAACTGCTGCAGCTCCGTAGTGCAGCACCCTGAGACCGAGCCCAGTTGAAAGGCCAGTGCCTTGCTCAAGACCAATGGTAGATGTTTTAATAGGTGTCATTTACACTTCCACTTTTTTGGTGTCTGATTTTGTCCGCGTCACTTTTTTAATAGCATTGTTAACTAAAAATGAAAAACGACTTGTCCCCAGAGCAGTGCACCATGAAAAGTGCTTCTTGCAAGTTTCAAGTTTTTTTGGGTTGCTGTAAATTAGTGGCAGCCTGTATTGGAGGGGATTGACAGGCGTGGCGTTTGAGTTTATTCGTGAGAAATGTATCAGTTAATTGTGTGTAGTTTTAAAAGAATGAAAACTAAGATCAGTGATTTGATCTATGCTTGGAATAAGTCATCGTTGGTTGAACTTGACTCACTAACTCTTGTGAAGTTTATGTTTCAAGTATGTTGCATCAGAGAGAAGGCAGTTTAACTTCAACACCTAAAGGTGCAATCTAACTTTTCTTTCCGAAAGTGGTTTTCTGCCCTGTCCTCAGACGATCTCCCCATTGCATTGCATAAAATTACTTCAGACATTTAACCGCCGCTCTTCAACACAAAGACTTCGGGTGGCACGTAATTTTTCCACTCCCCCGCAGAATCACACTCCGCTTTGCATTCAGCTAAAACGTGTTTACTGGAAACAGTTATATTGTATTTGGTTTACTGCATATCGAATAAAAAGTGATAGTAAATGGGCAGTGAGGTGGCTTATGGGGGTTTTTGATTCACGTAGTTTCATTTTGCAACTTTGAATAAACACATTTTAAGTCTCTCTTAGGCTTTATTAATATTAAACAGTTTAAAGTGTGACACGAACCAAAATCCTGAATTTTTTTGTGTCGCTTTTTGCATCAACCAAAATCTGACTCCCCTCTGAAACCAAAAATGAAAGGTGTGACACACACCAAACTCACTTTTGGCATATCTCGACTAGGGATGCACGAAATTGATTTGTTTTTTCAGCCAATATGATAACCAATAATTACCTGACTCTCATGGCCGATGCCAATAAAATAACCGATAATAGAAACTAACATTTTTAGATTTTAAAAATAAATTGCTAACCTGTCATACATTCACACCTGAGTGTAAGAAAAGCTAAGATTCAGTGAGCAAAGATGTTTTATTTGATATTCCAGCTGTAATAAGACTTCTTCCCTCGTTGTTGTGTTCTTTTTGTAAAAATAAACAGTGATGACGCGTGTGCAGGCTGACGTCTGCACTGCGTGGCTCTCCACAGGTGCATCGGTTCGGCGTTATGAGCGCGACAACAGCGTGTTTGTTGTTCTTCTTCTCTGTTTTTATTGGATGCTCACAAAACAACTTGCATACCACCACCTACTGTGTGTAGATGCTGCACTTGTTAAGTCAGCAAGTCAAGCAATTTGGCTTTGTATTATCAGCTAGATTTATCGGCTATAATTTCTTTTTCTGCCGATAACAGATTATATGCATTTTTCATTATCGGGCCGATAATTTATCTGTCCAAGATATATTGTGCATCCCTAATCTCGACCTCTACTACTTTTGTATAAAGTCAACTGTAACTAGTGTCAACAGGGGAAAGATTAGCGAGTCAAATTTTGTTTGGTGGCTTTAAGCGTCTGCAAATATCTGAAGGGGAGTCAGAACACAGGAACAGCTTCACAAAGATATTATTTATGGTTCAGCTTCAGCTTTGGTCACATACCACTAATACGATCCGACGCACTGCAGGTGTTCAGCTTTGTGTGGTTTTTGCGTGATACACTGACATTTTGCTTTGACTAACGTCTGTTTAATGACATCAGATGAGACACGTCTGCACACCTACTTGGTGATTTAAATATCACAAAAGCCCACCAGTCGTACAAAACAAAAGCTGTTGTTGCACTTTAATATAGTTCCGATTTCACACTAGTAGACATGGATCATGTTTAATGCTTTAACTCCTGCAGGAGAATGTGTACATGTAGCTGAAAAGGCTCTGCGTCAAATATATTTAGAGCTAATGTAGTTATTAAAAGTAAGCTCTGAGGGGCTCTACAGCTGGATTCTGACTCATTTAGCTTCATACAAGACACATACTGGGAACTACCGAAAACCCCTAATAAACTGTTATTGTAGACATGTAGGAGTATGATTAGGGTCTTGTGAAAGCAATCAAAAAGCATCTCGGGTGTCAGTGTTTTGACTCATTTCAGTACTGAGACATGTATTGGTCGTGTTTTGAGTAAATGTTCAAAATGGCATGAGCGAGGAGGTGCTTTGTAACAATATATATATATATATATATATATATATATATATATATATATATATATTTCTGAAAGTAAAAACACAAATTGTTTTGGAAAGAAGTGGTTGTTTACAGTTCATGATAAGTCTGTGTATTTCCGTCCTAATCTGAAACTACTTAAGAACTTACCTACAAACATCCTATTTTTTTTTCCCTTGCTTGGGTGTCACAAAAATAGTGACAAAATTATTTTGTAGAGGATAATTTCAGTTTCCTGTTGCCATTTCTTTTTTTTATGGTTAACTTTTGCATATTCATAGCAGCAGTGTGGATGTTGTGGGAAGGTACCTCTTAGACGCAGCGCAGGGGCTGAAACCACATCCTTAGTCACGCCACTGATGATGACGCCTTCACTGTGACGAACCAGAGCATGTTCCACCAGACGTTCTCACAAAGGCGTCAGTGCATCGTTGACTCTGTAAGCTTGTTGACTCAAGTGGCAGAATTTGACATTTGAAAAAAGGTAAGATGGTTGATGCTTTCATCTTTATTAGAAATAAGAACAGGAAATGTTGATTGAAAATGTTCTGGTCAAGATGGTGTGAGAGATAAGTTGTTGAATTTAATTACCATTTAATTCTGCCGAGTAAACGTTATTGCTTGTTAATAAATGTGTTTAATGTTGACGTTAATGTGAATGGCGTTTACCGCATGTGAGATTGTAGATGGATTTTTGAGGCTTTGACGATTTTATAACTAACCTTTGTCCCAGTTGAGCAGCAAATCCCACCGTGAAAGCTGAATCTTTTTTTTTTTCTTTTAGTGTTTAATCATTTTATTTATTTACAAAACAAATCAATAACCAGTATGTCTATACTTAGTTTCAGCTGCTGGGCCCCCTCCTGTCTAACCAGCGGCTGATAACAGTGGGTTGTCCCCATGGCTCTTCCACCTGTGTTCTTATTGTTGCTGTGGGACCTCGCTTTGTTCACTCATGGTGGTGAGTTGGCTTATCTAATCGGTATCCTGTTCTTGTATTGATATGAACTGAATGACGAATGATATGACAAAGTGTGTCCCCACGTAATGTTATCAATTCACGATGAGCTTAGTATTTTACTAAAATACTAAAATTAGTGTGTGTTTGTCTTGATGGCCAACTTTTCCTTGAAATTGAGTTTTTAACTTCAGTGAAATTTCCTTGTCAAATAAATAATTTGCTGAGTTAGACATTCGTGTTGAATTTAGATACAACCTTGTAAGACGGACTGCACTTTTCTTTTTTCTGCTGCAGTCACGTCTTTTTGCAATGTCACCTGCTCGACCAACTACGAAACTTCACTGAACTGTTCCTGCACAGGCCCTCTGCCGACATCTGTCCTCATCAACGTCAAGTGCAGGTACAAGTTGTCTCACACCACAAGCTTTTAATTCCAGTCATAGTCTAGGAGCTAGCTGTTGATTTCCTTGTCTGAATTATATAAATAATTATGATAAGGATCACCAAGTTGGGTCATTGTTGAATATTGTGCTCCTTGCAATTGTAATATTACCAACATTTTGGTAGATCGTAGGCCGTCAGTCACTTTCGGGTACGCTTCTGAAGAGTTGTTTTGATCTAATGGAAATTCTGTAGGGTGCTGATTAGACTTTTGACACAGTGCACTGAATTGCACTTTCCTCAGAGCATTGCTGAAAATTTCCATCATAATATTTAGATTATTAACACCCTTCACTGAGTCATAACATGCAGTTTATGTCATGTTTAATTGTCAATGATGTAAGACATACAGCCCAACTGGTTATGCAATTATGAAACCAATATATATGATTTAAAGATTTTAAAAAAAGGAATTTTAACACTTTTTACATTAAAAATTTTACATTCGTCAAAGGATTCCTCAGTCAGATACGTATCAAGAGGGACATTTTACAGTTGGGGAAAAAGAAAGCCACAAGTAGTCCCTGGTGGACAAACTATGTAATGACTACACTGTTTCTAAACGACCGTAAAGACTCAAACAGAGGTTTTCAAAGTGAGGGGCGGGCCGTCACAGAGGGGCTTCAAAGGGGAGGCTGTTTGAATGGAAGCAAGAAAATATTACATTAATTATTACATTAATAATCAAAGGCGATCATGTAAAAAAGCGTGAAGGTGTGTGATCTGGGCAATTTTTCCACTTTCAAAGAGTCCGAAACTAATAAATGCTTTAGGACAGACCTTTTAATGTATTTCTATAGTCTGAAGTTATGTCAAACAGCAATATTTGGCTGTCATGGCTCGATTGTTGAGTGTCTACAAGATCAAATAGCATACCTCATGATCATCCAGGAATTGAGCTAACCCAAACAAGTAAACTAAGGGGGGTGAGGGGGTGCCTTTTTAAAGCTTTTTCTGAGGGGAGGCCCACTGTCTGAGGCTTTGAAAACCTCTAAACTAAGCAAAAATGGCAGCAACAACAAAAATTCACGTGTTTGGATTTTGGACTGTGAATTGATTTAGCAATCACGTTAAATAATAAATAATCATAACGTTTTAGATAATCGAGAAAATAATCACAAGATCATTCAATAATGAAAAAAAAACTTGTAGTCTTCTGATGTGTTGTTCAGGCTTTAGTAAAGAACTTTTAGCAGCCAGATACTGAAACACACCAGCATGAAGCATCACCGTGAGCTATTAAACCTGCACTGCATCTGTTCTGCTCTAGAAGAATCGCTGAGATGAGATGTTGACTGATGTCACGTGGCGTCACTGATTATAACACACTGTTTATCTGTTATAGTGGTGAAGATCTTGAGGTTAATGGCTCCTGTGAAGTCCAACCACCTCAATCCTGGTGTGTAATGCATCCGGATATGTTCGATGACGTTGTATCCATTGGAACAAATTGTATCTCAACAGTCATTCAACATGGTGATTCAGTAATAATGAACGCTGTTGAGTCATCCTCATGGGCCCTGAGTGATGTGGGTAAGTTAAACTGATAATAATACTCGATTTGACATTTCACTGTTCGTCATTTCTGTTAAACAAATAAGAGGATAACACAGAAATGGAAAGAGGTCACAGCAATTACTTCCCTTTTGACATTAAAATACGTGTGTTAAAGTTGTTGATAAGAAGTTGAATGTGAATTTCTAAGAATCCAATCAGTGTGAGCTTTTCTTTTTACACATTTTAGATGATGTGAAACACTCCAAACCTTTTCCCTCTTATTGAAAACAGCAAACGATTTTCTGTTTTGTTTAGGAGTTCAGAAAACGTTGCAATGACAAGAATAATACTGGCAACTTTCCCAACTTACCCAAATTGTTGTTTGCCAGCAAACGCCCACCCACCTGCTTTACCCTCCAGATTAAAACAAAAGCTAAAATTGATGTTCAACTGCCACTTGTGGTGTGGAGTATTATTGGCATGCACACGTTTTAAACTTCATAATTTTCCCCTTGTTCTCTTGGGACTGTACTTTCACAGTGAAACTGCCGCCTCCTATTGATGTTAAAGTTACAAACACAGAGGGGCTCTACAACTTCTCCTGGGTCCACGACAATATGGACGATTGTCTCCAGTACACAGTGCGCATAAGAGAAAGCAAAGACTTGTCAAAGGTAATAATGATAATGATAATGAAAGTGGACTTAAGAGTCCGTTGCAGTGTTTTACCGTCATTTGTTTTTGATAATGACCCTCATGCAAAGCTGTGCTGTGTTTTTGTTTCATTCTCACAGGATCAACTTTATTTCCTTTTTGCAAAAGAAAAGCACGTTCTGTTAGAACACGAGAAGCTGCAGCCACATTTCAGCTATACTGTGGACGTCCAGACCAGATACTGTCCTGGCATTCTCTATGAGGGTCCATGGAGCGAGTGGAGCTCCACTGCGAACTGGACGACTGCAGATGCTTCTGCAGAGACTGAAAGTAAGAGAGCATTGTGCCTTCGATCCTGGAACCAGGATATAATCAACCTTTGTCTGGTGCTAAATCAGACTGTTGAGGCCAGTCACAGATGTTATTTTTGTTAAGGTTTTTATGCTTCAGACCATCATACGTGTGTGTGCCTTTGCACTGCTCCACCGTACAAACTTTTCAGAAACAGGTTTGCAAAGTTTGTTTATTATATAACCTTTGTTAATTATTCTTTTTTTCCAGTTGATTTCTCCTTCACAGGAATTAATTATTTATGGTTATCCATCACCCCAGCCATCATTTTTGGCCTTGGTCTCCTGTTGCTACTAATGTGCTTTAAAAGAAGGTAAGTACTATAAACGCTGGAGTTACTTTCTTTTTCTGACAAGTATGAGAATGTCAGCCCATTTCTTTTTTAAAGCACGTGCATGTGCGATTCGTAATGCTCAACTTCCATATTGCAAAACTACAGTGGAGTTTGCCACTTGCCACAGTCTTATTCATCTATTTTCAAATCGGCAGTCCTCGATGTTAAACGATTGCTACTAGCTTTTAAAGGAACGTTTAGAAATGAATATATTTTGACGGAGCCAACTATTCTAATCCTAGAAATAAAATGCGGAAATGGTGTCAAAGGCTACATTTCCTTTTGATTGCACACATAGCTGAATCGGCATCCATTGCCCAGAAAAATGGCTCAGCAAAATGAAAGCTACTTAAATCTTAAGGTCAGCAACACTTGTCTTCCTGTAAATGATTAGTAAAGCTTCTCATTGCTTCAATCTACACTTTCCTGGCATCACCTCCCACATATAGAGAAACCACTGCTGTGCTGTACGTGCAGAAATACAATGCACTGAAAAGGCTAGCAGACATAGGAAGTCATGCAGAGCATCAGTGTCAGAGAACCGAGAACACCTCACTGATAACGTGCACACAGTTACATGAAACAAATACGAGCTCAAAGTCGTAGAGGAACTTTTGTGCTCAGACAATATTCAGTTTGCTTCGCAGACATCTGTGATATTCACTCAGCTTTCAGTTTGTGAGGTAGACTGAGATACAACTAATCCTACCTTCATGTTGGCTATAATGTTCAGTTTGTGTTTTAGCAAGGTGTCGATTCAACCTCATGGTCGTTTTGGAGGCTGCAGTTTGTGGTTTGGTTGTATTTTTTGTCCACTGCTTTTGAGGGCTGTCAAATATATCGATAAAGTGATACATATAGATTCTAAATGCTTTAAACAGGTTCAGTGCTCATTTTCTGCAGCATTATATTTAGTGGTTATAACGTCTTTCTGCTGTTCTCTGCTAGAAGCAAAGAAAAGAGAAGTTGTATCTTGTTGTCACGTTATGGCTAAATTTAGAAATCTTATGCCCTCAATGTTGCATCAACTTTTTCCAGTGGTGGTTCCGAATATCAATAATTTTCACGGTATTGTATCGAAGTTGGTGTCAGTATGGTGACAACACTGCTGCTTTTATATCAGTAGCCGGAGACAAAATATTAGAAACGTGTCTCAAATCAACAGCACCAGAAAACTGCAGCCTCCTCTGTGAAACAGCCTCAACAAAAGCTTTTCATTTTAATTTTCTCTTGCTCTTGAATACAATAGAATAATTGTCCAACCGGCCCAGGACATTTTTCTTTGCCTCACCAATAAAAACAAAAACGTGACATGCTTCACAAATCATCAGGAATACAGCGATAAATATGAACGTATTTCACTGAAATCTCCTGACACAAGGATATTATAGTGCAGTTTGGTTGTAATATGGTACAAAGGATCCTTTGTGTATCTTTTCGTTTACCAGAGGTGCTCTGCAGCAGAGCGGAGAAGATGATTTCATCATTATTTTTAGTTTCCTTATAAAAATGGTCTCAGAGTGGCTCCTTTCAATTTCACATCAATATCGTTTTAAGCTGCATTAGTTTTAGCTAGATGTAGCGAATAAACTGGCAAGTGAGTGTGTTTCTGCCGAGCTAAGAGCAATGCCTGTGGAACAAAATGGGTTAACATAAACACTGCACATCAGCACATAATTACCATGGGGGTATGACATATGTGGACATTTTTTGGCTTAATTATTTTCTAAGCGCTCATGATATAAGTTATAAGTGAAAAAAAATAGCATTGCAATTATTTTTGACAGATATTACAATATGATTCACTGTTATGGCGGTTGATCATTTTTGCACCACAATTGTAAATTGCGCTGAAAAAACTATTAAATCATGATGTGACTTGAAGGCCAGGGCGTCTCTGCACCACCCCTGAACTTCATTGTGACGATGTTTTTTCGTCCCACATTCAATGCTTGTCAAAAAATTGTTAAGAATCATCTTTAGACTTGCACAAAAGTGTGGCTTTGACTCAGCTTTGCTCTGTATAATTAATTTATTTCAGTTATTTAATAGTTTCTGTTCTGTTCTCTCTTTTAATAATACAACTTTATATCTGTTTCAGGTATTTCTGGAATAAATTCCAAGTGATTACATTCATCCCCAAGCCAGATAGGTTTTTCACGCCCCTCTACAACAACTATGGAGGGAACTTCAAGGTAAGAGAAAGCAAAACTCTCACAGTTCAGTAGGCTTTGTGTGTAATTTCCAAATTGGCCCAGCAGGTGTTGCCCAAGAGGGGACTTTCGGCACATCTGGACCCTGCTCAATGGGACTTTCCCTTTGACTTCACATTTAAGGTCCCCATGACGTGAATGACTCAGTGTGCAGGGGCTTCAAGAGGCTTTTCGTTTTTCATCTGTCTGACATACTGTGGGTAGATACTTGTGTATGACAGCCCAACCTGTTCCACCCCAGTGGAAAATACCCCTGCTACATTGATTTCAGATCTTTGATGTGTCATTGTGTGAGGCTAAAAACAACCTGTTTTTCACTTGATAGGTGCACAAAGTGAAAATAGTGTGGTTTACATGTCTTTATTTTCTTACGGATGTTTCTATTATTATCTTTTCCATCACCTTTGTATATTTTTCCCCTCATGTAAATTATTCTTTCTGTCTTTTGACAGAACTGACTTACATATACTCCTTCTTACATGACAAAAGAAACCAAAACTATGAAAATACCTTCAAATATGTACAGAATACATTAATGCTAAAATTAGAAACGATGGTTAAAATGATCAGTGTCCAGTAAAGAAGCAGCTGTCAAATAGTTGAAACCCAGATCACTATGAAAAAGGTTTTCCTGGTCCCATATTGTAGGAAGTGAGGTTTCCATGTCTTTTTGATGATAAAACAGGTCTAGTTGCTAAAAAAATACAAATAAATACATTTAGAAACATCGCCTTTAACAAGCTACCAGGACTTATGTAAGGCTGTGGTGTCTATACAGTTAACGCTCTTAGACGCGCACTGTGGTTGCAAAAACTCCAGCAGTGTTGATACAGAGACAGGGTGGGCGTGCCTGCTGAGGCCAGTTTATTTCTTCTAAGGACAGATGGATGTGTAGAATAAAATAAAAATAACATATTTTAGGCTGGGGAATAGTTTTTACATTACATTGCCTGTACTGGTTATATAATTTGCCTTAAAATAGATTTTATTGAGCGTGTTTGTGAATTTCGAAGTGTGCGTGCGAATGAGTTCTGATTGGATTCAAAAAACCCCTTGTGAGGTAAAAGCCTGAGTGCTGGGAGGGGTGAATATCAACCAGTTTTTCTGGGAAGTTGCAACACGAAAACGTAGAGAACGACTGTAGATGCCTAAAATAAAAGCACAAACCTAAAAAGGCCTGACAGGCGAAGCCGTTTTAGCTGAGTGAAACAAATGATAAATGGCTCTGGTGTCACCTGGTTCATCAGTATGTCACTGTTACTTATGATTCCCCGTAGAGTTTTGTTTTGTATTTTGATACTGTATCTGTTAAAACCATTCCTCCATTCCTTACAATATCATCACATCATCTGTATTGCAGTGTTCTGTCAAAAACATTGTGATAGTTCATCTTGTCATAATTGCTCCTGGACACAATTACCTCTGAATGGAATAATTTAACCTCAACCAGCCCGTGAGGTTGAGCTCAGCGTGGAGTTACAAACGTTGGTCAGCAGAGTGCGCTGCTGCAGCAAATGACAAAGAGGACATACTTTCAGAATGGAAACTAAGACAGATAACAACATAGAAAAGTGCTTTATTTAGCACTAATTTGTTTAAATTCTCTTCACTATACTAAATGTGCTAATCTGCCCTAAATGAGGACCTTTTTAAGATATAATTAGATTACAAGCAAAATGCTGTCAGGCAAAGCAAACTTGTTTACGAGCTTAAAACCACACAAACATTGACACTGATAGCTGCATGTGCCTGTTTGAGGACTTCATTAGTGGACGTAGGAGCAGTAAAATATGTTGACAATAATCTATAATCTACTCCGATCTCTGAAGATTTGGTCCCCAATGTTTAGTCCTACATATTTTCAAATAATCCACAGAGCACTTTAAATTTAAATTTGCCACCAATCCTAAATCACAATGAGTATTGTTTTTATTAGAGAGGTTCACTCATAGTTTACATTTAGTTTCATATTCTCCTGCACAGTTTGAGGATATTGCACTCTCAATTTCATCAAATCAATCAAATGATCACATCATCCTAAATCTAGTGCAATTATAGGTTTAAGTGCGAGAGTGAAACAACACGTCTTCACTGTATGGAGCTTTGTGAGCGGTCTGAAGTTCTGTAAGCGTAGTCCTTGTCATGCTTCGGAGAGATTTAATCTGCTATATTTTATTTTTTGTACGTCACATCTGCAGGATCACTGCAACAGGCTGAACCTCTTTTATAAATCATTGTTCGAGTTTGACGGCACTATCTCACTCTTGTGGTGCAGACTGTTTGCTTTTTCTCAGCGGATCAGAGACGTTGTGAGTGATGTTGATGAGCTCTGTATATCAGGATGTGGTGGCCTTTGAAAAGACTGATTCATGCTTATCTGGGCATCACTTTGCTGAATGGAGGCATTAGTTGGCTGCAGAGGCTTTCAGTAACACGCAAGTGTTGATGTAAAGCCACGTAGATTTGTGGGGAGTCATACATTAAAAGTATATCCTGGTAAAACTCAAGTATTATATAAATATATATAAAAATGGGCTTTTTTTCATTATGTTTTTGCGGTAATCCCTGCAGTCTGTTCATGTTAGGCTAATCCACTCAGTTTTATTTGATTTACAGACTCTGCTAGACTAGAAAGTGCTCTTGTTTTATCCCTAAAAAGGCAATGTTTTCAACATGCAGTTAGAAGAAAAAATATACACAAGACAAACGTTCAGACACTCAGGTATTAATGAAAACCGATGTCCTTCCCTCGGGGATACCATGAAAGATTTCCCTGTACTTTAGCACCATGTTATGCCTGTACTGGGCTAAATATAAGATGTATGTGGTCCGTAACAGTAGCAGCTTAATGTTCAGATGAATCCGGATGAACACCGTGAAAGCCCCAAGTAATAGTTTCATGTAGGTTTGTGCCAACCACACGTTCAATCAAGTAGTATTGGTGGTTAAACGCGTGCTGAACACCAAAGTAGATAAAGAGTTTCTTCCCTTTGATAAGTTGTGTGAAAATGCCCTTATGCATTTTATTTTCAAATATGCAAATAGATTTTTTTTTAATCAACACACTCATCTGCTTTCTTGATGAGAGTTAGATGGAAAGTACAATTACCACTCGTGTGACTGTGAGCTAAAAATGAGGCTACAGGCAACCGCTGCTTAATTTAGCTTAAAGACTGGAAGCTAGCCTGTCCACAGGCTAAAAACATCAACTTACCAACACTTCTACAGCTCACAAATGAACACTTACTGAAGAGTAAAAATGGCCAGTCTGACCGATATATTGTTGGCCAATATTATTGGTGGTATTGGCCTATCGATCGTATCGGCTTGTATGTAAACCTTTTTTTAAAGGTTATAGTGCAGAAAAAAGTGGAATAGAATTAAAAATGACTAAACTCCCAGTGAAGTTTACTGTTCCATTGCAATGCTGTCCTTTTATATAATAGAGGTTACCCTTATCTGTGTCACAAATGTTTGATGACCAGATTTGCAGGATCACTGCAAAAGATTTATGTTTCAAAATCAATTATCGGTCGTGCTCTAGTGGCAAATATTGCCTCCCGTTCAATTCCATTCTTTTGACGAGCAAAGGAAGAAATTAATACATTTGCATTTGTTGGCTAAGCAAATTTGCATCACAGCTTTGCATGGAGTTCAACTTCATGGGGAAGTTTGAGTTCCCAAGTTGCAGCCTCAACCACTAAGACGTGTGTGTGGTTGACACCTCGAGTGGACTATAAACCTGAGTTCCGTGCACCTCACAATTTGCACAGCCCGCAATCACCATCACTGATGTTCACTTGCATTTTCACGGTACACACTTGAGAGTGGTAATTCCTCTGATCTAACGCTCTGCAAGAAAGGGAAAGAAACAGCTATTCCTTTAAACATTCGGTGTCACCGTGTTGTTAGTCCTGTACTCCAAATTAATGTCTTCCATTTGCTCTTTTGCAGGATTGGGTGAAGCCCGTATTCAGCGAGTACGATTACATGGGGACCAGCTCACAGGTTCAGATGAGAAGTGAGAAGCAGCCCGACGTCCTCCAATGGAACAATGAGAAACCAAGCTACATGGATGACAACGAGACAAGACAAGGTGGTCATTTCCTCCACGTGCTGCAGCCTCACAGCAACTCGTTGCTGTTCTTCCCAGACGGCGGCAGTTCACAGGGCACCGGTCACTCCACCGGACACATCTCCATCCATACTGTAACCCTGTCTGGAGAAGAAGAGTTTGAGGAGGAAGTCGCGTCACAGAGGTCCCTCAGAAGTTACCAAGATGGAGAAAGCTTTGGTTCATTTAGAGACAACAGAGGACAAGCTGGCTTTGACTTAGAGGAACATCAGATGGCCAGGGGGCTATTACCACATCATGAAAACCAAATATCTAATGAACTGAACTTTCAGCCACATGTCCAGCTTAATGAACCAGAGAGGGTATCACTTGACTCATTCGTCTCAAACGAGGCGTCGGAGGACGGCTACCCTCACGTGGACTTGGACACCATTGACAGTGGTTTTGGAGAGTGCAGCAGCCCAGGAGCCTCAGACTCAAACAGCACAGAGCAGATAGACTCTGATTCATTTCCTGAGCACAAAAGCTCAAATTCTAACTATGTCAAGCAGTGGATGGTATGTAGCACTATTCAAGAAGACTCCAGCAATGCAGAGAATGAACTCCACGAAATACAGTGATTAGCTTTGCTGATTTACTGAGACAATTGAAATTAGTAGTGCTGTTAAAAACTATTTAAAAGATTTCCTGATATTTCCAGAACAAACACTTGAACTTAAAGTAAACTGGAAGTATTTGTTTTAGTTTGTGCACTTTGTATTATGTATATAGTCAGATTTCTTTGATTTTAAATTGTTTGTTATTGTGTTATTTGCTTTTAAAAAGACAGTTCAAAGACACGGTAGATTTGGTTGGAGAGAGAGGGACATGTGGTGTATGAAGACTGGAGTCCATCACTTTTATATTTATCGCCTAATGGGGCAATTTGTAAGATATGGACAGAATTTTACCTTTAAAAGAACCAAAAAGTGAACTAACATTATCAACAGAGTGTGAAGACACAGCAGTATTGACACTATGTCAAAGACGTCTATGTATTTATTTGAAGAGATGTTTACTGCAGTTAGCCCCGACCCGTCCTGTCCTGTAATACCACTTATAGTCCCTGTAGTGTCAGGGAGGTGGCTGATTACACTGTAGTCTGATAAGTAAACAAATAAACTCACAAAAGGAAACATTTTTATGCCGATTTACCGTACTTAACAGAAAACTACAACCAGACACTGTCTGAATTCATGTTTCTTTCTTTTACTAAACTAAGACGAGCTTAATTGCAGCGTTAACTCATCGTCTGACACATTTCATTCAGACTCAACATAAATGGAAAAAACTCATCAAAACAGTTTTGGTTCTTCTTTCCACAGTCAAATCTGGTTTGGTCAAAATGAATCCTCAATTCACTGAATAAGGTGTGAAAACATTCCAGCTATACAAGACGGTTTTCGCTTGTTGCTGACTCCCAGCTCTTTCTCACTACTCTGCTGCTTCATGATTCTCCTACCCGCCTACCGTGCCTTCTTGTCCCCAGAGTCATAGTCCACAGTCACCACTGCATTGTCTTAAGTCCCAGTCTGGTATCCAGCCATGTTTACTGGGAGGCTGCTGAGCCCATTTGACCACACTGACTCCCCCGTCATCCGAGGGTACTGTCCTCCAGACTCCAGTCAGCTAACTGGTCATTAACCGCTAACTGAGCTACTATCTTACAACAGCTTGTTGCTACAACCAAAGACACGTACAGCAGAGTGGATAATGAGCAGTTGGGCTCCCTTCCCATTCTCGCCATTTCTTACAAATTACATCTTTAAAGACAGAAAGTGATGAAACTTCACATATGTAATGATCTTTTAATCATTTAGTTTGCTAATTTAGCTTTTTTATTTTGAAATGTATTAATTTATTAGTTGATGATTAATAGTATAAAGTCTACCATTTTCTAAGGGGACACTTTTGGCTACAACATGTGATCAGATGTTGCATATCGCTTTGATTTATACTGCTGGAGGATGTTTTTGTCTTTTTTGTCACTGTACATATAGCTTCATAATGTCATGGTCATGCATGCTTCATTGGCTGCAGCACTACAGCACCAGCAAGCAAGATGCCTTATCAAGATGTCTGATAATGTCTGTTTTCCTTGCACATGCATTTTGTCAGTAACCACTGCAACCATATGTCCTGTTTTTGTGCAAAGTCAGTAAAAGTGCAAACTTGGAGCAAATGTTCATCATCTGTACACACAAGTAAATGATTACTACTGCGGCCTTGGCCTCATTCATTTTGTTCTTTCACCTTGAGTTATATACAGGATGTTTGTGGAGAATATTTGTTCTGTTATACAGAATTGCTTTTATAAAGTTATAGTACATACAAAAGTGCAGTATTTTACTGTCCTAGTAGGAAAAATATGTAAACATTAACTAAATTAGTATTGTTGATGTATTTTGTTGTTCTGGGTCCATGTTCATGTTGTCGGAAAATGTAATTCTGACTTTACATCGTGATATTTGAAGTTTTAGAGCATCAGGAGTTGGAAGACACACATCTGGTAAACATCACTGATAATATCTAATAGTGAGTCTGAGGGTGGATTTTTCCTTCTGAAAGGGTTCCTGGTGTGGGAGGGGGAAATGTGGCATATATTTACTTTCCAGGTCCAGAGTTTCCCTGATAGCAATGGTCTCACAGTGATGATTGTTAAAGTAAGAGTCTGTTTCCTTACCGTGCACACACCTGTTACTGTCTACACTTTCCACAACCTTCTGATGGTTCATCAGCATGTAAGGCAACAACAGCAGACAAGGCAAGGTAAGGCATAAACATTGGGCAAAAAAAGGAAAAAGTGTCAATGTAGTTTGGCTGTGAAAGCATATGATATTGTACATTTTGGAGCGAAATACAAAAAAATACCGTCAATTGGTTTCAAACTGCATTCTGTACAGTGAAAGTCACACATTCAGGTCGAGTAATAGTAAGTAAAATGCTTCTTAAATGGAGAGGGGCTTAAAAGAAAAGATACACTGGATCAGGGATAATGCTCAAATGCGGTGACCTTTTAATGGTTAGCACTCAGACGTGACTTCCACTTTCTGTGTTTCTAAGAACTGCATGTTGACCATAATGTGGTCCAGAGGTCAATGACGCACAAAAAAATAGTTGTTTTTGATGGAACAACACTGCCTTTGTATTTTGCAATGGTATGTAACCTTAAGTAACAGTGGTTTCCAGGGTCAAAACACAATGACATTTGACAAAACAACATTTCACAAAACAAAAAAACCTTTCATAAAACAAACTGACATGGCAGAAAACACAAGGACATATTCCACATGCAAAGCATCATACGTTATAACCTTATATTTAATCAGGTAGTGTCATTGAGGTAAAGATCTCTTTTGCGAGAGACCTTTGTGAGAGCAGATGTAAGATGCCACAAAACACGGCCAGTCGCAAGCAAACACAGTTTTAATGTTTGAAGTCGTCAAATGGGATGGGACTTCGTGGTTTCTCTCTAAAAATGAATTTACTTTTCTTTTTTTTTTGATTTCTTTCAAATGTTTTTGGGCCTTTTCTTGGTTTTATTTGATTGTGCAGGTGAAGAGTGACAGGAAATGGGGTGAGAAAGAGAGGGGGTGACATGCAGCAAAGGGCTGCAGGCCAGATTTTGGCCCTGGGC